>NC_064602.1:92051392-92362756 GCF_943734735.2 Anopheles gambiae
TAGAGGTGAGGTAGTGGATTTGTATTTTGCAATAAATATTGCCCAATATCAATGATAATCTGCATAACAGGAGAAGAAAACTGTAGGAATTTGATTAATTGAAAGTAAAACAAACATCTAGCATGAAAAATAGTGTGTTTGTGTGATAAATCGACAGCTTTTGCTGAACTTGTGCTTGGACATGCGGTGGTGTTAGAGCGCCAGCTACATGTGAACTATCAAAGCTTTCTTCAAACCCTTGAAGCTTTGATTACTTTTGCAAGGATATGATCTAGAAACATTAGCATTTATTCATGATGATCCTCATTATAATGCAAGCTATACATAAGTAACCTGCAATATTAGGTCAGAACTCATACTGGTGCTGGAACAGATTCCAATCCCATACAGGTGTTAGAATAAAGCGTGAACCTACACTGGGTATGGATCTGATCCTAACCCCTTACCGGTCCTCCTTTAACTGATAGTGACACCATACCGGTGGTGGACCATACCGGGCATTGAATTGATTTTGACCCTATATCTGTGCTGGAACTGCTCCAAACGCCGTACCGGCCCAGGAATTAATCGCGAACCCATAGCAAAACATATACTAAACCTATCCTGGTTCTTATTTTTCATCGACAGTATCGTCAACTCGGACGTATTAACAACATGCCTGTCCTGGGATCAAGGCTCGTATGGACCGTATCGTAGGCTCATATCGTTTTTTTTTTTTAACTATTTTGAACTCATTGGATTAGATAAGTTTTTTTTTATTTAGCTCGCAATATTTAATTGAATGTTAATAGGACCTCTAACCAATTCCGGATTTGGTACCGAAGTCGACTCCGGAATCAGCTCCATAGTCAACTCCGGAATGGATTCCGAACACCGGGTAGGTCCGCTTCCGAGCTCTCACCACTACAGCACACTTCTATGCATTTTTGCACTTCTCCGACAGATACTTCTCCACGGTGATCGTGATCTTGAACTGAGCTCGCTGGATATCGTTTTGTTTTATGCCAGTTATCGTTATTTATTATTTCTGTTTTTTGTTATTTTCTTCTTCTTTCCTTAGCATTTTTTCAAGAGTTAAGTTTATGTTTAAAGGCTTAAGATAACCATGAATAAACTCCACCTCCAATTAGACCACATGGTGTTTGTAGAGATATTTGAACAAGCAAATTGCAACGGCGATGGCTTCAAAGTCCTTTGAACTATGCCAACAGAAAATAGCAAATACATACAGCAACGCAATAATCATTATGACCCGATCGATTTCACCGATTTCACATTACACACCATCGGCACACACACACTAATCAAACGTATCACGTGAACAAAATGCAAATATTAAATGACATTATTTGCGGTTACACTGTTTACCGTTTGCCTGCCAATATCAATGGTTCGATTACCGTGTGCCGTAATGATCCAAACCCGTTATCGTTTGACCCTTATCGAGTGGGCCATAATCATCATCATCAATTGAATCAAAAGGTATGCCCCTATTGATCCCCCGCATTGATTGTCCCCTTTCCGAATGATTAGTTTGCAAATTATTAAAACCCAAGCCCGAGCGGCCCGACAGTTTCTTCCCAAAACGATGGTAAAATGCTACCACCCCCCGCACGGCGGCCAAAAAGCTAACCATTTGTTTGCTATGCAAACTTGCAATTGCAACGATGGGGCAGCAACATCAAAAGGTTAGCGGTGAGTTAGGGCCTTACGCCTTGCGGTGGTTCGACTTCAAAGAGGTGCAATGCTGTTGCATACATGGATGAGATCTGTCGACACGCGAAGCCACTTTTCCTTTCAATCCAGGCTCGTTTTGTAAGGAAAACGGAAAGGTAGCACTAAAGACTAGGAAGGATGCAGCACAAGCTAAATGGAACATTGGCAACTAGGAAAGGGAGCGTTTGCATAATTGATTGGAGTTGCTAGAGGAACGCTTTTTGGTATGGAACGGTGTACCGGAATTGAAGTGCCAAATATTTCCCGGAAGCTGTCCAATAATGCCATTCTTAATCGGTTGGTGAAAGCTAATTTCGCTACTATTAGCTTCCAAGAATTCGGACTCCGAAATTGAATTTCCCCCAAGCGATCCTTTCCGTGAGCATTAACAGTTCGCTCGACAACTGACTTACCCGCGAGTGGTGGTCCGAAAGAGTTCCACCGAACAGGAGGCTAACCGGGAGAGGTCAGCTGCGGTTTGTAGCCAGATTGGTGTGGAATAAATTGAATTTAATTTATTTATACGGTTTTGCCAATCTGTGCCGACAGGATGGTGTGTAGTGTCTGTGCCTCCAGCGCACCAGGACGGACACACTCTTTCCCCTCTCTCTCTCGCTCTACTGTGTTGTGACGTACGATCTGAAATCGATTTGAAAGCGATTAGAGAGAGCATGTTTTGATCCTTCCCTTGCAGTATCCCTACCTGCTCGCTCGCGGTTCCCAAACGACCTTCCATCGCATGGCGTGAACCAGCGAGTGACCGAAAGATAGCGAGAACTGCGCAATATCTGCACTCAGTGCATTTTATTGCACACGGCACACTGGCGCACTTGCGTTGGGCACTTTCCGGTGCAAACAGGCAAGGGAAAGGATTTGTTTTGCTCCCCCCGCCACTCCGATGGAGTCAATCTGACGCCAAACTGTCCGTGCGTGTGTGTGTGTGTGTGTGGCCCGTGTCCAGGGCGATGTTTATCTGTACCCGGTGCCCGGTTGCTGCCGTAAAAGCTTGCCGTTTTTTGTGTATGTTTTTGCCTTATTTTCACCCACCGTTGTGAGCGCACGATGGGGATCGAATCCTGGGTGCAATTAAATTGCATTTCCTGTTCGTCGGTGACGTTGGGGGGGGGGGGGGGGGGGGAGAAGACAGTGAGCGGCCAGAGTCATCAATGATTGCTATCTGTGGTATCGTTGTGGCACTGTCGGTTGGACCGAACACGAACCTTCGGTACCCAGGATTGGCCAAGCGAAAGGCCGGAAAGCCGTGGTCGATTTCGAGGAAGGTGCAAGGGGAAAATGTTTGCAATGGAAGGCTACCACAGTAATGCACCGGGAACGTATCATCAAACACAGAGAGAGAGAGAGAGAGAGAGAGAGAGAGAAAAAATCCTGAAAGAAGGGTAGCAAAATGACCAATGGAATGACCAACGACGGACTGATCACAAATTGAAATGAGCGTCCCGGGTCATCACGGAACCAGGGCAGGAGGCAAAAAACTGCACGCCATTGCAATAATTTGCTGTTTTTGTCATTGTGTCGATTGCAATAAAACACAAAAAAGTTAGAAGTTGGATAAGCAGAAGTATACGAACAAAGCATAAAAAACTAGGATGACATCGGTAGCAAATGGGGTTTTGCAAAGGTAAATGGCAACAGCAAATGGGAAGGAGTTTTTTTCAGACATTGAAAAGTGTAATTTGATGAAATTGTACATTTTTATCCCACCTCCTCTCCCGCGACTAAGCAAATTGCTTCTATAGTGATGTCAAAGGGAAAAGGAACATGGTCATCAGAGTGATTTATGTTTACGTCCTGTGGTGGCAGCATGCTAATGAAAAGAGATCGATTTTCTTTGGAGCGAACGAGTTCGATGGGAAAGACTGGGGCGTACTGTTTTACATAAACTTTTTCTTTAACTTTGTATAATTTCCTCGCGTTTGTGGCATTCTTCGATTGAATCCTTTAAATTAACCGAATTTTAAAGGTCTATCGATCGCTATCTAGGTTCTAATTTTATTCTTTTTCTCAGAGGAAGTATTGTATTGCCTGCATTGTAGACTACTGACCGTCATAGACTGACGGTGAGAATATTAATCATCTAAGGATGTGAATGTAGTAGGGGCTAGCAATCTTAACAATCTTAAAAACTCGTACATTCACATAAGATATGAGCATCGCTTAAAGCGGGGCGGTCTCGTGGAAAGGTCGTCAACTTGCACGGCTTAATAACACACTCGTCGTGGGTTCAAGTCCTGGAATGCGACAGAATCTACAGAAGTCGCGAAAGCCTGTATAGGCCTACATGATGTCCTTCTAGGACGTTACGTCAAGTAGCAGAAGAAGAAGTAAAGCGGGTTTTGTATCGAAGGATTGACACACGACAATATTAAATTGTCCCAAAAGTATTTATATAAAGCCCCTGGCCTTATAATAAAATGTGATTAATTGATACACATAAAAAAAGATCACGATCATTACATGCATTGCAATTTTTAAGACAAACAAATGATCATTGTTGTATGTTTTAAGTAAGACACGCACATGATTCATAATACTCAAACTCAAACTATATGTACATATTAATATATTTAAAAAATAATCGCTACATTCCATAACTATATACAAATTCATTTTCAAAAGACATGATATTTTCAATATCAATCTTGAAATTATATAATTTATTTCACAATATCACACAACAATATCACACAACTAACAATAATTACAAAATTGCGCTGATTAACTAAATTGCGATAACTTTGTAATGTTCGTTTCTACCTTTGACTGAAGGTGTATGCATTTTTGTCGCATTATTGAACTTTCACCTGCCAGCATCGGTGGCCAGTGTGTCCAAAATTGACCCTTTGCTGGGAACGCAATGCTTTTCGGACAGGATTTACCACCACAACTCTAACCATAGATGCGCTAAAATGGCACTGACAGCATGGCACTTTCAAATAAGAAACAAGCTTGCACGGTGGCATTATGGTATGCTATAATACCGCAGCCGAATGGGGTTGCATCTTCTTGAGGTTGGTTTTGTAAGCATTTATGACATCCATATTTTTCTCCCACCGCCAAAGCCGTCTCGCTGCAGCTAATTATCTTGAGCGTAGCTTCGGGCTCACCACTCAATCGCTGCCGACCATTTGGAAGGGAACGCAGGCACAGTAAGAGCACAGTAACTACCAACTAACCTGAATTTGGGGGCTCCTAAAATTCACGATGCACACCGAAAGATGGGGCGAGAGGGTTTTGATTTTTTGCACTTTTATTGCACCTCTACCCTCTCTCTCGAATGCAGTAAACAAATTGCATTCGGTCAGACGCGGTGCGCCATAAACCGAAGTGACGGCAGACATTTCTTCCCATGGGGATGCTATAAATTCAGTGTGGAGATGCTGTCCCCCTTCATTGTGTATTGCAAACGGTGGGAAATGCATTTCTAACAGGTTTTTGGTGGAAAAAATGTGGCCAAAATGAAGGGATTAAAACATTGGCGTGAACCGAAAGAGCACTGCACTGCACTGCGGGAGTTTAGTTCGTTCGAGCGAGATCGTTCCAGAACATTCTAGGAGGGCGTGCTCTGCTCCACCAACGCGTCGTTTCCCTAGCAGAGCATTCTTGTGGTAGATAAACTTTAAAAGCCTCCTAATGTTTGTGCCGTGATTTGCTGGATCTACACCATCCTGCCCCATTATGTCTCATCCCTTCTAATGCATGCAAGAAAAAGGATCCTCTATCCATAGACAAATGTTTGGCTTTGATTCCTATCAAATGTCCACGCATCCCGTACAGGCGGAATCGTTCGTCCTAAAGTTCCAGTTTACAAGAATCAACGTTCCCTTGCAACACAAAACCCAAAGAGAGGACACCATCTTCGAAAACACTACACAGCTAGATGACGAGACTGTCCTAGGAATGCTTTCAATTCCACGGCCCTGAGGAAGGACCCAAACCGGACACACACACACAGACCAAAAAAAGGTTTAATTTTAATATCAATTTTATTGACCATCGTAGAAAATGGTTGGAAAGATAAAACCGTCCCGCGCACGGCGAATGGCGCGCGGGAATCAAAACCCTCCGCATGTAATATAAACCCACGCGCAGCGGAGCAAAAGGGCTCACACAGGAAAGGATAACAAAACATGAAATTAAAAACACACACGCATTGGCCAGCCGCGGACAAAACGCGGACGTAGGGATTGTTGGATCTTCGATCCTTTACCTCGTTATCCTCCCCGGCTTGTGCCTTTGGGCCCTGATTGCTACACCATGAACTGTATTATTTTAAAAGCCTTCTTTTTCGTTGTTTCTATTGCCGTTTCTGTTCGCGGGGTCCTTAACGGAGGAAGGGGGGGCTGGCAGGTTCGGCGTCCTATCTTGCCCACCTAACAACACACCAAGGGGAGAAGTTGTTGTGCATCTTCTGCTCCGCGGAACAAGGCGACATGTCCGCAACGTATATTTTTTAATTCTTCTGCCCTGTCCCGGGATCATGTTTCCCGTGGTCAGTGTTTTACAACATTTCATTCGATCGCCTCGGAGACTCCTCGCAATGTGGCGTCACCAGAAGAGGCTGGCTGGCAGGCCTGAAATCAAGGAATGCGTGTTGTGTTGCGCGTTTTGTTGTGTGTGGTGGTGTGCCTTTATTCTACCCTCTACCCTATACCGGCTAATAATAGCTAATCATGATCATGATGGTCGCGATGGAACGAAAAGGGCTTTACTGTTGCCGGTGTGTTAATTCGTTCTTTTCTTTGTGGGCTGTTGTTGCTCTGTGTGTGTGTGTGACGGGAGGGATAGGCTATAAATAGGCTGTTTTGGTACAGTTTTACAATGGATGCGGGGTTTTATTTTGGAGTTTCGTGTCACGGTGTCAACTAGGTCTAGGTTCTGGAGTTACATTTGTTTGCAATTGTTCGGTATTACGCATTGAATTTCCCAATGAATGTCAATGGATATTTGAAGATCTTGGCGTACAGCAATTGCTGATATTGAAAAATCTACAACCAAATTGATATTTTTTATCAATATGCTCATAATGATCATACACGCTAATTTTGCTTTATACTTTGAGGGAGGTCAGAGGTCAATTTACACCAGGCTAGACCATTGACGAACTTCTTCTACTTGGTGTAACGTCTTACGGTGACATGCAGGCCTATACATACTTTAGGGACTTATTGGTACCACCACGTAGCCGGATAGTCAAGTCCTAACTATCAAGGGACGGTTCATTCTAGGCTTAAACTCATGACGGGTATTGTTACGAACCGAGCTTCTCCGGCAGGCCACGCGATGGTTTGGCCCTCAGCAAGAGTTGCAGGGTTGTAACGGAGGAGAAACAAACAGCAGCAGAGTGGACAGAGTATTTGATACTTCGCCTACTAACCAGTCCTTCCCGCTAGTTGCTTCTGATCCAAGGTTGGGAAGCCTATGCAGACGGAAGGGGGTGTTTGGCTCGGATATCCAGGGGCTCTGTCCTATTTCGGATATTTAGAATTAAACCTCTTTACTCCAAGAGCTTCTGCGTTTGAATCCTGCTTTATTCAAAATATGGCCTACTTTTATACTAAAATTATCCTCCCAAGTTTACCCGAATATCCGTTCGGACGGGATAATTCGTGTTTCCAGAAACATCTTATTTTGACTTGGAAGGATAAACAATGGTTACTACGATTAGATTGGTAAAAAAAAGAAATTTAGAATCGCGTGCGTAACAGGTATGTTATTGAGTCGATCGAGTTGACGGCTGTACCACGAGGCCGCTCCACACTGAGAACTGAAGGATTTGGAGAGTTCTATTCGTCCTGGAATCACAGGCCCAACATTAGTTGATACCCCAAGTCAGGCATGTTGTTTGACTTAGGACCCTCGATTGACAATTGTATTTTAATTCATGTTCATGCCCTGTTGAGTTAAAAAAGCTCTCAATTCAAAGGTTCAATTCGCAATGGTTCGAGCTCATGAACGGCTCCGACAAATTGGAGGTTAAATCCATGCAATGTTATTTATTGATTGATGAAACTTCAGAACCATAAGTAAACAATTTCAATAACTGTAGTTCCGAAGTCATCGATAAATCGAAATCTTTTATATTAACATAGAATAGGTTTAGTTCTATTTAAAAGGAAGGAAGGAACAGAAAGTAAAATGATTTTACAAACACCAAATTGAACCCAAACTCAGCGTAAATGTGTCAGATTTGTAACACGGTTATCACATACGCAACAAGCTTGCTTTACTTTTTTTTTCATTAGATCTGAAGAAAACAATCAGTATTTTTGTCATATAGAAAAAAAGCAGTTCCAGCGATACGAAGGCAAAGGATGACAAAAAATGAAAAAAACGCCCTCAAAAGGCTGCCTACGCTACTCCAGTTTCAGTTGCCAACGCCTTTTCGGGATAAGAAAAAGCTATTATGGCTTGGTAACGCCATCCCTTGGCATCATATGTTGCATATGTTTAGGAGTAGTGTGGAAGGTTTTTTTTCATATCCTTTGGGTTTTTTATTTGTGATGAAGTCAACCCACAGGAGTAAAAAAAATGAAAGCAAACAAATGGTGAGAGAGGAAAACAGAAGAAAAGAATATTCTTTCACACCAAGTGTAAAATTCGATCAGTGACCTCCTTTCGTTTGAAGGTAATTTCAAGGGCAAGGCTATACAAGGCGTGTACACGTCACGAAACGTGAGTTCTACTCGAACTCGGGATGTGAGGCAAAAAATAATAAAGAAAGAATGAAAGTAAAGTCGTTTCGTACCAAACCGTTCGCGATGACATGCGGGAGGTAAATTAGAAAAGGAAAACCATCACACAACATAACGACCAGCAATAATGATCGCCCGGGGGTGGACAGTGGGTGGAGTAGAGAGCAAAAGACTCGCGCACAGTACCGTGTAAAAGCTGCAAAATCGCCTTTTGCCGTGTTTGCGAATGTCGGCGGCGAAGGTAATTTTGGAGAAATTATTATTTATGCACCGGCGTGTAACCGGGATTTGTAACGTACGATCGTAAACAATCGTGTACACCGTGGGGTGGCTGTGTGTTTGTTTAGCAGTTCAAGGGAGGAGGTGGTGATGGTAGTCAGCATAAAGCTTTAATACATCCTCTTTCCAGCATGTTGGGGTCCTTCGGTGAAGCAATCACAGGCCGGTGGAGAGTGGTAAAAAATGGCAATTGCCATTTTATTTGCCACTAGTAAAATTTTTCGGTATTAATGCCGTCCCTGAGATTACTGTTCACGGCGCGGAGCCGCACGGGACACGCCGAGGCTCGTAAGCTTAGTTGAAATAAAAACAATCATACGAGAAATTTTAATTCGCCCCAGGAAAAAGGGAAAGCTTACCACCCCAAACAAAAACTAAGCTTTCTTCCCTCTCTCTCTCTCTCTCTCTCTCTCTCTCTCTCTCTCTCTCTCTCTCTCTCTCTCTCTCTCTCTCTCTCTATCTCTCTTAGTGATATAATTTTATACATATATAGCTTTATTGCTTGACACGGTAGTTATTTGTGGTGCGAAAATCACACCATCGCAGTCTCACAGGGTTATGCTCCCCGAGGGTGGGGGTGTGGAAAATCAACAAGAAGAAATGGCCACCCTCACCAACTACAAAACAACCGTAACTCGTTTCGGGCGTTTACTTTTATACCTCATGTTTCATGCTCGCACAGCACTACACCACACGGCACACGGCCTGCGCGGTGTAAAAGTGGCTAATTTCGGACGCTTTCGGAAGCACCTTTGCGCGGTCTCTCCGTGCGCACCGGTTATAACTATTATTTATGCCTTAATTTTACGTTTTGTGCACGACCACGGTGCGTTTTGCCAGCCAGCCAGCCAGCCAGCCAGCCTGTTCAACTCACGGCGGCGTGTGCCGTTTTTATTGCACACACACAGACCACCGGCCTTCGTGCGCTCTCGACACACGGTCTTACCGAATCAGCTGTTGCAAACTTTCTTTCGGTGGGCGGTGATAGATTCCGCGCCCGGTGTCGTACCGTGGCACCGGGCCAGGTAACAGTCGGTGACAAATTTTCCGATGACAGAGAAAACAACGCCATTTTAAGGATTTTTGTTCATCTGCAAAGGAAATATTTTACAATTTTATGCTAAATGCTGAAGACATATCATTTCATTCATCTACTTTTGCAAAACTATGCACAACAATCGATTGATTGGAAATATATTCTTGAAATCTTTCCAAAATGCTATTAATATAATGCTCAAAGTAATGCTATTAATCAGTTAAGCTTGCCGAGAATATCATTTTACTTACAGGGTTTCCCACGATTTATTGGTTAGTTCCCATAAATTGTTGGTTGGTTCCCATGTTTTTTGGTGCGTTACTACGATTTTTTGGCCGTTTCACAGAATTTGTTGGTTCAATTGTACTCAACCAATATCCAATCGGACGATACCAATAAATTATGAGAACGAACCAAAAATCTATTTATTCCTTATTTATTTATTTTCTCTTCATTTAATAGTGTCCGGGAGCGCTTCTTCGCTTCGCAAAAAAAATGACATTAAAGTGAACGATTAACGACTAGCATGACCACTAAACTAAAAGCCGCTCAAAACCAGCGCCTTATTTACAAGTGTTTCCAAAATTTGAAACCTACTGTCTGCAGGAAAGCGAAAAACAAACATTCATCCAAGCAGCCGTACCATGGTTCACTGGCCATCGGACGATAAAATTATGACAATCGCTGAAGCGCACTGGACAAGAAGGATGTGAGGAAAAGGAGAGAAGGTGGGTTTAGTGGTTGGAGAAAAATGGAAAGTTAACCTATGGTGCACGAAGCATTGGGGTTTTTTCTTCTCTTCTTCTTCTTTTGCCCACCCCTAATTGGTTTGCCCAGTTCAGCCCGGAGGTCGTTCGGTGCAATTATGCATTGCAGTGATTGATATTTGCACAAGGCACACACACACACACACACACACACACATACACATACAAAAATGTACACATTTTCCACCAAACCCGTTGAAGGCAGATGGCGTTTGTAGTGGGGAGAAAAATTAACAAACGCATGCGGTGGCCGCGGCTCCGTCCGATCCCGTTACGGTTTTGATAGTGCAGATAATTTTAAGATAATCGCGCTTCTTCTTCGTCTTTTTTTTTTCTTCGTGCAAGAGATGCAGCACGGTTAGAGGGTGAGTTAATGAGTGTGGAAAGCATTTAATAAATTAACACACAAATTGTAAAGCACGCTCACTGCTTATCGCATCATTGAAATAAGAGCAGCGAAAAAATAAGCCAAAATTACATTACGCTATCGCGCACTTAGCTGACTGCGGCTGGAATATACGGCTTGCAGGGGGTCGGGGAAACAGCACCACAAAAAAAAGCTGTAAAAAAGCGAAACCAATTCCCCTCACACTACATGCATCTGAAAGTGCACGAGATTTGTGTTTTGGTGGGCGGGTGCATACAAAGCTAAAAGAAAGAAAGAAAAACCACCACAACGTGCAGAGCAGATAGCACGCAGTCTGGACGCGCTACCTTTTAATCGAATCGCCCTTTTCCACCGACACAATGGCGGCCGGAAGGTAATAAAGAATGGGCGAAGCAACCTGTCAACGTTTCGGGTGAGATCTTCCGAAGCTACTCCTTCGATTTTAAAGGGAGTTCGTTTTGTTGCCATGGAGATGCAGGGTGCAAAGTGCAATGGCCGAAGGCGGGAAAAGCACCAAATGGCACAACGGTTCGGTGTCATTTTGACACATGATTGCTGTCAATGTTTTATTATTAAATTAGATTGAATAATAGCAAAGGTTTCCAATGATACTGTAATCCTATTTGAATCGTTTACTATTTTTCGTTTACGTCCATCTTACTGTCCCTCTTTCTCATTCTCATTCCTACGACTCCCTCTTCCTTCCTTCCACAGTTTTGTATTTTCAGTGATGAAGTGCCACTTTGTTTGGTCCCGATAATGGGAAATTTGCGTGCGCAAAATGTCGTTCCCCGAGCCCCCTCCTCGTACACGTCCGCAAATTATGCAAATAGCATTTCAGAAATAGTTTCTGTTGCTTTTTGTTTTCTTCATTCGACTTCGGGCTAGCCCGTCACGTGTTTTTGGCTTTAGCTTAATGTAACACCAGCAATGGAATGTGCTCTGACCGCGGGCTGGAAGATGGTATGGGAAAGGACCTGCTCTGAATGCTTTGTTTTGCACCCCTTTTTTGGTTCGCGATGCTAAACTATCGCGGCAGGAGGAGAAGGGCAGCAGCACGACAACCTGCTAGCGCAACAAAGCAGTGGAAGGAGACCCTTCCAGACTTGGCAAATACTGCCATACAATCGTCTAGCGATGATAAGTTTAACACCAGCAAACACACATAAAAACAATGTAACAAATATTATCATTCAAAACAAAAAGAAGGACTCTTCGACACGACAACAATTTGGTGGCGAATAAAAAAAAATTGATCATTTCTCTCTGCAACAGGACATAATGGTTGTTTGCAGGACATCAGAAGTAATAGGGACGATACTTTTGCGATGGTTAATGGAATTGCACCATAATGTAAACCGTTTGGGATGGGAAAAGCATTTAGCAAACGAAGTCGATTAGAGTACAAACGAGCCCATGCATAAATGGTGTTGGAAAACAGTTAGCAAACGCAAAGCTCTGTTTGCGTAGCTGCTGCTAAACAATGGTGCCCAATTATGAATCTATTCGATGATGGAGACGACTCACTCGGAAGTATTAAGCTGCTGAACTTTAAACAGAGTAAGCTTCAGCGACGGTTCGAGTGTAACAATTGCTCCTATTGAAGGGGCTGCAAGTGTTCGCTAATGAAAGCAATCTTAACGTATTTGTCAATTTGCCTCAATATGGCCATGAGCAATGTTTAGTTAGCTGTTGTTTTGGAGTTTGCTAAATTGTGGTGAACCCTTTTTTTAGGTAGTTTAACTATGACAGTTATGTCTTATGTGTTGAATCATGACATCGGTCGTATTTCAAGTTCAAATTTTAACCTGAATTTAAATATTTTATTAATAAATCTCATCAGTTCAGTTATTAATGTTATGTACCATCATTAAAGTGTATTTGAAGTATCTAATCGGTCATTAATTGGCATCTTTTTCCAGCTTGTAAAAAGTTCCAGCAGTGTAAACAGATTTTCTTCTTTCGAAAATTTCTCAAGATCATTCGATTCAATATTCTTTCGAGGATTTTAATCAGAAGGTACTTTATTAACCTACTAACATACAAGTTTGCTTAATCCGGCACAACACTAGTTAGGAGTAGCGATGTGCTCTTTGGAACTCACCCTTCACTTCGATCCGATTCCGGTTATTGCTAGTTCGATTTCGACTTCAGCTAAATTTGAACCACTAGTTTCGCCTGCACTCAGAATCTTCCGGAGTTGGATCCAGAGTCTGAATTGTTTGAAGTCGGAGTTGTTTCGAGTCTGAGTTTCGAGTTGCTTCAACACTGACAGGCTTGCTGCAACTCCAATCCCAATTAAATTTGGTCTATTCCGAACGACTCCGACTACAGACGACACCGACTTTGGATGATTCCCACTCGGACTTCGGACGATTCTGACTTTGGACGATTCCAACTCCAACGTACATCAGATGACTCCGACTCTGGATGACGATTCTTAACTACTCCCGATAATGCTGGTCGGACTTAGGTTCCGGAGCCAGTTCCGAACTTTACCAACTTTTATCTCTAGTTAAAGCATATGGCAGGTATTTTATGATAAATACAATTAATATGTCTACCTAAAATTGATACTCAATGTACCGAAACAAACATAATGTGTGCCAAACCACATGAAAACGGCAAAATAATGGACAAACGTTCAGTTCCGCTCATTCGAAACATGATTGAAAGATGTCAATTTACATCACCATTCTCTTCCCGATTGTTATTGATTGAATTTGCAAACTGAAACTTCCGAAAAAAAAAATAAAAGAAGTGGTCTGCATATTAACCTTCATTAGTAAAACATTCCTACTCTACGCAACATTGCGGATTGATCGTTTGCCCTCCAAAAAAAATCGAAAAAACATGTTCCAGAATGATACTCGATTCCGGTTGCTTCTCATACCACGCACGCACCTCATCACGCATCTACTTTCTTGGGACAGTGGCAGTTTTTTTTTAAATGCTGCTGCCTGTTGTTGAGAATATATGGGATGATATAAAGACCGTCCGAAACGGTTCGATCGTTGCGTATCGCAAAACCAGCGCAACTTTACAAAACCAACGTCCGTGTACCGCACACACACACACAAACACACATACACACAAGCCGCGACAGAGTACGAAAAGCGTTTCATTCGCAAAACGCTGCGGTGGGCGATAAGGATGGGGGTACTGCTTGTGCGTCTACGCATAGCAAACGGTTACGGAATAAGCGCACAAACCGAAGTGGGAGAAGCTCCCCATTTTGCCCCCCTGCTGCTCGCCCAATCCCTCTCGCAAGATCGCACGATCGCAATTTGGAGGCCATTTTTGCACGACCACGACTGATGTGGCGCTCGCGGATGCGTGTTTTGCTTGCGCAAGTTGCGTACCAACGCAACGTACGCGTGTTTGTGTGCGTGTGTGCGATCGCGTTGGGGAGGGGATTTTCGCGCTTCTTTGTTTGCGCATTTTTTAATTCGTTCTTCCAATGGCTTTCCCCACCCTTCCGGCCCGCTTCCTCCCGTATGTCCCGACCCGAAACTTTGCCAACCTCCATCACACGATCATCATCGCCATCATCAACGCCATCATCGGTGGCGTGCGGTGGTGGTGATCGTGAATTCAAGGACACATTTCTTTCGTTTTTTTTTCTCTCTCGCCGGCCAACCACAAATTTGGAAGCAACAACTTGGCAAAAAAACGGCCAGTCCGTACGCACATTTTATGCGTGCGCTGGTATGTATACGCGCGTGTGTGTACGCAACCCGATACGCCGTGTTCGCGATTATGGAAATTAGATGCTTGGGTGGGTGCGTGCGTAAGAACAGGGGAAAAGGGAAGGCTTGTTCAAAATTCGCGTCTTCTTCTTGTTTTGCGCGTTTTTTGGCGAACTTGCCGAACCACCAATCCAGTGCGAATGAATGTTCGGGTGTGCGTGCTTCGGGGCGCGCATTTTTTGCTGTAGCTGTACGCGCGCGCATGATTCGCCGGTCGGTTCAAAAAGGAACAAGGGTTTGGGTATCTTTTTGCGAGCAGAATTTTGCGTGTGGAAGGCAATGAACAAAGAATTAGCCCCGGATAGAGGTCGGCGTTGAGAAGGGGCAAGAGGGGGATCAAAGTTTTGTATTACCTCAGCGCGATCGCAACAGAGCGAAGAACCGCGGTGGACATGATGATCAGATAGCGATTTTCAGTGGGAGAATTGGCTTCTTGGCTTGGTTTATGTGATGTGCCGGTGGTTCTACTGGAATATTAATGTGTGGCACGGAGTTAGTTTGCTTTACCTGCTCGCTGTCATGTCATTTTGCTGAGGTTTGGCGAATAGAACCTTTTGCTACAATTTTGTTGGTTTTTCGACGCTAAATAATTGTGGATTTAAGGTTGTAAGCTTGTGATTTACGCCACAACCTATTTGTCATAATTTAGTTCTACTGGGAGAGGAAGACCGAGACGTGGAGTCAGTAAGGCATGCTCCACTGACCAGAACGGAGAACAAAGCGATTATTGTTGCAAAGAAATATTGTACTTATAAGACCCAAATGGTTGATTTTGAGCATTCTTAAATAGTTGAGGTTACTTGGATGTAGTTTAAATAACAAATAAAAATTGTCCTACTAAGCAAAATAAGAATGGTGCATTGTAATATCGAACAGTACCGGCCTTGAAGTTAATAGCAAAAAGCTTCTACCCAAGCACACAAATTGACACAAATCCACACATAAAGCGCTTCAGTATCGTTTTCAATTTGGGTCTTTTAAATGAATGGACTCAAGTTGATGATGATTTGCACTTTCTTGCCATGTGTGTGGGATAACAGCAGCATGTTGTATGTTCACTTCGCGAGTCTGTTTAACCGCAAGGTTAAAACCTGACTTGCTTGTACACATCGCAGGCAGCGTGTATCATTTTAACTTAGTTCGCTTAGTTCATCATTTTGTTTTATATTTATTTTTGGGATGCTCTGTTTTAAAATATATTCATCTCTTTTGTTCAATTTGATTTTTATTTAACTTTAAAGGTTGGTTTGGCGATTGTTGGTCAAGGCCTGCCGTACCATTAGTGGACTTTAGCTTTCAGTGACTTATTGATTACCATTGCAGGATGGTCAGATCTATGTATGGGAGCACGGTATATTCGAGGCTTGAACCCATGACAGGCATGTTGTTAAGTTGTACGAGTTAACGACCGTACCAAGAGAACAGCCCAATTAGAGTTTAAGGAGTTTAGTTTCCAAGAGGTTTAGAAGGGTCTAAAATCATACATCAATTCTAGAATGCAGATTTGTGGTTCGATGGAAACACATGGGAAACACATGCACAATTGGGGAAACACATGCACAATTGCGATAACCAAAGACGAGCACTTTTGAGGTCAAATTGAAGAATGTGAATATCCGTAGTAAGCAAAATATTGTCTAAAATTCTGAAATTAGATGCCACGAGTGCCATTGGGAACATTTACTTAGTGACAAAATTATAGTGGGATTTCATGTGATGCAGTTTAAGGCTCTTTTGCGAAAGAGTTTCATTCAATTTGAATTCATCAATTTGAAAAGCGGAAGATTCGTTTAGGTTCTTAATTTGAGCATTACAATTGAGTGAAATTCCCAAAAATTAGAAAAAAGTCTAAACAAGCACTTCTCAAGTACACTTCAATAAATTGCGAACGATCGTTGTACTTGTTCATGCACAACAGCAGTCAAAAGAGTAAATCGATTAATGAAAGTCCATTTATCTCAAAACATAATATTCCTTAAGCTGATCAAATTATTACTCATTAAGGGATCAAAACATCATCTTACCCGCGCGGCCACTAATCGCTCAAATTGACACTCGTTAGCAATGTTCCCTTCCCGGTTCTTTTAATCAACAAATTCCTCAATAACAATGTATGAGTGTTGAAAAATAAACTCCACCATCACCGTTTTCACCCCTTGCACATTACGCAAAGGAACACTTTTGCGTAACGCTGCATGTTTCTTCGATCAGCCGTGCAGCAATGGAACCCTCATGTGCGCATCTATCGGATTCTTGGCGGCGTAAAACGACACACGCGCGCGCGCGCACCATCGAATGCGGGCTTGTCGCGTATCAAATAATCAATCTATTGCACCGCGCATTGCCCTCCCGATCTTTCCCGGGGTTGCATTTGCAGCAAAATCGATGGCAAAAAAGAGAGTGAGAGGGAAAAACACACTCTCACACAGCGCTCTCTGCCTTCTAGACCAGCAGCATTGCTTGCTTGGATGCACTTTCACGGTGGTAATACACGGTGTGGTGGGTTCATTGCAGAACCCCGCGGATCGTTCGCGACCTGTATACACGTGGTGGTAGCAAGATGATGGTAGTAGTGACCCGGGGGTTGATGTGGTGGGAAAATAATCAACCTTACCGGTACCCATCTCTTTTTTTATTAATTCCCACCACCGAAGAAGTCGGGAGTCGGGGCAGGATTGTTAAAATCGAGATGAGATATAAAAAAAAGAAAGGAAAGTATGCAACGGTGGCATACTGGTAATCGATCATCATTTCTTTTCTTTATTTTTACTGCGATGGTGCGCGAGTGGCCTGTTTTGGGCCCGGTTGTTGTTCGCTGGTATTATTAGGTTAAGCAGGAGAGTACGACGACCGCGTCCATGGGAAACGCGGTTCGGGTGTGCGTAAGTGGGGAAGTGCTAAACGAGCCGGTTAATTTTCCTTGGGATAAGCGTTCTCCAGAACGGAGAAAAGTAGAAAGTATCCGCGGGTGGTAGGCTTTACGCTGAAGTGGGCAAATAAGTCCCATTGTGTTTCCGCGTGCCACCGCCAGCACCAACTGTGTGAGAGCGTGGTGGTAGCGATGGTGGATAAATTTATGTATGTAAGAATTGATTTTAATTACATTTGGCAAACGAAGGCCGGGTGTTAAACTGGCTGTTTTCACTATCAGCAAATCAGTATCGCTAACAACAGCAACCCGCCTTTCCCAGCAGTGCAGGAAAGTGCTGGAAATGCGCGTATCCGCGCGGCTTGGAAAATACTACTCCACCCCTCCAAGAGTTGTATCCAGCGGGCGGGCAAAAACAAAACCACAGGACCTTCCCATTTGTTTTTTTTGTTCACTTTGTTTGCAGGGAATTTGGGTGCTTGTCGGAAATTTGTATTGCTAATAGGGGCGGGATTGTGATTACGGGTGCGTTAATTATGGTGTTGTTAACTTCCGTTCGCACCACCAAGCCAGTGATTAGCGTTGCAGGCTGGGAAGTGGGCAGCGGCAGAACATATTTTTGCATATCGGACGAGCAGGTTGGGGAGAGGGGCGGAGAGGTACAAACAGTGCTAAAAACAACATTCCGGGGCTTTCCCTGAGTCCTTAAACACCAGAGCATGTTCGTGTTCAAAAGTTCCCAACTAGGATCCATTTGCCTTCCAACCTCCCCCCAAAAAGGAGGTCACTCTACGGCGATGTGATAACATATTCGCGCTCTTAACACCCCACGGGCCACCGATTGTTTTGCTTTCCAGCTCAACCTTTTCCAACGACAATCGCTGGCAAACACCGTTTGAAGGTCCATTAACATAAACGATAATGTTGTCGCCTGTCGCCCCGTTTTCCCGACCGCTTCAAGGATGATGGAGTCCCGCGCATCGAGTGGCCACTTTTGCGTGCTGCCATTTGAGCCCTCAGCACCCACTCCCCCCTGTTTTTTTTTTTATCGGTTATGCCTCTCACTCTCGGTACTCTACTCTTTCCATGTATTTTCACTCCCCTGGCGCGGAGTATACATATTTGCCGAATACGGGGTGAAAGTTGTTCCGATGGCATCACGATTTCTGCCGTGCCTGTAGTTCGTTTCGGTAAAAGGTTGGAGGTTTTGCTAACCACTCCGGAACACGTTTGCACCTTTCGCTGATAAGTGAAAGTCAAATGCAGCTGCCGGTGCGCTGTGCAGTTTAATCGGACATGCGGGGACGTGGGGTTGAAAGCGATCACTCACCTTAAACAAAATTGGTAAAATAAACGACATGGATTTTATCCACCCTCCCCAGGTCAGGTTGCTGAAGTTAAGTTGTCGCCCACGTACAAAATATGATCCATTTTCAATGATTCAGCTGTCATCGGCACGGGTGCGTCAAAAACGTCAACGTCACGGATGTTGTTGCCATTGACAACCACGTGGTGCGTGGTGCGTAGGGTGATTGGTTGACTGCGTTGACGCATGACGCAAATATGATGCACTTTTGCTTTGTGCAACACACCAGCATTTCCCTCCGGTACCTTATCTAGCAGTGGTGGGAGCAAATAAAAGCGCCACCATCACGGCCTGACATTGGGCTGTGGTGGGGTTGTGCGCTCTATCGTTGTGCGTTTCTTTATCGCTCGAACGAAGAAGGTTGCGGCCGATTGCAGTTGCATGGCAAACGAGTTTGTTGCCTGTGCTGCCAGCGCTAGAGACGGCAGCAGGTCGATGAACCTACATCGACGGATGGCGAAGCCTTTGGCATGCACATATTTGTCAGCCCGGTGTGCCTCGCGATGGATGGGATTGGGTTTATTTGTTTTTAAGGGCGGTATAGTGCGGAGGAGCCGTAGATCCTACGAGAACGATCGAGTAGTGTGGTCTCGCTGTGTTGGCTGTGTTGGAGGCATAGAAGCGTCTTTTGTTTGGATATGGTTTGCTTTTTTGTTGAACTTTTTTTTTGGCTGGAGGTTGTCTTCTTTTCGTCACCCAAAAGCCTACTTTCGGTTTCGGCGTTGAGCGTTGGGCGCATGGATGTGATGCGTTAGGTGTTTGAATAAGTTGACCCCTGTTCAGGGCTCATTAAATTGTGCGCCAATTGAGAATCTCGCACTTATTAAACAAATTTCAATAATTTGAGTTAGTTTTGACCTTTAAAATTATTATTGTTTTGAAATCAAATAGAATATATTACAGGTATTCCCCGATATACGCTATTAATGCCGACCAGAGCCATATCTCCAAACTAAATTAATTACTTGATCTGATATCAACTTAACATGCAATGTTATACCTTTTCAAATGGTTTTAAAAATTCGAACAAAAGGGAATTTGTTTTGCATTTGAGATTGGATGCGTCAAATCAGCACAATTTGCTCAAATAACTGTCAAATTAAGAATATCTTCTATTTCTATTTGACCAGAAGGTCCGATGTTCTTTGTGAAATTAAAAAGGGAAAATAAACAAAAGCTAGTATAGACATTAAAAGAAGAGAAAAGAGAATTTTAGGTTTAATTGCACAGAGTTCTAATTGTTATTTCTCACAGTTTCATCACTAAATAACGCTTAGTATTTGCTTAAAACGACAAATAACCTAAAATTCCTTCCAAACTTATCTAAACACCCAACGCACTGGCATAAAACTCGTAGACAATCGAATCTTGTCACTGCGTAACTAGTCTAGAAGACTGCAAGTGTTTGTACTAAAAGCTTGCAGCATGACGATTGGTTTAGCAATAACGCTCAAACACACCTAGAGAACGATTGCTGCAATTATTGTGTTACCTCTCGCCGCTCCAGCAAACGCTTACTGTTCCCCAGTGCTCTGTTCTATATTTGCGATCGCGCTAGTTGGATGGAAGTTACGGAATCAGTCATCCTGAGTCCAAACAAACTAGGCCACCCATGCGTACGCATACACCCATACATTCATGCATATGACCCACCGAGGTAGTTTGACGCTCCATGAACACGAGGTTTTTTATACCAACTTTCGGCAAATGGCTGCAGATGGTCGTGCAATGGGTACCGATAAAGCGAGCACCATGCGGGGTTGATAAGAGAGTAGTGTGAGCGTGTCTTCTGGCTCTTTTCGGGGCCAGATTTGCCTTTTACTAGAATGGTGGCCATCTTTACCACGCTCAATATTAGTTCAATCTGGTGTGGTGTTAAGAGTGTGTCAACACAATCGGGCTTGAGGAACTGAGCGTGCGGGAGAGACGCTCCAGTTTACCGAAGCGTTATGCAATTGAGGACGCATTCATCGTGGCAAGGTTCTCGAGCGCACCACGGTCAATGACCGGCAGCACCACAGACGTGCACGTTATTTGACAATCACTCAACCCGAAACGATGCATCTTATTTTGACCTTATTTTTCTATTCCTTCGTGAGGCGTGTGCAAATACGCAGACCTTTCGAACCCTTCAAAACCACATAAGTCTCAAACAATTCAGTGATCTTCCACTTGAGGTAGGACCTTTGTTCGCGCTCAGTTTCGGTAGGGTTAAACACCTTCACAAAACCCCTAAAATGCAAGAAAGTGCATTTTTGCTTTCATTACTTCCTATCCTCTTTCTCTCTATGTCCATACAAGTGAAACTCTGCGGAAAAGGGTCCACAAACCAAGTGCGTCGTTTTTATTTGGTGAAAGGATTTGATCGTTTTACTTTCCTATTCCTACTTCGCTCCCAGACACTGCAGACTCCTCCGCAAACAGTGCATTTTAGATTGTTATAAATGATGCATTGCAGTTCCCGAAACCATTCACAATCGCAATGACGATGCAAACCTTCTCCGAACCCGAATGCGAACGGTGTGTGATCGCACGAGAGGATCGCGGCGCAACTGGAAACTCGGTGCAGGTGTTTGGGTAAATTTTTTCCCAGGCTACAGAGCACAGCTCGAGGCGAAACATGTTCCCAATGCTGCTGACGCTGCCTTCATCGATCGCTTGCGCATCCTTTACGCACGCATCGTGCGCAGGACGCACGAGAAAGAAGCGTGCGGGGTGTAGAATGCATCCTTTATTGGTGGGATGCTTTTTTGTGTTGAGTTCGTTTCGTTACTCACTCAGTCCTCTTGCACCCGCTCTTGCCGATGGCACAACCCGTTGTCAAAATATGACTTGTCTTGTTTGAGTTCGGTACAGCGAAGCACAAATAATAATTTTGGTCCTTTTTTTTCGTTCCTTTTACAATTCGTTCACTTAGCGAAACAAGAAAAAGCGTTCAGTGCAAATGCGTGGTGAAGGATGTTGTTTGTGTAATAATGCATGGTTAACCCTTTGCGTGGTTGGGTGTGGGAGCCCAACCATTCCCATGCATCCTTCCTCGAGAGCGTATGCATTCCGTCAGATGTTACACATCCACCAGCAGGATTGAACTGGACGACCGGGAAAGTGACTTTTATTGACATGCGGTAGATGATGCGCCGGAAGTTTGATCTTCACTCCATCCGCGAGTGAAATCACGCCAGTCAGAAAAGGTTTCCCTTTCCTTGACGAATGTCGTGAGAAGTCAATGGTCCCGCGCGCGTGTGTGTGTGTGTGGGTCACGGTGGAGTCAGCTGGAACGCCATACGAGGATCCTAGACATATGGGACCGTGGCTACAGGATGTGGTTTCGTTTTTTTTTCTCTGTTAAAGGGATGTGTATATTCCAATCACCCAATGGCCTTTGATCGAGAGTGAGAGCGTGGGATTTTATGAATAAATCAATGGTTCCAGGAAGCGAGTGCATCCTTTCGTTGGACATCCGCCACTGCCAGGAGCGGGTGAACAAATGGTTGGCGATCAGACCGTCTGTATCGGATCCAGTTGTGGCAGAGGCTGGAAAGGGCTATTGAGAGAGTGAATTGTAGTTCATTTAACACAAACAACGAATGCAAATGGGAACAGGACAGTCCGGATGTGGGCGCAACAGATGTCTTCAGAAAAGTTCAGACGAGGATCATCTATCTTATTTACTTGAAGGATGGTTCGGTTTTTTGTGTGAATTCTACAATTTTATAAAATTGAAATATTTCTTTGAAAACTGTAGAATTTACGTGTTTTCTTTTCAATTCATCAACAGCAATGATGTTGTTTCTGGATGGTTATAGATTTGGTCTAGATTCGCTTCGTTTCAGTTAGTTGGTTCTTCATCAACAATCATCTCTTTTGAGTAAGAGTTATTCTACCATTCAAGAGAATCTAGGTTCAACTGATTCTTTTTGATATCAATGTCCATTTCATTCAAGTCCTTCATATGATGTGACCTTTCTCTGTGTGCAATAGCATACGAGCAATTCAAAGTCCAGAAAAATAGCCAAAACATGCCATCGATTCAGCATATCGAGACGATCCCCTCAGAATGGAAACTGCTTTTCAAATATAGTCTTTAAGTCCTACATAAACTAGTAACTTTGTCGTGTTTAGTTTTCATTGTCACTGTAGACTTGATAACTCTTATGTGTACTAAGCTATGCTCCATTGTAAAGGCTTTGCTTGTTAGCTCGTTAGGTTTTGCCGTATTATATAACAAAGTTTAAACTAAATAAAACCATTGAATCTGCTATAAAGTTATCTATGTATTAATCGCTAAAAGCAGCAAAAAGGATCAACAATATTTAAATACATATTCTACCTCTTCCTCTAGAGTTACTACAATATTATAAAGAGGTCATTGAAAAAGAATAAACATAATGAACAAGTTATAAATCGTCCCAGACAGAAGATGCACAAGAAAAGATTTGTGGTTATGATTGTTTAAAAACTCTACATGTTTGTTGACCATAGATACAAGAGAGCTCTTCATTACATCCAGGCAACAACCACTTTACGACCCACGACAAATGATTTTATTATCCTAACATCCCCATGAAGGTACAAGTTACATACGAAAGAAGGTACAGAACATCGGCCAAGGATCGTAATGTTGTAATGTTTAATGCGAAGCCAGAAGAATAGAGTTGAAGCTGTGTTTTTGTTGATCCAAACCACTCCTTTCCGTGGAAATGTGAAGTAGATTCCGCGGGCCTGTCACTGGTGCCCGTATCCTTTTCCCCGTCCCGACCACAGTCGCGAACGTGCATGATAAATGATCGGTTTGGACCGCCCGCGGTGGTGTCCTAAGATCGGCATGGCGGTGGTCGGGCTCGCTGGTCGGAAACTGAGAGAGGATGAGAAAATAAAGCCAAAGGACCCGTGAAAGATTATAAAAAAAAACTAATAGAAAAAGATTATATTGCCGTAGATCGAAAATCATCTGCCTCGCTTTAATTGGACAAGCAAGCTGATATGTGTAGTATAGGATGAACGTAAAAAAGTAGACTATATTAACGTAACCCTTCTGAAAGCATAGGACCGTGCACGAACGAAAGAGCTACAAAAATTGTGAATTTCGCCATTCCTATCTATACACTCGGTACTCGGCCTCGTGTAACAACACTAGAAGAACAAAAAGAAGTACCGGAAAAGCCCTACGCAGGCTCCTTTTTTTTGTTCGATAGCCAATTAAAAATTGTTACACCGTACCGTTCCTTTCATCCCGACGCCGTTCCCACTTGTGCCGCTGTGACGTTGCGCAATTTATGCCCCTGGCTCACCCTAACGCCATCATTATTGGCAGTTCCTCTTCCAGCCTGTGCGGTGCGTACAGCTCGGCAAACTTAATCAAGATTGCAGACTCTTGCCGCCTCTTTCATGTATCCTTTTGAACAT
Organism: Anopheles gambiae; assembly: GCF_943734735.2. Taxonomy (NCBI): domain Eukaryota; kingdom Metazoa; phylum Arthropoda; class Insecta; order Diptera; family Culicidae; genus Anopheles; species Anopheles gambiae. The sequence continues at coordinate 92,075,682 of NC_064602.1, forward strand.
CCGGAATAGTCCCGGAAGGGAATTATTAGTGAAAATATACATCTGAGCACTCACCGGCCTCTCGAGACGAGCCGATTTCCTAACGCGCACCTCAATTTCCCCTTTTATTCTGCACATTCATGCTACGAGATTGTAGTAGCAATTTAACGCATCCTGATCGTGTTCGATTGTGCGATTCCTCTCCTTCGGCGTTGCTTCGGCGAAACAGGGTGTCTTCTGGAGAGGGTTGTTTCACGCACGGATGCTGCGCACAAGAGCAGCGCAATAAAATAGGGTGGATAATGTTGGAGAGTTGGTGTAGCGGCGAAAGGAAAGGCTCGAGGAACATTTCGGGAAGAGCCAACCAATTGGAGCGCAGTGATGAGAGCAGCGAATGGGAAAGAATGTCGTGCCCGTAAAAGGATCGGAGGGATGCAGAAATGCGCAACTTATATTTGCATCTCTTCGGGCGGATTTTTCTGCGAATGGTGGGAAGGAAACATGCGTATAACGTTGCTGTGGGTATTGAACAATGAAACTTCTGCACTGAAGGGTATTGCAAATGGCGATTTTAAATATATGATTTATAAATGCAGCCTCAGTAGCACTGAAAGGTGGATATGGGAAAGCTTATTACTTGCTAATTGACATGATCTTGTATTTTGCTTTGTCATATTTTCATACATTTTGAAATGTTTATCAAATGTATTTCTTACCTGAACTTTTCTACTGATCCACACTTTTTCGGATGTGACGACGTTCTTTGCCAGTAGCTGTCCCAAGACACAGCTGCGAACGTGATAATTATTAAGCTATTTTTTCACCTTTTTTATCGTTCAAGAAGCCACGATATCTTTTTAGTTTTGATTCCACTGTTGATCTTACTGTCAAGTCATTGATTCACACTAAGGACCAGGGTTTTGTAATAAAAATTAAACAAAAGATGCTTCAAATTGAATAACTTCAGAACAAAATCATAAAATGCTGCTCAATTATGAAAGTTTTGAGTGGTTATTTATAAGTGATTTCGAACAGTTGTAGGAAATATCCAATTTTGAGCATCAACTATGAGATGGAAAACAATGATGTCTTGCAATTCATAATTCAATAACATTTGCCTCTTATTCGAATTTTTCAATCGCAAAAAACTAACAAAAAACAAACAAATAAAATATAGAATCTAATGATCCTAAAGCGAACTCCGATCTCGATGTTCGAATGTTCACGATCTCGTATTTGCGATAAAGCTCACAGTGGTTCTCAGCAAAACAAAAAGCGCCTGACGACTAAACTGCCAGGTTTGTTTTAATCCACCCGCTCTCTAGCTCTATTTTCGGCACACATTTAAGAGCGGACGATTACAGCCGAACCATTCCGCCGCCTGAATTGGTTTTGCTTTTTGTTTTACGATTTCATTAACGTTTTTTCGCCGTTCTTTTCTCCATCCCCGTGTGCGTGTCTGTCATGCTGTGGCCGTGTCCATTTCGCATGCGTTACGCATGCGGTGGTCTGTTTTTGGCGAGACAACTCATCCACACAGACGAACCATTCAGTAACCACCGGTGCTGGTGGTTTCGTGCAGGAAGGAGACCTTTTTTATTGACCTTCGCACAAATGCGCCATTCTCTGGGCGATGGAATTTGCCATACGAGATGCGCAGAGAAGCGCCGCAGGGGAAGGCGGGAATGCGAGGATGGTGCTGGGTTTTATTGGTTAGTTAGACATCGTTTGTCGCCTAAAAGGCTTACGTTCGGAACGCACGCACGCACGCACCGTCGCTTCCTGTGGCCTTGGTGATGGTTGGGGCCCCGCAAAAGCCTAATGAGCGTAGAGTGGTTTTGGTTTGGCGGATTTTTGATCGGACGTTGGTAAACCAACTCGCTTGCGAGAGCTGACGAGTGTAGATGCGAATTTTGTGATTTCGATTCAGTGTAAACTCGTTTGTCGAAATTAAGCGTTTTTTTTAATGGGAAGATTGGGTTTATTAATTCAAGGCGAATAATGCTTATTGGTGCTATAAATCTGTGCCCGCTGCGTTGTTTTCTTTTTTGTTTAATTGCTCAACGCCAAGCCCTGCGCGGCATTTTGTAAACAGGTTTGGCATTTGACGAACGCAATCAATGGCCTATCATTTTTATTAGTTGCTTTAGAGTAGGGGTGCACCAACCAACACTTCGATTGAGTTGTCTTGCGAATGGGGAAGAAAAGGATCATATTACGTACGGTTCTATTACGCGTCAGCAGGTGCCAATTTTCCTGGACCTCTGTCAATATGCCACTAGGGAGGTAGAAGAACAATAAGAAATAAAGTGAATCTTTATTGGAAAACTCACATTTACAAGCGTCATGTAATGTGATAGGAGATGTCTTCTCCTCGCTCTGTATATTAAAGGGCCATTTTTTAGCGATTGTTAGCTAAATTTGGACGTCCAAAAAAGGAAGAATCTCCAATGTAATTGATATGATGCTTGTAAGTGACTTGTAAGTGTGTGCACGAAAACAAGTGATGGATTATGTTACTAATGGCCACTAAAAACTCACCAAGGCACATGAACTGCAAACTCTACTGCAAATAATTGAGTTTATGTTGAGGAAACAGTCAGTTGCTGAACGTTGAGTACGTCGATTTAATTTGACTATCGTTTTATTGAATGTGAAACTAACGAAGATGGTGAGTGATCTTAATGATGGTTGTTAAAGGATGTCTTTAAAATTCAGCAAAACTTTAAACTATCAATTTTACAGGCGATTGAAGTTTATGAGAATCGGAAGAAACATGTTAAAACGTTCAGGCAGTCGTTGATCGTTGAAGGTCAGCTCAATCTCGTGATGACGGAGTCTAAAATCTAAGTTGAAAGGAGAATTTAATTTGCTTTATAATTCAAGTAAATGCAAATAATCAAATATTCGAGAATGAGAAACAAATGAGAATCATATAATGGAACAGTTTGATCACTTGGTAGAATGGTTCAAATCAATATTGGAGTATAGCAAGCATGCTGTGAAGCATTTGCAATTCAGATATAAATAATTTTTTACAACTAATTATGAAAATTGTTTCAATTTGAAATGTATTAGAGTAATTTGTCAACTATTGCACACGACAAATATATTAACAAATTAATATAACCTAGGATATATTTGTGGAACGTACAACAGAATGGGACGTAACCTGTTAGTTAATTGTTTATTCGAATGGTCTTCATTTAATCGACCGTCGCACCACGTTACATGTTTTATTAAAACATCATCCACAGTTTGGCCGCGTATCTAAGCTGCAATATCTACTGCCTGTTGTTGTTTTTTCTTCTTCCTCCATTCTCGCTCTGTCCCTTCTCTCATTTCATCTCTATTTCTTCCACCGCCTTCTCCCTTTCCCTTCGCCCCAACCCGCGTTTCTATCGCTTTAACATTCACCACCCTTTTCCTAGCTGGGGAGGGCAAACTTTTCAAACTGCAACCTGATCAATTAGGTTGCTGCACGGTCCGCCAACCGGTTTTTGTAGGGCCACGTGAAAACGGAGTGACGGTCATCCGCACGCAATGGAGACGCACGTGGAGGGGAAGGGAGCGTTTAGCAAACGGGTCGGGGACAGGAAAGCAAAGAAGAAGGAAAACAAAAACACACACACACACACACACACACACAAACACACGCACAGTGCCCTGTTTAGATTTACGAGCGAGCGAGAAAGATCGATACGAAGAAGGGTGGCTAAGGGGGGGGGGGGGGGGGGGGGTTGTGTGTCCACTTCCCCTCGCCCCATGCGTTTGCCTAAATTTTAGCCGACGCGGTTAGTACCGATTTCGAAATGTCCGAAACATCCCCGACACGACAACAATCGCGCAGGAGGGTGCAAAGTCCCTTTCGCCGGTGGGATTCATTCAGTGGTTCCATCAACAACGCGGTCTCCCCCCTTCCACTCTCATCATCATTCTCCACCCCCCTCTCCTCACCATTCCCATCTCTCTTTCTTATCTCTTCACGCACATTTTCATTATCTGTGTGCCGTGGTTCGTTTTTCTCTTTTTCCGCTTGATTGTCGATCCGTGCTGATAAACTGCACACACGATGCACGTAGCGCAGCAGCGCGACACTCCGCGCACAATGCTGCGTGCGTGCATGCGTTCGTGTGTATGTGTGTGTGTAGTGGTTAGGTTTAAAATTTTAATTTACAGTTTCCTTTCACACTGATAATGGCCGCAAGCAAGTCGAGCGACCCAAATTTGTTTTTATTGTGCTTCAACCGCCGCCCCTGGTTGTCGTCCACGTCCGCCAACAACTGGTCCCTATTTTCCGCTGATTGCTTTTCTGCGTGCGTATTCTATCGCGCACACACATCATTGGAACTGTGCCGGCCCTTTTTGATACTCTTTCTGCCGCTCGCTATACGACGGAGAATGTCATCTCGATGCGCGGCTTGCTGAGATGGGGCCGGCTGAAACCGAAACAAAAAGCACGAAAAAAGATCGCAAATGCTCAAAGATGTAACGCTGTTGGCAGGGCAGCAACCTTCGCCCCATCCAAGCAGTCTGGTCAAACAAACGCTCGCTTTTCTCTCTGCCTCGCGGCGCAGTCGTCACTCGTGGTTGTTTTCTTCTCTGCCCTGTGACGGCATTGTGACGATCGATTCTCTGTCTCGTTTGCTCCCACCCAAAACCATGCACAGCCGCGACTGCGTTTTTCGAATTTGTTCGCACTTGCCAATGGGTCACTTTCCCCACGTCCCCGTCATCCCCCTTCGCGCCGCTCAGTCTCTTCGACCTTCCCCCTCCGTTGGGGTGCACCAGCAAACGATACGATCGGTGTCAACGGCCTCCGCGCAGGGGCAGGTTTTTCGGTGGTGGTTTGGGCCCTGCTTCGCACAATCATACGGCTGCGGGCACGCATACCGACGCAATCAGCGCGATCCCACCGCCACCGCCCCTCCCCGGCCCTGGTGCTGCACTCTGTGGTGGATGCGCAACGTAAACGCATTCGCTCGCGCAAAGCCCGCAGCACACACGCAGCAGGCCGCGAACCTATGATCTTTCACACAGTTGATAGGAAAGTAGGGGAAACGGAACGGAAGGGAAGCTGAAGGGTGTGAAGGGGATAGCTGCTTCTGATGGGGCTGATGGAAAAGGGAGTTTAGGTTTGGGGTGGGGTGGACAGATGCATTTCAGCGTGTACGAGGGAGAAGGAAGCAGAATAGTACGTTACTGTGCGTACCCCGTGTCTGTTTTGGCCCGTGCTTAGTTTTGGGTGAGTTTTTCAAGCTTGGCCAGCTCGAGAGGGAGAGGTAGGGGGTAGGGAGGGAAGCCAGCGACTACATGGTGCGCTCTCGTGATGGTTGTGTGGTGCGGTTTTTTTTCCATTCCACCAATTGGGTGTCTTTTTTTCGCTGTGCGGCACAGCGTGCGTTCGTCTGCACTTGTTCACTTCCTCTGCAAACTCTGGGGGACTCGCGTGAAAGTGGCCAGACCAGAAGGTTTGAGATGCAAGAGGTGCGAAGGGTATTAACTGGATGGACCGCCTAAAGAACCCTCCAGGGGAAGGTTCCCGGAGAGGAAACGAGAATGTGTTATATGCACACGCACACACACACACGCCCAGCGCGCAACAAACGGATGGATTGTTTGATCTGGGCGGAGTGCTGAAGATGTTCCCCGGTTCTTCCAACCACCAGCACCGAGCTTGGCTTGGCCCGGTTGTGTGAAGAATGCACCCGCAAACTACCGCACCTACTACCGGCCTGCTGGAGCGATTGCGTGCGTTATCACTCGCGATGAAATAACGGCGCGATAATCGGCCATTTTTTCTGGAGTACCCGTGCGGCAGCCATCGGACAACTGCGATTGATGAAGTTGGCGACACGTGTACAGTGTGTGATTTACCGTGTTGAGGAAAAAAAGGCACATCCGGTAGAATGGTTAAGAAGGTATTGGTAGATTAGGGCGAGGAACGACTTCTTTTACGGAAAGTAATGTACTTCTATGGGTTTAGGATCTTCCCAAAATTATGACAACAGTAAGAAACCAAATCAACCTTCCGAGGACTTTTTTTCCAATCTAAGGCATATAGAAGAATGATATGTTTGTCGTCCTCTATAGTGCAGTCTATTGATTACAAACTAAAACGTTAAGTCACAGTCACAACACCAATGCCGAACCGTGTACATTTGGTGTAAACAAGGTCATACAGCCATGTGAGCGTGTAAACACGCACGTCTTCCAGAAGATAGCACATCTCCACTTGTGTTTGTTAGTGCAAATGTTGTTGCAAAACACGACAAAACTATCAATAAGTGTTACGCCGCCAGTTATGGTCTATTTTTGTCTTGGATGCATCATGAGTTCGACATATTGAGATATATGAGGAAGATCGTGATTCGGACTTAAGATGCTTAGGTCTTTATAAAATAAACTTCTAGCAATTTGGATCTTGCTGGGACTGTTGAAATAGACACATTTTCGCATTAGAGTGGTTGAAAAGTTCTTACGAGCTTGAATGAGATTGCAGAGTTAATATTCGAACAAAATTTACACACGCGAAACTGACAGTTGTTATTGGATAATTTGAATTAGATTGCAGAAGAGACCATGGAAACACCACATGAGATTAAGAATATTGCGAATCTATCTGAAAATGAGTTTTGAAAGTTTTTCAGGACTATACTTACTTACTTACTTATCCGGCGCTACAACCGCTTTGCGGTCTTGGCCTGCCTCAGGAGTGTCCGAAACCGCTCACTTTTCATCATCTTGCCATCTTTCAGGACTATAGATCAGTGTAAAACAACATTTTTAGCTGTTTATAACTCTCAATGCATTTTGTATACGTCAAAATCGCTAATTAAATACTAGAATTGACGTAGACTAATTGATATTGGATACAATAGTCGATTGCACTAACAGACGATGCAGTGTATTCAAGAATTTGACCAGAAGAGCTTTCATGCACTAAGACCACATAGGCCACTCTGGATCTGACCTGATGATCTACTAAAAGACATTCCATTTCAAACACCGTAAAACGTCTTGTAGCTCGGAAGTAATCAGTAAATGTACCTAACTGCAATCCACCATGGAAGAGTCGGCAATGCCAATTACATCTCCTAACACTACAATAAACGAAGACCATTAAAGCTATTCTCACACCGCATAACTTAATGTACGTAACATCTTTATTCATCCTTCAGCATTGCCAATTGATTGTTCCGGTGTCATCTTGTGCCTATTTTTGGCTCAAAATTCCGCAGCAAACCTCCAATTCCAAACAAACCCTCCAAACACCTCACCCTCCACACGCTCCCTTGTGTATGATTCGAGATGACAGCACAGATTACTTCACCACCCGGTGGGAGGGGGGAAGAGGATGGTGTTGTGCGCTTGAAGATTCACACTCAGGGCCACTCAGGGCCACACATACCGGATCTGCTGCTGCTCTGCGTCGTTCGGAAATCTGCCAGCCTTGGCCCGCAAAATCGTAAACAACTTGGCACACAGCGCAACGCATTAGCACGGTGCCTTGCCATCCAATGGCATTGAGCTCGGAACTGTTCCGACACTGGCGATCCTCCACGTTTGCGGTTTCCAGCCGCTGCTCGCTTCGCTTCTCTTCCGCAGCACACAAGGTCTGCTTGGAGCGCATGTTTCGCCATCGCCCTCAGCCGTTCACTTCCTTCGAGGGTAGAGTTTAAAAAGGCATTACCAAAAAAAAAAAAAACACACGCACAATTCCCTTCCGAGCTGGAAGCATATTTTGCTCGAGGCAGCCGTAGCGAATGCTGGCCGAATTCCGAATATTTTTTTTTGGCACACGCACAAACACCTCCGGGCAACGGCTGCCTATTTGCTTTGGCAGCAGCAGCACCACCGTCGTCGTCTCGCGTACGCACATTCGTCGCCTGGCGTCGTAAACAAGCGTGGATTGCGGCATGGCCTTCGCACGCGCGTCCGATTGTTTTGACCTAGATTTTTGCGCCACCCTTTTTACGAGTGCGAGGGGACGGGCGAAACCACACAGACAACCAAAAAAATCCCTTTACCCTAAACCTGTTGCGACCTCGCAACGGTGCACGTATTTGTGCACGTGGAATCGCGCGTACGACGGCCGCGTTCGGAGTACGCGTTCGCAGTGGTCAAATTCGCGGCGATAGAGTGCGTGGCAATGGTGGGGTTTGAGGCTGGGGGTTTTGAATTCTGCCCCCCTGGTTTGCGTACGGTTTCATCACGGACGGCCAAGAATTGGGTCTGTCGGGTTTGGCAAGATATGTGCAACTTCTTCCGCTCTCATTTGGCGGTGCCGTCACCTTCATAAGCAACGAAAATAAACAACGACAGAATGACGCTTGATTATTAAGACTTTACGGACGGGGCATGATACTGTTAGAAATGCACACAAGATGAACAAGTTTTCTTGGCGTAACAGTGCTGCGTTTTGTTCTGCTAATATCCCCTTGGAAGGTTGTTGTGTGTGTGTCTCTCTCTTGTGTTGACTTGACTTGGTTATTCTCTTTGAAAAGATGTATCGCCCAGTAACAAGTGGCTCCGTCGTCAACCTGATGCCACAGGAGGGAAGAAGCAGGACAAAAAACAGAGGACCGTTGTAACCTGACACAATGACAAGGTTTGTGTGTTCGATGGGCTTACTCCGCTGGGCGAAAACAGAAACCCGTCCAAAAGCCAATGACTGACACTGCGATCCGATCGTGCAAGGAAAAAAAAGATCCGTCATCGGAGGCTTGTTTCCCTCCTCCGTCTGTTCGTTTCTACTACCACGCTTGGCAAGCTTCTGCACACAATAGTGCACTTGCAGTGGTGTGCACCTGCAGGACAAAGGAAGGCAAGTGGAACAGAGTAGGATCAGCTACACACATGTGACAGTTACACAAACTGGAGGATTGGATCGAAGAATTTGGAACGATCCTTTTGGCAACTGTGGCTGTTCGAGCTGTATGCCATTGCCCGTGGCGCGATGGATTATATTACAATTCAATAAAATGAGCGACTTCGATAGAACCATCATGCATCTGGTGCCTGAGGGTGAAAGTGCGAGGGTGTACAAACCCAACAAAAAAGGTATAAAGAATAGGGAGCGAAGAAATTAATTCCTCGGACGCGTTTTTGGACATCTCGCCATGCAACTTTTCACGAAATGCTAAACTTTGGAGATCACACGGGAGATTAATCCGATGGTCACACACACACACACACGCTAGAGAACATGCTACCGACCTTAATTAATATTCTCCAGACGTATCAAGTTTAGGGCTGGCAAGCTAAGCTACTCGATCTCCAAGCTCGAAGGGGAACAGATTTTGACCCCTTGATAGGGCAAGATGCTGGTGGAATTTATGCATTATACACACACACAGTTCGGAGGGATTTGTCGTAAAAGGGAGTTGCACCATCCGTACACCATGGCTACCTGGAACATGGTTCGGTTTGTTGTCTATCTAAAAATCCCTTTTTTCTACCTGCCCCTGAACTCTGAGATGCACCTGAGCGAATGCGAATCATGAAATCAGGGCTGAGGGAACGAGAACTACGCACGCAATAGGAAGGGATTTGCGTAAGGAACTGGAAACGGGGGAGGGAGCATACAAAAGCGATCGTCCTTTGTTCGGGAATGCTTTATCCCCGCACCCTCACCCACGCACGCACCTGATCATTGTGGGTCAGCAGCAGCAGCATCACCAGCAGCATTGTTCAGGGTCCCAGGGCTCTGTGGTGCAAGGGATGTTTCGATAAATTTTATTGGATAATGCAACGCGACACGCCGCGCCACAGGTTTTGCGTTTTGAGCATGGCCGTATTTCTGAACTACCTTCGAACCGTATCGCCCGAAATCCGATTAACGATGGGGTATTTCTGTTCTTGAATGTTCCTTCTTCTTGCACAGCCTTTTTTGTGTCGGTGCCACGGTGATTCTTCACGCTGCGTTTCATGCCCATGTTGTATGAGGGTCCCTGGCCGAGACCCTGGGAGTCATCATTGCGGGATGAAATAGCACCACGACCAAGAACGACCCGATCCCGTCGATTTAGTTTATTTAGGGAATTAATTTTTTGGCATTTTGATCAAGTTGACGTTGCGCAGTGGAAGAATGCGCCTGGCTGCGTTTCTATAGAGCTCGGGTGTGTGATCCGTGTTTGGTGCATCCTTTGTTCGTACGTATGCGTGCGTGCGTGGGAAAGCGTTAACTCGTTAAAGCAGTGTGGGAACGATCGGAAGTGCAGGGAGACGTTTTTGCAACGGGGGACATTTTTTGGGTTGTTGTATCCAAGTTTTGACACACAATTTGATGTGATAGATGAATTAAGGTTATATAATACACTAAAAGAATGTTATAAATACAGTTTGGCAGGCTTCAAGTTGTCTTAAAATGCGAAAAATGCTGGCTAGAAAGTCTCAAGACCATTTACGTGATCTTAATTATATTACAGTTCAATAATTGCAGTCCTACGGACATACTAAACGCAATGGTGTCACGCAATAGCATGATAGATGCACATTTTTTCACGCAATCTAAAATGAAGACATTCTGTAATTGATCTCATTTTACGATCTTGGTAACCGTTCGTTGGAATTGGGAAGTATGTCAACTGGATTAAGAATCATATTAAATTATTAATAATTTTCGACTAACACATAAATGGCTCATGTTCGAAAGCTTCTGTTGACAGTTAGGAGAGCTTGGAGCATTCAAATCCAAATCTTGATCTACATCACACAAGATTAGCTTTCATCCATCTTTGTCCACCAACGCAAACGATACGGTTCTCAGAGAGTGTCCTTCCACTTTGCCACCGGCATCCGATGCCGATCAACAACATGTTGCAATGGCCGTGGCTTTCAGACGCGAAGAAAACCCGCACAAAACTTCTCTTTGCGGGATGGGTTTATTAATCTTCTCGCGTTCCGCTGCCGTGGCTGTTATCGTTGCAATAGATCCACGGCAAACAGATCCCGCAACGCTCGGGTGGAAAAGAAAGACTGTAAACAACGCAGTAGTGGGCTTTGGAAACGAGTTATTAATTATCCCGACGCGTTTGACAGCTCTCGTCTTCTGAGGAAGTGAAACGCGCGAAGAGCAAAGGAGTGGATCAGAGTGAGAGGATGCGAGAGAGTTGTCAAAAAAGCAGCATCGCAGTGTACCGATCTATAGTTGAACGGGTGAGTTTATGCGTCGCGAATAGCCAAAGAAACCACACACACAAATAAAAAAACAACCTTTACCCCAATTCTCTCACCGTGGCGTTAAAAAGTCCCAGTTTCTTGCTTTCTAGGTTCTTCTCGATGTCTCGATTTGATTTGCTTTGGTTGCTTCGTCGTTGTAGGTTTGATGCACACTGGTCTAGGTGTGGAGTTTCTTCTTACAATCTCCCCCAAGTTTATAGTTAGAAGGTTCATCTAAACGTTTCGAAACGACCAAAGCAGTCACGTAATCGGCCAGAGAACAGATATACAAGCCGCCTGCTATTTCTTGACGTTCTGCGGGGTGTGCCCGCAAGGAATTAATGCATCTTTCTCTTATGTTGTTGTTCTGCCTGGCACTTCTTCGTTGTAACGTCTCATGTGTACCTCGCCACTGCCACCGATTCTATCCACAGCCGAGCGGAGCTTGGTGGAGAATGTTTCAGTGGAGAAAAAAAAAACCGTGGAGAAAATTATCATAACCTTACCCAACAAAACGCACTTGGATAGGCCGGCCCAGGTAAAGAAGCGGAGAACACGGAGAAAGAATAATGCAGCGAGACGAACGGCGCAAATCACCTCTTCACCGGAAGAAACCACCGCGCGTCGCTAGATGTGGCCACACTATGTTCTTGTTTTTTTTTTGGGACTTTTTGGCTAGTCCACGGGGGATGGTGAAGTAGATTGTGTTTTACTTGTCCGTCAACTTTTGTTTCCTCTGGAAACAGCGGAACGAAAGGTTCTAGCAGTTCACCCTGCAGAGGAACTCTATGTACAAGTGAGCTGTTCGAGTGCAAGTGAACTGTAGGGAACGATAAGTTGGAGATAGAATTAAGATGTGAATTAATTCTTCAATTCTTGCTGAATCATGCCATGATTTTGCTGGACAAGTAGCTAGTATAGAAGTAATTGAAAGATTTCGTAGAATTGGTGCACTTTTATCAAGGAGTTATTGGATTATTTAGCGTTTTTGTAATTGGTTTACTCGGAATTGATTCCACGTAGGTCCTGTTTTGATGAATACATATAATCAATACTTGGGACCAGCGATTTTAGGTTACTCTCAACACAGGAAACTAGCTCAAAAGTCACTTAGTATGGAAAATGTGGTTTGATCAAGAACTATCTCGTATCAGAAAAAATATCAGACAGAATATTTGAGATATGGTGTTATTTGGCATCCATGATCAGATATTAATTATGTTCTGTTTTACATAATTAGCAATAGTGAATATATTGGAATCATGTACCTAAGATACAAAGACTATATCACATCTTATCACAACAAATATGATCTTATTTTTCATGGCTTTCGAAGATATTAATGTAGTAATCAGAAATTAAATTTAGTAGCTAGCTCAAGGACAGTTTGCTCGTTTTAAGTAGGCATTTCATATTGCAGTCCTGATAAGGATGAAGCAGGAACACAAGCAGGAATTGGTTTAGGACCAGAAACGCCAACGTCATTGCTCAGTGTCTTTAATCATCTTTAAAAACCACAATTCAATATTTTTGAGCCCAAAACAATATACATTAAACGGAATTAGTTAAACACCAGCAACCATAAATCCTAGAAAGGATCAGCTATGTTCCTTTATGGTCATCAAGACTCATTACCTATGTCCTGATTTATTGACCGGCAACCCGAGTCCCATGGAAATTAGCCTTAAAGTTCACATTCTGAAAAGCAGAAATATTTTAAGCCAAGAATAATAGCCATATTGGACACATATGTGGGTACATTTAATCACAACTCCTCTAGAACGCCCGAACGTTTATTGGCACCTTTCGCTTTTTTCTAGGTTCTAACCCCTATCCTTCGCTGGGTCAAATTATAGGATAGGAGCGTAACCCAAAATATAAAAAAACACACACATTATACCCAGCAGATGGTTTACTGGAGAGCGAACGGTTGATAATAAAAAAACGCAAACCGAACATCAGAAAGGAGAATGCTTAAAACGTAGTTAGCCAGATCGACTATCTTCGTGTGCGTGTTTGTGCATTTCGCAGCACGACCTAACCATTTTTGACCATCACAACTACAACCGCCAGCATTATTATTACTATTATCATCATCATCGTCATCATCGACAACTGCGGTTTGGACGGTTTTTGTTGGGACTTGAAAAAAGCAGATGAAAGTTTGAAGCGAACTTTACCCTACAGTGCACCAGTGGGACAACACACCTTTCGCCAGCATCTAAAAGTGAACCGCGAAAATGGTTCCACACCTTGTATTCTTTTCCCCAGTGGAAGGTGGGACAGGGGATACAGAAACCCCTTTTTATGCCCACAAAATATGAAGTGTAAAATAGTACGAAAAAAAGGACAAAAGCGACAGTCGCCACAGTGCTAGAATTAAGGGCATAAAAGCTGTGGAGTTGTTGAAACCAGAAAAAAAGGCTATAAAGCAATGAAAATAGAGAAAAAACGGCAAACTAAACGGGGATAACGATGTGGCAACAGGGTTGGGGAGGAAAGCATATAGATTGGAAAGTTCTTATCTTACCCGAACGGTTTCTCATTCGCTCGGTGGTGTCAGAGAGGGAATGTCCCCTTTTATTCATTCCGTTTTCGCTCAATTTAACCATTTCCATCGAACTACCGACCGTCTAGTCAGTACGAATTTGTGGCTTAGCCGGCCAAGCGGGAAGGGATCCCCATGGCCATTTAATAGGTTGCATTTGACGGCAATGGCAAACCCGAAAATAGCCACTGCTCGCACACGGGGCACACGACGAGCTGCTGCTAGGTTGCTGATGGCAATAGATTTTTTCGTTGTATTTGGAAATAGATAAAAAAGTACGCCCCGAAAAGGAAGCTAGAGGGCACGAAGGATAATTATTTCGAAAGCAATGAAAAAAAAAACGCATTGATGCAAGGGGGAGATAGGGCAGCGTAACGTGTGCGAAGGACATTAGGCGAGTTAGAAAGGGCCCAGAGGAAGGAAAAACGCAAATGACATTCGCTTGTGCCTGGGCGCTTTGTGTGCACGAGATATGGATGAGTGTTAAATATGCTTTACATTACTCCACCTTTCATGCAATATGCAATTTCATGTCCTTCTTTTTTACAAAGTTTATTGAATTGATAACAGAGGACTGCTTCGTTGGAAACGAATTGCGATGAGCGCTGGTTTCAGTTTGCAATTTATGTAGCAGAAAATTGGAAACCCGGTTGCCAGCGAAAGCCCGGCCGTCTGTTATCACGAGACGCTCAGCACCGACGAGCAGCACCGTTTGCCAACAATAAATGGCATTTTATTTGCGCTCGATTGACGCGCAAAAGTTGTGTGCCGCACAGTGCGTTCTGGCACAAGCAGCAGCAGCAGCATCATCGTGCAGCGACTGCGACTGGCGGGTGTGTGATAAGGCAGCGAAATGCGAGCGAATGTCGCTAAAGGTGCACACAGTCGATTTGATTTATCTGCTTCGAGAGGGTTGCCCGTGCTGAAAAGCATTTTTTCCACACATTTGTATGTGTTTTTTTGGTTCGTTTCGGTCCTTTTTTCCATTGCGCGATGCTTTGGATTTGAAATGAAAGGACTTAAAGCGCTGGGTATGGAGCGAAACAGGTCGGGAGGAAATTACGGCAATGTACAAGGATTTTCCTCCAGCTGGAAGAAGGATAGTTTATGCGCTGTGGCTGGAACATGTGTTTCCTTTACGAGTGTAGTGGCGTGGGAATATTTGGAATGATTCGATAGAAGCAAGCAGCCATTGAACGGAACGAAATGAGGAGAAGCTTATTTACCAAATATAAACAATGAAGTCATAAGTAAAAAGGTGTATGTTGAATATAAATAAAATTAAATTAGTTAGCAATAAAAAAATGAATTAAATTATGCTGTGAGAAAGAGAAAAATGGATTTGAATTGTTAAAAAAAAGTATAATAAATGAGTAATAGATGTATAGAAAAAACCAAATAACCTTAGTAATAACCAAGATCATAAAATGAATAAACACATTAAACTAAATAAACAGTTAAAAGCTCAATTTCACAATATACTTTTAAAAAAAATACAACAAAAATGGAAAAAAATGATGTTCACAATAATCCAAACATTAATAAAATGAAAATTAAGAAAAAGCTTTAAATCTATGACCGTAGCCCGTGACTATTAAAAAAAGCAAACAAATCTATTCAATAGAAACAAACAAAACAAACAATCAAATCATTGCATACACAGCAACCCGTAAGAGAAACTCGAGTTCACACCTTTTATTCCGCCAAATTGTCCGCACACAATGGAAGCAAAAAAGGGGCAAAAAAGGGGAAATGCGTTTCACTTTCGCATTTTCCATTTCGTAGGGAAGCGAACATTTCCTGTACTTCAAACCGGCCGATGCGATGCGATGCGATTGCGGACAAATATTGATCCTTCACAGGGAAGTGAGCGAGCAAACGAGCGGCAAACCTTCTCTCTACCCATTGTCCATTTTTTTAAAAGGTTAAACAACAGCGCGGCTCTCCTAATCAAACACATGCCATCCTTTCTATGTGGTATGCGGCGGCCGGAAATCATCACAGGATCGCGTTTCACCTTATCCGCCCCTATTCCAGCTGTCGGCAGATCGGTCCTGCGCATCATCGCAAGTTGTTTTACATTTAATTTGGATAGTAATAAAATATCCTTTCCGTGGAATCGTGAAGAGCGTTTTTGGTGGTGGTTTTTTTTAAACTTTGAGAGCGAAACGGAAATCGAAAGCAAACGTTCAGGTGTAACCCTTTCCGGTTTTTTTTTCTTCTGGCAATAAGAATCGGCACTCCGGAAATAAGGGTCTTAGGTTCTTAGTAAGAAAACCGCAGCTAACCCGAGAGCAGAAAGTGAATGCAAATAAGCAAAATATGGCTAGGGACGGTCCGTATTCAAGCTGACGTAAAATCGTGATCCTGCAGTTCTGTGTATCCTATTGGAATTTCAAGCCAGCGTATCGACATCACGCATCAACCATCTGGACCGAGGTGAAAAAATGGAAAGCAATAGAAAGAGGCGGCACTACTGTGCTTCCCTTCACCCTAAGCGCACGGTGCGGTTTCACCCCTTTGCTCGCGATGCGATGCTTTCCCTTTCCTTTTATAAGGACGTTCACTCCCAGGACACGCTGCTTGTCGGGGCCAAGGAGCACCAACCGTCCTGTATGCGAATGGGTTTGCTGAATGCATTTTTTGTTTCCTTCCTTCTTAGCTCCGTGCACCAAGAATCGAGAAGGTACGATTGCAAAGGAGAACAAAAAGGACTACCCAAAAAAAATTTAACGAGCTAACAGAATTAGAAAAAAAGATGCACAGTCTATTTTGCATATTGAAACTCATTTAAATTCATCGTCTAATGTTAATAAATGTGTGCTGCCGTTTTTTTCTTCTGCTCTCACTTCCCTCTAGCAAACTGTTCCCGTTTTTTGGCATCTATTCCAATGACACGGTACAGAGCAAAAAGAAGACAGAAAAAACAACAAGTCCACAACAGCCTTACAAACTGGATGCAATTCGACGGAATGGCGCACAAACACAAACAACGACGGGCCTGGTGAAAATGTGCAACGTTCACGTGGTAGGGACATTAAAAGCCACACGGAAGCCGGATCCGATGGAATCCGGTTCCGGGGACGCCGGTTGTTGTAGTGGTGGTGGTGTTGGTGATGCGTTTTTTATGTTGATGTTTTCCATGTCCGGGTCTAGGACGGGGCCGCAGACATGTGTTGCAATAAGGATTGCATAATAATTACGTAACCGTTTGCCAACCGACCGGTGGCAAGGAAGGGGAAGAAGATTATTTCGGTTGGCCTTTTTTTTTGTATATTGCATTTTTTTCTGTAGCCTTGCCAAGTAAAGCGAAGTGCAACGATGTAAGCTTAAAGTTGACCGTTTGCTCTTAAATATGCGGATTAAGAGGAAAAAAAAAACGACTGGACAATCTTCAATTCATGATATATTTTATAGTAGTAGAATTTGAATACTGTTGAAAATCTTCGTTCTGTTTAAAGTGGCGTTTGCATTCCACTCTTTTGCATGCAATGTTTGCTTCAAATTATTCAATAGATAGTCAAACAAAACACTTACTTTTGTGAAATTTGATTGACCAATACATAGTAACACTGCAATGTTGTCGGTGTAAAGCAAATGCTAAAGGAAATAGCAGCATTCATAAGCATCGTTTATCATGGAAAGTACTTATTCAGCTTCAAATGTACTTAAAGCCACTTCTGTCTTTCTCTGTCTGTATCTTAGGTCCGTCAGTGATTCATAAATAATAAATAAATATATAATTCAATGTTAATTGATATAAGCTTATAATACAATGTATTTAAAATACAGCAAAAAACTATAGCCTTAAAGTAGGAAACAAAAAATAACTTATCAAGAATGCGTGGTGCATCTCGTACAATTAAAAACTACTTTTGTAGAAAATCAGAAGTATAAATATACGATTAAGTCGTTGTTGCCAACCTTACATAGCTTTGTAACTCATTATTCTAGTCTTTATCCATGATATATCATTTGAAATTTGTAGCAGGAGCACGGCTTGTCTCAATAATGAAACTAAAAATGCGATTAATGAGCTCCAATGGAATGGAATCTTCAGAATGACATAAAATCATGCCCCAATTAAATAAAAAAGGACCAGGACTATTGATGCTTTCTTAGCAGAGCAAAATAAAACTATTATCCTTCGTTATTAAGCCGGTCTCGTAGTACAGTCGTCAACTCGTACGACTTAACAACATGCCCGTCATGGGTTCAATCCCCAAATAGATCGTGCCGCCATACGTAGGATTGACTATCCTGCTATGGGGGGAAATCAATTAGTCACTGAAAGCCAAGCCCACAAGTGGTACAGGCAGGCCTTGACCGACAACGGTTGTTGAGCCAAAGAAGAAGAAGAAGAAGATCCTTCGTTCTTTAAACATCAAATATTGTACTAACTCTTCAAGATGATTCCTGTTTGGTATGTTTATTTCTTAGTTTAGGTGAATTATTCGACCAATAATAAATAAATTTATTCTAAGCAGGTTATCACCATTATATAACATGAGATCAACACATAGAAATCATAAAAATCGATCGAATTAATCGAAGGTGTTAATTGTTTTCAATAGTATTAATATTCGACTAAATCCCATAAAGAACAAAACTTCACTTCACTCACTCCTGTTGCCCTGAATTAGCAACATTGTGCGATTTTAAATGGCCTTAACAGTTGAACGAGTTTAAAGAGCATTAAAGAGAATAAGATTTTCGCCATTTAATTACACACAAAAGCGCAAAACGCTCAGCTCAAGCAGATTTAAAAGTCCAACGGAAACCGAAAACTTTCTCACACCGGTTCACTAACGGAAAACGGACGAAATTTTTCGCTTGCCGCTCATTTTGCCACACTAATTGCCAACCGTTGCAATGTGACGATTTGAATGTGAAGTGTTCCAACAAAGGATGCGTTTTTTTGTTAATATGAAGAGTAACACAATCTTCCCTTTCACTCACAGACACCTCACAATGCAAAGCACCAAAGTAGAGGGTTTATAAAAAATGTGCATCCTTACCCCGTTTGGTTTGTGATGATAATTATAGCGAAAGTAAAGAGAGAGAGAGAGAGAGAGAGAGAGAGAGAAAGAGATCTAGTCGTCCGTATGCAAATGAGCCATCGGTAGTCGGGCCGGTTTTTAGGAAACGGGGCGCTGTTGCGCGAATGCTCTTATGCAGTTCTTTCTTGCCGCATGCGAAAGGATGCGCAAATGCCTTCGGGACGAAATTCGGGGATTTTTTTTTTGTATGTTGTTGCCAAGGATGGGGAAAACGGAGACGTGCGGATATTTTTTTCCCACACACTTACTTTGAGAGCGTGTGTGTGTGTGTGTGTGTTTGTGCAACTGTCTCTCGGGGAAAGAGGCTACGCGGGCAGGGAACATCTTCCCAACATTTGCGCAGGACAAAGCTGTGCGGAGGTTGTCCTTTAAAGACGACGAGCCGATATTAACCCCTTTGCACCGCTTTGCATAAATTATGGTGCATGGTGCTGCTGCTCTTGCATTTTATGATGCATCGGAACGCCGTTGACAATGTCCCTCGACTGGGTGTGTACGTGATGCGTCTAAACGTGCGTGTGTGTGCGAGCGCGCAAAAGCACCATTACGCAATATCTTCTCCGATCCTTTCCCGCTTCGATCAGATTTCGATCCATTCCGCACCGATTCAGTGCACAAAAATATTCAAATGAGTTGCAACGCAAAGGAAGGAAAGCCTGGGAAAAAAGCTGGCTGCGCCCGTTCCGTTCCAGGATAGAGCAAAAACCTAAATTTGCATATCAACGGCGTACGGGCCGGGAGCCGATTGATCGATAGGTTTCGGTATCGGTTGAGAAGATTAAGGTTTACAGAAGAGATTTACGATCATCTTCATGTTGGGTGCTGGTTGAAGACGGTTAAGAGGCGATGCTAGCTGCAGTGGTGTGTTAATTAATGAAGGGAATTATTGGGAGGTTTAGTTTGTAACGAAGTAAAATTAAACGTAAAACGTCCATATGTCACTGATGGTTTGACAAATATCAACTTAAATTTAACTTCATTTAGAGAGATGAATGCACGAAATCGGCAGAAGTCGCGCTATTCCAAATCATGTAGCAGCATAAATAGTCAGTATGATTGCATGTAGTATGATATGAATGAATTTACAAGCATGTATAACATGTTCTATTATTTCATCCATTTATCTACCTTATATCTATCAACGATCTCCCCCGAGTGACGAAACGTGCTCTTGTTGTTACCGCTTACCTCACCCAAAACATCCTTCAAGCAAAGGCAAAGGTTTTGAATTGTAAATAATTTCCATGACATTAAGAAGCCTGTTTTTGCAGTCTCACTAACACAGGCTCGCCCGAGCTAACGATCCGAGCCCTTGGCATGCAGATCCACGACCAACTTTCGACGGACGTAAATTTATCTATTCCGCGCACCGTATGGGAATCGGCTGCTAAAAGGCCATCTGCATATCGATCTCAGAAGGAAACAGAGAAGAAGAATTAAAAAAACCCCTACACGGACAGACCATCCTTCACTCGCGGCAACCTTCCGTCAATGCTAACTAGACGCCAACTAAGGGACGCCACCGTGCGATTGCACACGGCTGCAGGGTCATCCCTCACAGCGCGCGTGTTTGATTGTTTGCGTCTCCACCACGCGCACAGGAAGGTGGTTTCGCCTGCCATCAACGGCTCCACGCATGTGTGCTGCCTTCCCTCGTCTCGTAAATCAACCCACCCGCCCGGTGCCGATGGGGCGCGATTGAGCAATCGGGCGACGACGAGAAGGGAGAGCGCAGAAATTTTGTGGTAGCCCCGACTCGCGTGACCCTTTTGCCGTGGTGGCCTTTTACTTAAATCCGCGTGTGCGTACGCACACGCTAGCCCCGCGCGACTTGCGAGGCACACACACGCACAGGGCCGATCGCGCATTTGCTTATGAGTTGCGTAAACAGTCGCTGCGCTTTGGGCGGCCTGTAATCCATCTGCTCGTGCGTTCCCTACCCCACTCCATTAGGCCGGGCCGTATGCTATCGAGCCGGGGTGACACTTTGCACAGACCCCCCCCCCGAGTGCGACTTTGTGCGACACATATATTTTTTCTTATGCTGCTGCTGCTGCTGCTGAGAGGTGATTTTGGTATGAAATTTTCTCGAAACAAACACGAGCAGCAGCGCGCGCTGTTCGAAGCATCGACGTCCGGGACGGGTTTTGGTCGATGGTATTAATATTCATGCTTTCAAGCTTTCCAAACAAAACGTGTACGGAACACGGCTGCCGGCTGGCGGCCGGATGGTAGTCAGACTGGGGGTGAGGAGATTGGTTTGCTCACTTAAGCTCATACCCAGGGCCCCGGTCAGATGGAGCGGTTTTGCGCAAAAGCCCTTTATAATCAACCTCCACTGGACCAGTCCAAGTTCGGTGACAGATATGGGACTGTTTATTGGCATGTTTCAAGGAGAGCCAGGTTGTTGGCGCATATTGTTACACAGCTTACACGGCACTGGGGCCACTGGGGAGTCTGTGACCAAAAAAACGCCTGAGAGTCCTTGGCGATCTTAGGCTCAAACAGCTCTCTCTATGTGGTTAGCCTTATGCGAAAGTGTTAAAATTAGTCGCATGCTGTGTGGGGTAAGGGCAATCGGAATGAATGGTTTGAAAATTGGCTGAAAATTGGAAAATAAGTGTACATTTAAATGTTTCAAACTGACGGCTTTGAGCAGTTCAGTCTGTTTAGGAGTAGTGGCGAGAAGACATTGTAGGTAATTCCCCTAGAAAGATAAACGCACTGATGCAATAGTAAATGTTAACAGGACAATCCATGGGTGCATGTGTTTCCTATAAGCAGGCAATAAATTTTAATGATTATTGAGTGCTTATCATCACTTGTAATATTGTTATAGTCAAAATTGATGCCTTAAAGACAAAAATTAATACCTTAAAGGCGAAAGTTGTGACACGCTGTCTAAAATTGATGCCTTAGTGACACACATAGGTGAGTTAGAGTGAACATTTAGTGGCAACGACTGTAATATACCTTTATTTTCATTTTCACACTCAAGATCTCATTTATTATTTACCATTTTTTGTTTATTTTATAATTTATCACAAATGGTTTTCATTTCATTTAATTCCAAGGTTTTAAATGTCAATTGTGTTTTACAGTTAATTCAATCAACTGATCTTCTAGAATCTAAAGTCTACCTTTCTTCATTGCAGACCACTTATGGTTTGCAATTACCATATACCGGGTACAATCCGTTTACTTGTCGATTTTATGAATCATGATTATCTCGTTTTCATGTGGTTTAGGTAATATTTCTTTAAGAAAATGAGTAATACGGAGGAATTTTGTAAGTTCTCGCTAGCAATTGCTGTCTGGTGAGAGGACTTAAAGGTGTTGCTTATCTCCTTAAATGTTTTGTATCGTATTTTTGGAGTAAATTGCAATACTTTGTCACATTCATTTGTTCCGGAGTAGAGTAATGTGTTGTGTTGAAGAAGTAATTCAAGATAGTAAGCATAAAAATAGTTTCAATTATGTTTGCTTTTTATACACCTTCAAAACGTTTAATGAAACCAGTACGTTAGCAACCCTTTGTGCCCTTTAACCTGTCTCCAAAAATCGAAACCCACACCATTCTTCGCGCGATTTGCGAGGTCAGCTGAACCAAAGCCGATCCAAAGTGGTAAAGGTTAAATGCGGCTGCAACCACTTGTTGCTGCTGCTGTTGCTGGTGCTGCTGCGAGGCTTTTAATTAGCTTCCTCCCTTTCGGATCAGCCCCTCCGAAATGCCAAACGGGGCCACCGGCAGCCCTACAGCGTTTCCGTTTACATTCTCGCTTGGCTCCACCGCTCTAGTGGCTCACACACAGACACACACACACACACCTGCCCTTTTTGGATCGGTTTTTGGCCATGCTGCCAACTTCCCTCTTCGCAAACCTTCGCCAATCGCTAAGGTCGGGGGGTTATTATGTTTGGCCTATACCACACACAGTCCCATCGAACCACCAGCCGTCCGTGGTTGATGAGTTTTTACGCTCCTTTCGCTTTTTTCATATCGTTGTGGTTAAGTTTGGACCCGCAAGTGATTGGTTTTAGGCACGACGCAGTCAAAAGGTTGAAAGTGTGGTTTAATTTTTAAAGACAGTCTTTCAAAATAATTAAATACATTAATGGTTCAGTTAAAGGCCATTTAAAGGTAGACAGTTACAGCTGATCTAGTTCTTTCGTTTTTCGCAAACGAACAAGAACCGTTTCAAACCAGCAGCGTACCATTTAAACTAATGAATATGCAAACGGAATTTGCAACCCCAATACAGGTCCAGGTGATTTCAATCCCGTAACGGATGCAGTTTGCACAAGATGCGGAACTTTCCTCGACAAAGCTGAGGCTGCTTTCTTTCCCACCACACATCACACATCACATCAACGGACTTCTTCAAGGTATGCAAATGAGAATCCCGATAAAAAAAAAAAACTTCGCATCATCCTGCGATCGTTCGCTTATGCAAATCGATCGATCCGTTGTAGATGTCCCGGAAGTGTTGTCGCGGGCAAAATGTGCTCGCGCCAAAATATCCGCCGAGGTCACCAACTTTCACTGGCCGCCTTTCTCTGTCTGTTTCTTTGCCCTTTTCTCCCTTTGCATCCCTAAAGCAGGGTAATCAAACGATCGATCAAAACTAAATTATGCACAGTAAGATGCTGTTTTCTTAAATTTCTCTCTCTCTCTCTCTTTCTCTCTCTTTCTCTCTCTTTCTCTCTCTTTCTCACTCTCTCTATCCCTTCTAATACTTGACAGGGTAGTATGCAAATGAGCATAAGAAGCAAATTAAATTACATTAGCCGCTCGGCAGAAATGCAGCGTACGGGAAAGGGGACCATGCGGCAAACATTTCAAACTGCGCTTGTGGCACAATCGCCAAAATCGATTCCTGGTGCGATCGAGTCGCTCAGAAGCAAAGAAAAAACCAAGTTGTGGATTCCTTCGATCTTTACCACTTTCCATTTGCGCATCGGGGGCAATTCGCTGCACGCTGGCGGCGCTTCGTGAACCACCGTTAATTGCCAAATCAAACTGTTACCTTCGGGCCGATAGTACGCAACAGTGCTGGGAATTGAATTTGCATATTCAATCAGCGCCGTAGAAAGCGCGAAATGCAAACGTCGCCCGAGGGTCGACCTCTCGGGGGCCTGCCCAAGGAAGGCAGGCCCGGCAAGAGAGGTCATAAATTTGCCCAGCCAGGTCCAATGGAACAGTTGTGCGAAGATGTGCGTGGTTTGGTACGTTGGCAGGGAGTGAGAAGAGAATGTAACCTCCACCGAAGCAGCTGGACGCATTCAAGTGTGTAACGGCGTGAGCTAATTTGCATGTGCAGATGTGGTTGATTTAAAGGGAAACGGGGGGGTTGAGTTTTTAAATTGCCAATATTTTTGTTTGCTTGTTGGTGAAGTTCCCGTGGTGCGATTCGGCAGGTAAACTGATGTTGAGTTCGATTTAAAAATTAAAGACACACATTCCTCTGCTCAGTTGGCTCGACTCTGCACATTATTAGATGCATAGCATTACAGAATTTGCATTTCTTATCACTACTCGCTCGATCAAGTTTGCATTCGATTTAACATCCCCGGCAGGTTTCGCTTCAGAAAAGGGTCAAATTTCGAAAAGAAAACCTTTGCTGAACGATTTAAAAAGCGCTGAATTGAATATATTCAAAACGGCAAAGATAAAACCACACAAATGGTTGTTTCAAAACACACTTGATCGAGAGACCCTGTGTGACGTGTAATCCGAAAAAATGGACCATTTTGCTGTGTATTTGTGTGCCAACGAATCACGGCGCGAGCCCCACAGCAAAATGCAACGGCTATGGGGACACATGATAACGGCACACGGCGAATGCGGTACACAACGGGGCTCGATCAAGATGGAGTTTCTAAAATGGCGCTTGCATTCGCGTGACGCTTGCAGCGATCTGGGGCCGGCTGCTGACATGGGGCTGCTGCTGCTGCTGCCGCCGCTGGGCGAAAATTCGAACACGATTGCCATGTTAAGGCGTGGTGCGTACGAATGCATGCGTACGGTACAAAAATGCTGCGTGGCTGGGCTGGCGGACAGAAACTTGTTTGTGCTCTTTTTTTCTTTTTTTTTCATTCTTCTAGTTTGTAGCGGAGTTATGTTTTGCGTTCTTCTCCTAGCGAACGGTGAAACCTACGTGCAAAGTGATTTTGTTTTTGGGGAGAACTGTTGGGAGTCGCGGGTAGAGAGTGTGTTGAGGGAAACGGGGTGAAGGGCAGCCAAAAAATGGGGAGTTCGCTGAAACCCCCTTTCTAGCTTGCGGCAACCGGTGCGTTTGAGAGGGGTTTGTTGCACGAGTATGCTTTACCGGTCCGCTAGGGTGCAGGGTTCGTTTCTCGTTTTCTTTTTTTAATTTATTTGATAAATAAAATGTTGAACATTGATATCTCCTGGGCATTGAAATTTAATAAAAACACAATATAAAACTCCCTTGAAAGCAAAAAGCGATGTGTATAACTTTGTTTGGAGTTCTTGGATATGATTTATAATAATTAATTGTAATGTATGTATATTTTTTTGTTGAAGGTTTATTATGTTAACATTTTTATTATCTAGGCGAGTGATCGAAAGAGAGAGAGAGAGAGATAATGAGAGAGAGTGTGAGAGAGAAAGAAAGAAAGAGGTAGACAGAGAGATAAAGAGAGAGATGGTTGTAGGGAGAAAGAGAGAGATAGATAAAGAGAGAAACAGAAAGATAGATAGATAGATAGATAGAGAGAGAGAGAGAGAGAGAGAGAGAGAGAGACTATGAGATTAAATCTTGTCTTGAATAATCTTGAATCTTGAGTAATAACTAAGCAATAACTGAACATGCAGAAGTATTTTTAATTATTCTATTATTCTAGATAAATAAAATGATCAGTAGCAATAAAGTTATGGAGAAAATTTTGGGAAATAATTAGATCAACAAACGATTTTGCCTCATTAGACACGATACACCTGAAAGCGATCGGCCAGCCCTGCCTCGAGCGGTACGACCCGCACGCTAATGGAGTGCTGAAAGGCAGGCCTTGGCATAGGCGTCCGTCAACCCAACCGGCGAGTGACGTGCGACATGACGGGAATGCATTTCGGAGCCGCACGAACCCACGAACTGATCACGGTTTTTGATTAGGATTTTTGCCATTTCATTGCAGCGTTCGAGAGCGCGATCGAGATTGGATCATGCAGGGTACGATTGACGGATTTTTCCGCTCGCTGCTGCCCTCGGCACGATTTGACCTCTTTTGCGGTGCCAAAACAAAAATGGAAAAAACCAACATCGAAACCGCCTATCGAAAGTGTGCACCCGGCCGGACTGATCAGATCGGAGCAGCGCGAATGACCTATTTTGTAATTTTATCTCAACCAGATTCGAAAGGGCAACATGCCGCCACCGCAGGAAATGCAGCGACGATTACGCGACCAGATCACACCGCCATGGCGTGGATGTTGCAATTTTACCCAAAACGATCGCCGAAACGATCGATATGCAGCAGTCCGCCCGCATAAAATATGGTCCGGCACGAGACCGGCGGGTGCTGTACGAGAGAGGAGTAAAACGACACACACACACACACAGCGTACCGTCCGAAAGTAACTTTCTCAAGGGTGACACACAATGGGAGATGATGATGTGTGGTGTGGCGCTCTTGCACGTGCTTTCTGCTCGGAAAGCAATTTTCCTCGCGCGAATGCGGTTTTTTATTAGAGCCCACCCCCCCCCCCCCCTCCCCCCCCGCCAATACGATCAAACACCGACTTTCACCTCATCTAGCGAACGGATTTTGACCATTTGGGCGAACGGTTGCCGCTGTTGTTGTGGTTCGGTTTAGCGCTTTAGCGCTCCGTTCCGAACGCGGTTGCGGTTTTATTGCGTAAAAAATATGCGCGTCAACAAAAGCGGTGCCCACGCGCGGAAGGTGAATGCACGGAGGGTGCAGGGAGGAAATAAAAAAAAAAACAGAACGTGAAAAAAAAGCACGTTGATTAGTGCAGACCGCCATCGAGGACGGAAGGATTGAAGAGTTGGATACGATCGTTAAAGCCCACACTCTTGCGCCTCTTTCCTGTCGTCTCATTCGACGCTCAACCAACGCATTACGCTAACATTGGGGTGTTGTGTGTGGGTCGCAGAGAGTGCATAAGATAAGTGTATGTGTGTGTGTGTGTGGGTGCGGGCAGCACCGCATTGCAAGAAAGAATGAAACCAGTGGGAGGTAAAGTTGCACCTTGTGAAAAAGGGAAGCCCTTAAAACCATTCGTGCCATTCAGAAGAGGGTCGAGAAGGTGGTTCACACACCAACCGGGAAGGGTCGGTCGTAAAACATTCGTTAGGAGAGCAACAAATAAATCAACACTATCTTATTTGCTAATTTGCTTATTAATTAATCTATCTTCAAGCGCATGGTTGGGATTTTTTCCTCCAACGATGTGCGCGTTTCTATCGCGTTTTGTTGTTCCGGTCATGCGTTTGCCTTTTAATTTGCTTTAAATGCATAAGGGGGAAGACAGCATTTGGAGTTTGTATTACAGCTTCTAAAGTAATACAGTGGCCATTTTGTGTAGTTTTTAATGCATTTTTGCCTAATATGCGCTCTTTTTAGCAAACTGCGAGCTACATATCAAAGTAAAATAGATTTAAAAAAACAAATGCTTCGGTTTTGTCTTTTCTATACAATCTCCGTACGTTAAAGCAAAACGTTAAAATGGCTCGCCACAGCTCGGCCGAATTTCTGTGCCGTTTTTTTTTTACGCCAGCTCCCGTGGTGTATTTTTGTGTGTATCACTTTTTTTTTTGTCTAGCCCGATTTCGCCCCGAACATTCGCGGTTCCACGAACATTCGCAAATCATACCACTACAGTGACAGTGGCTGGGTCCAATCACAAAGCAGCGCGCTGCTGTGCGTGAGCTCCCCGTGTTTCCCCGCTTTTTCGAAGCGAACGGGCGCTCACGCTGAGTGCTTGTTCCCCTTACGTACGGCGCGGCGTACGAACGCGAACACTCACGAGAGCACGGCGAGCGAGATGAAAAATTGTGCGTGAGAGGCACAAGTTTGGATGACTTTTTTTTGTTTGTTTGTTTCGGCGCTGTTCCTTTGCACGCACACACTCAGACAGCACACTGGGCCATACTGCACACACACACACGCTCGTCTTACGCACCTCGCACGCAGCGCGCACCACTTGAGACGGCGATGGGTACGGCGTGTTTTCGACGGCCGCACATTTTTCGGCGCATGTTTGCTACGCCGATCGCGGAGTCGCGGGCGCGGACGGGTGCGCGTTGTTGCTGTCTTCGCCGTCCCCGGGGGATGCATTCTTATTCTTCAAAAACCCTCGGCGTTGTAATAGAGCAAAGGGAAAGAGAAAGGAATATGGAAGAAAACCCACACGCACAACCCGCGTGTAGTGTAACGCGGCCCCGCGAGCCGTTGGTTGTGGTGTGTGGGTTGGCGGCTGTTGGCTGTTTGCTTCTGCTGCTGCTGCTGCTGCTTTCGCTGCGAATGCGTGTGCGGATGCGGAATTGCGTTAGCTGTTGAAGGTGAGCATGAGGCGGCAGAAAGGTGGGGCTGGGAGAGTGAAAGACGAGCGGCCGCATTTTTGGCCGGTTTCGTACACATGCTGGATGATATTAGAGGCACAACATTTGGCAGAAACATTTGGTAGCGGAGCACTGTGAGCGACGATGAGTCGGAATGATGGCAAATGATCGTATTTTTTTTGGGTTTGTAAATATATTTAGCATGAGTGTTATTGCAATATTTGTATCGATATAAAGTTCATCTAGATTTAGATTTTTAGAACCAAATTCTGAGTTGAATTTAACGTTTATAAGCTCAAGAAAATGAATCCCTTCTTATGGAATAGCTGCTACACCGTTTCGCAAATGTCATTTGGTCGTATTGCGCAAAAACTGTTATACCGCACAATGCCATTATTGCGTTAATGTTTCACAAAACAATTCATTACGCTATTATGTATTGTGCAACGATACAATGTTTTGCGGCAGAGTGGCAATGTCATGCGAAAATGTAGGACAACTATGTACCTGAAACAGTTATTATACCTTATCGAAGACTAATCGATAAGTGTAACCGTATAAGTATGACATTTTTGGTGAAAATATGATAATTGGTGTCAGTCAAGCATTTACATTCATTTTCAGCAAGATTTCATGTAATTAAACAATATTGGCGTTTGGTTGAGTCTAGATTTGCAACCAAAACAGATGGATTAGCTGATCTCAGACATATCTTTACGGCTAATTGACCGAAGATCAACTTTAATTCACTTCTTCCAAATACCCGTGTTCAGTTCAGATTCTGTTGTTTGATGGCAGAATACAAAAATCATGAAAGTAAACAATGTACCTTAAGTTATTTCCTATTAAAATATAGTTTTATTTATTTGGTAACTCCTTTGTGGTTCCTAAATTTCACAGATCAAATGTCCAATCAGTACAATTTGCTTCAAGAATTGTCTAACGCGGTATAAATTGCATTTTTGCAAACAAAAAATTGATCCCTTCAAAAATCGGAAATACCCTAATTTTCTGCACCAATTGTACTTTTGCAGAAAAACGTGAAATTGGACTTTACTATTCGAAAAGAGAGGACAAAATCCCAAAAAATGACAAGTAATCAAATAAATTATCAAGATAAACATCTTATGATCGTTTGGTGCAAGCAGACGCGCTTGATTTGCTGCATGATTTGCTAAAACGAGTTTATCATTGCTTTCATTTTAACCACTCCCTCCCCCCCGGACAAAAAGGCTAGCTTTGTATGCACCAGTTTCACCCCAACCCGACGACCAAAAGCCGACTCCCGATTCCATTAACCAATTTTTTTCCAGCACGTCACGTCTGTTTCTTATTCATTAAAACACGCGTCCACCACGCGTTCCGCGGTGAATGGGCCAGTCCCTTCCCACGCACTCGGCAGGCATCTCGGCCATTGCATCCGCGCGGCCGAAAACGCGCCCTGCATACGCACATTTTCGACCTGCTGCACCAAACGAAAACGCCCTGCCGCCGCCAACGCCGCATCAAAAAAAAAAACCCCCCGCAACAACGCTCCCATCCCTTGCCATCTAGCTCTGCAGCTATCGATCGCACACGCAGGCATTAGAAGCCAAACAGACGCGAAGGCCAAAATAGGGCCTATCTCTCCGAAATTTGTTTGCGTTTGTGCGTGGCTCCCCTCTCGCCGCGCCGCGGCCACTTCTCGCACGCACCCATTCGCGGTGGAAATGTTCTTTTGCTGCTGCTGCTACTGCTCGTCTCGCCTAGCCTAGAACCGACAACGACCGAGTGAGCGAGCGAACCCTGCCCCGAAATGCAATGGTGGCCGCCGCGCGCGGTGGCATTCGCGCGAACTGCAGCGTTTTGACTTTGAAATGACCGTGAATTGGGCGAGGGTAACGACCGGTCCGGGGCACACAAAAACGCACCGCATGTATTAAGCGAGTGGCAGGCAAGGCCCCCGCTTCCTCCCCGGGGGTGTTACTGGAAAAATAGAGGGGAAAAAACGAGGCAGACAAACGAGGGAAAAAGGGAAGCAAACAACAACAACAACCTCTGCGTGTGTGTGTGTGTATGCGTTTTTCGGGATGCGTTTGTGCGTCTTGCTTCCGCCCGCTTGTTTGCGCTAGACTCATTCCGGCACACCATCAGTGTTTCGAATCTAGGCACACATACACACACACAGGCAGCCACATTTCTTCGTGCCGCTCTTCTCGTTTCGCCCACATGATTGGCACGCATACATACAAAGAACAGCATAATCTTAAGGGCGAAACGCAACCAAACCATCATCATGATCACCATCATCGTCATCGTCAACGGCAGCAGAAGCACAGTCATCATTGTGATCAGCATTACCCGACTGCTTTTGCAGTTACACGGTTGCATTGGACTGCGGGTGCGGGTTGTGGAGGGAGAGCAGCGGGGCCAGAGCCGTCCAGAACTAGGCAAAAGTCGAGACGCAAGCAGTCCATGGCAAGGGAACGAAAACGAAGGTAATGAAACGTAAGATGATGATAACAGCATGGGCGAGGAAAAGGGTCGGGCCGACGTTATAGGGTTTCCCAACGATTGGTTTAACGTTTGATCAGGTTTCGTCCAATGCATGTCATATTTAATATTCAGGAATTTTTGGTGGGGTGTAGAAAAAAACAAGTGATAACTGCTTGAGGATGAAAAAATATATAAATTTCATTTTCAATCAGCTAATAGTAGAATTGATGCATCTTTTGTAGTATTCGATGCAAAAAGGGTAAAAATCGAATATTAAGGAAATATTGTTAGTGAAAACTTAAGAAAAAACAAGTAAAAAATATTTAAAAAAAACATGACAAAAGAAACAAAATTAGAATAAGAAAATTGGCAGAATAAACAGCTTCAGAACAATGCGAAAATTGTTAAAGGGTAAGGGAATGATGTAAACACTAACATTACAAAGGAAGACAAAAGGAAACAGAACAAAAAAACAAACAAAAAAAAAAGGAAAAAGAAAGAGGATAACAACAATAGAAGAAATAAAAGGCTAAGGTGATCAGCGAAAGTTACAAAAAGTGAAATAAAAAAGGTTCGAAGATAATAGTGCAAAACCAGATCAAAATAATAAATCATTTATGAGAGAAGGAACATTAACAAAAAATGAACAAACAAACTACAAAAGCGTCATGGAGAAAAATCAATAAAATACGTGAAAGAAAATCACTTTTGCAAAGATAAAACTAAAGCTTTGCGTAAGAAAAACAGAACAATTCTAGCTTCCATTGCGAGAACCCTGTACGCTCAGTCAGCTATCTGCACAAAGTAGGAGATGCAATAAAGGAGAATGAAGAATGAACGAGGGAAAATGACAGAGCGCCGAGAAGCAATTGATGCATCGAGTGGCAAAACAGGATTTCTAGTTAGACCCCTAGAGATTCACGATGCCAACGCAGCAGCAAATACAAGACGTGCGTCTACGCAACCAAAGCAAACGCGCAAGTGCTCCGAACGCGCCCTGCTAGCGGCTGTGGAATATAGCAGCGCCTACTTCTTGCTCGAACCTACATTCTTAGCAGAATGCGTTGCTGCCAGAATGCCCCCACCCCGCCGCGCCGCTGTGCGTTGGTGTCTAGGGTTGTGTGTTGTGCTTCTTCTGGATGGTTTTGTTTTTCTTCCTACCTCTTTGCTTTGGGATTTGGCAGTTTCCCTCTATTCTTCGTCGAGTTTTCGCGCCCTGCTCTCCACACCACACTCCTAGATTTCGACTAGCTCCTATCCTATATATCTGCCCTATCTCTATCTTACCTCTTTTACTTCGTTGGCCCCGCTTGCACGCACTTGTCCCCGAGCAGGGGGCCGCTGCTCCTGCCAACGCCACCGCCGCCGCCACGCCGTGCGAACGATTGCAATCGTGGATGACGACGATGCTGTTCGTTTTCTTTTCACGGGATTTTATTACAGCGACGGTTGCGGTCGCTGCGTCTCCTGGGTGGGTAAATGCCTACGCTATATCTGCAACTGCACGGCAAACGGGCGGGAGGAAGACAACCCTGGAGGGACAGGAGCCGAAAGGGCCGCGCAGACTGGTGGTTCGCGTACGTACGATCGCGGTTTGAATGTTTGACAATTCTGTGCTCGCTGCTCGCTTGGGTGGAAGGTTCTTAGAAATCCTAAGGAGTGGTAGAGCATGGGAAATGGAAAGAGGGTTGGTAGGACAGTTTACATAACTTTTTAACATTCTATAGACCCTTTACCGCGGACGACAAAAAAGGGCGAAGGACCGCGCGGCGCAGAGAGAATGGAAATTGAGGGATAATTCAAACTTTGACAATCACCCAACTAGTGCTGTGGTGGCTCGACGGTATTTGCTCTGGCAAGGATCGCCAACGGGTTACCGTGGATGCGGATTGGGTCGGACAGGAGGTGAGTGGGCAGCTTGACGAAACCGACGACAAATTGGGATGCGGTAGGGATTAGGTGAATCGAGGGTTATTTATTTACAATTTGGAATGTTATTAACATATTCAATTTCCGTCGCCTTTTTTTACTTGGAATAAACAAAGATTTTTCCAGATTTTTTGAGTATTATTACGTGCTAAAATAAAGTAAAACTAAACCCAAAAATATATGTCATTTACAAGAGATATGATCTTATTGCTTTAGTTAGTAGGATATAGGAGTTTTCCAATAAACTACAAAAAAATAAGTTTACCCAAAAAAGTTTAAATATCATTTTCATGTATTACGTTAACATAAAAAGCGAATATTCCGAAGTCATAACAGCTAGATAATGTATTCATCTTTGTTAAAATAAGATAAAATATATTATTTCTTTCATTAAAACACACACAAAAATGATCATTTTTGTAAATTCCACTTGCGGTCTCCATTTTATGATTGTTTTAAAGCAGTTTTCAATACCAAAATAGGTAAGTACACATAGTAAAGGAAGCGTGCTAATTCACACAATGAAATAGGTCCTATTCGTTAAGGATAGATGTTTACATAAACAATAAAAAGAGAAAATATGAAAAATTCAGATACAATATAATACAAAAATCTAACTAATATACGATGATCAATTTACAGCACAAGAAATCAAGGTTTTCTAAGAATAAAAGTGAGAAAAAAACCAAAAAGCATTTCTTCGCTCCTTCCCTCCCCCCCCCGCTCCCAAAACGTATTAAGTCCTTGATTTAATGCGCTCCTTGCACAGCCTTCCACAATTCCCTTGCAGTTACGGTTGCGTGCCACCGGTGCGAGGGGAAAACCGGGGCAGGAGATTTAAAAATGATCCAAGATGCCCCGGATGGGAACAGAACGCCAAACGAAAGAAATAATGGGCAAAATAGGAATGGACATAAATTTGTAGGTTTATTTTATTGCCCAGCAGATACCGCTCTCCCCCTCCTTTGCGCTTCCGCCACATGCTTTCTCCCCATTCTTTCCCATTGCAACAGGCTAGACACAAACACCTAGATTCTCCACCGAAGGAAGAATAATAATAAAAAAAACAACACAACAGGACTGTGGCATGGAATCCCGAAATCTCTTGCGCGACGCGCACGATCTATCTTCCCAAAAACTCGGCTAGGCGAAAAAAGGGTGAGATGCATTTTTAATTCCTTTTCTACCGTGAGCGTGTTTTTTTCTTCCTTTCTTGTCGATTGTTTTGCTTTCTTCCTTTTGCCGTTCGATTCGATCCATCGCTCGAGGGCGAGATCGAAGTTGTTGTTTGGTGGTGGTGGTGAATCGGTTGTGCAAGTGCAAGACGCCTGGTTCCTGTCCCGGGGTGGATAAAGAAACCTGTTGTCTCGCCAGGAAGGAAGAAACTGCGACGCCGAGGACGCCGGCAAATCGGAGAATCGAAACTTCATGGCGGTCCCCAAAAAACATGCGTGGAGGAAACTAGGAAAAGAGGAAGAGGAAAACAAGAGAAAAGGATTGCTTGTAGCCATTATGCTTTGGGCAAGGGTCAGAGGTGATGGTGGTGTGTGACGCGTTGAAGGGATGGAGGGTCCAAATTCTAGGCGAGTGGGTCGAATCACCACAACCCAGGAAGAACAGGTTTTCTATTTTGTTCGTTCCGCCTTTATCCTATCCTTTGGCTGGATTTCCAGGTTTAAGCCCCACAGAAATCACGGACACTCTAATTGGATTTTTTGCCCTTTCTGCCTACACCTGACTCTCCTACACGCCGCTTCTTCTGCCTTCGCTTGACTCTACGAGTTTGGTTGCGTTAGGTTTTGAGTGCAATGCAAAGGCTCCAGGGTGCGTTCTTCCGAAACATTCCGAAAAAGGAAATTCTTATAGCATTTTGAACAAAAAGACAAAAATAATACACCACCGAACCAGTGTGAACAAGTGTGCAAGGATAGGAACATGAAAACGCAACGAAAAGAACGCTAGATTCATAGAAAAGAAAACAATGATTCTTTTTTATTTTCTTGGGAGTAAATATGAAAACACAACACAAAACTCTTTACAATGTCCACCTGACCTTCCCTCCCTTGCCATACATTCTTACGATTGCGCAACGACGCCGTCAACTGCCGGCAAGCGTGTTGCGCAAAGTGTGGGCATGCGGCATGATCTCCTTGATGTTTCCCCGTTTCCCTGTCCCGCTGTGAGCGGGCGCGGGAGAAAATTCGTTTCGCACAATAAAGCCATCCCTGAGGATCCTGCAATTTTTATGACGCTTAGTCGAGTGGTAGTGGAGAAGATCTGTAACTAGAAGCGCATTTTGATGGTCCATGTGTGTTGTTGCCGGTTGGGATGGTTGTTCTACGCGTATGACTTTAATAAAACTAAATAAAATGTTATTTTCACTCGAGAGTCTTCTTTCTAGTGATGGGAAAAATGAGTTTTTGTCGGAATCGATTCAGGCTATCTCCGAAGTTTTCTGGAATCGATTTCGGGTCGGAATCAGCTCCAGAATTGGTTTCGGAATCGAAATTGGCTCCGAAATCAGAATCGACTTCGATACGGAGTCGGTTTTGGCATCTCCATAAGAATAGGCGTTTGAGTCCAATGATAATACGTATTGATAGACGCAAAGAATCAAAATTTACTTGTAAGCAATCTATTTTAATGGAGATTTCCGGATTAATTTCGTTTCTGAAACTTCTTATTTCAATTCAAGAACTGATTCTCATTCCGGAGCTAATTTCATTTCTGGAGTCAATTATGGTTCCATTACCGGGACAAATAACGATGCGCAGGTCAATTCAGATACCGAAGCCTAATCTGATTACGGAATCGATTCCAAAGCCGTCTCCGGAATCGGCACCTGAGTCAACTCCGGAATCAACTATGGAATAGGCTCCGGAATCGACTCGAGAAATCGGAATCGATTCCAACATCGGAATCGGCTCCGGAATTGATCCCATACATTAAATCGGAAAAGGGTAGGTCCGATTCCGAGTTCTCACCACTACTTCTTTCTTTTCAACTCAATAAACATCACAAAATGTTTTATCTGTGTTTCTTGAGTGTTTATTTATTCATAAATGTATTCGTAACTTTTTCTTTTATCATTTTATAGAAAGGCCAACCTTTCGATGTTTTAAACTTGTTTGGTCGAGGCAGGCGTTTAATTCCATTTTGCAAACATTACGTTCTAGCCTTCGGTTAACATACAACAACATTAATG
This sequence comes from Anopheles gambiae, assembly GCF_943734735.2. Taxonomy (NCBI): domain Eukaryota; kingdom Metazoa; phylum Arthropoda; class Insecta; order Diptera; family Culicidae; genus Anopheles; species Anopheles gambiae. The sequence goes on from NC_064602.1 coordinate 92,111,586, forward strand.
TTATTGACAGCATCGAACTGAACAATTTATCATAAGAATATTTAAAAAAAAAATGTATTATGTTACTAGTTTTAAGAAAATAAATGCTCTTCATTTTGTTCGAATAATTCAACAATAATAAGAAAGAATGTATCAGATGATTATGAAGATACTTTTAAATTCAATGAGCTCTCAACCACAGAGCCACGCATGGGTCTCGTTATTTAATTCGTCGAATATCTCAATCCTCAAGCCTCTACGCGTTCCCGCGTTCGGTACCTTTGCCCATGGCCCATCGATGATGCAGCGCAATCAACAGCAAAACCTTTATATCTCTCGCATTGTTTGCACAAACAAACACCGCACCGGTGTGCAGTGCAACAGTGGCCACCACCATTCCCCGTTCTCCCCTTCCAGTGAGGGGCAACACACATACACACAAATACACCATCTTGCTACCGAGGGGGGCTGCCCTTGTGCAGCCCTTCTGCCGGCAAAAGAAAGCCTCGTAGCTCTCCACTTCGTCGCACGTTCCCTCGCGCGACCGATCATGCCGACCGATGGTGGGGCAGCGACGGGCCTGTGACTGGAGAAAGAAGTAGCCAAAAGACGGGAAAACGAAGCGGTGTTTATTTATTCAATTTAATTTAATTTTCACCATATCATTTCCCCCTTGTGCCCGGCGAGGGCCGGCACATTTTGGGGTGGTGGTAGTGGTCGCCACGATCGTCATTTAACACCGAGGTCTTTTGCTTCTTTGGTGTCCGTTGGTCGGCCGGATTGGGCCGGGTGATGCTTTCTATTATGTTTTTTTCATTGGTCGGTCCGTTTCATTGAGTTCCAGCAGCAGAAGCAGCAGCAGGAATTTGCCGTTTGGTGGAATTAGTTTTCCGCCAGCGCATCGTTCTTGGCGCGTGACTTCTTAGTTTGTACAATCGCTCGTCCCACCCATGTACGGTTCTGGTGTGTGTGTATGTGTGTGTATGAGTGGTAGCAAACTTTGGATGCATCGTATTGGGAACTTTCCATCGCGATAGCGTGCCGTTGCAGATACATTTGATTTACATTCATTAAAATACATATCTTTTAGAAAGCGAAATATAATTTTATCTACACTTCGCATAAAACCATCCATTGTAGCATTCGAAAGATTTTACTAATGGAACATTTAAAAATAAATAAAAAAAAGCTATAAAAAGGGATCCGTTGCAGATAATCATGTAGAAATTCATGCAATTCATTGAATTGGTGTAATAATTAAAGTAGAAAATAAAACAAGAGAAAAAAAAGATAACAAAATAACAAAACAAATATAAATTGTTTATAAAGAGTCAAATAGGAAACAAAACAAAAACATAAAAAGTGAATTGAAAAAAGAAATTTATCCAAGTGCCGATTCGATGACAACACGTCCTCTCTGCTGTTTCGCACTCAGCAACACTGGCACACAGCCATTCAAAACGCGATCGCCTCGATCGATGGAACGCAAGTAGGCGCCCATCGAGTGCGCTTTTTCTGCAGCTGTCAGAAACCGTTTCCAATTTGGCTCAAGAAAAACGGAAAAAGCAGCGGCAGCAGATAGCGCTTGGGGTTGCCCTCCTTCGGTTCGGGCAGGGCTGGAATGTGGCTTTTTCTGCGCACAACAGGGGAAAGAAGTACCTATTTATAGGTGCAGATGCACTTGAGAGGTGGAATGGTAATATGTAGGGCGCGCGCGCTTGCTTTTCCCCTTGCGAGTCCCACGCCCAATACCTGCCGGTCGTCGTGGGCATTCGCATTTCATGGGCCTCTGCACAACTTGCACAAGGTTCGGTGCTTCGGTTAGCCAAAAAGGAAGCAATCAGCGATGATGAAGTGCTTTTCGGTGGCTCTCCTGCGTTGCGCGCATATCTAGCCGCACCCATACGCAACACAGACAGACACAGGCAAGGGAGGAAAGATCTGTTTTTAAACACAGACACACACACACACACTATTCTACACCCTCGCAGCAAAACCCTCGCGATCGTATGTGCTGCTGCTGCTGCTGCTCACTTCCGCAAAATTATTATTAGCTCTAATTTTTGAAACTCACGCCCTTGTTCGCGTTCCAAGCGGCTGCTGCTGCTGTTGCTGCCGTTGATTTTGTCGGTTTTTCGTACGCACATTTTCGTCGTATTTTTTTTTTCTTCTCTCGGCTTGACTTCGTAAGCGAATTGCTGCTACTCCATGCGAGTGATAGAGATAGGGCCGGCTGCACGAGTTTTTGTTTTGTTTCGTTGCGATTCACGCGTTCTTTCGCTTTGCGCATTTGTGCCGCGGGCTGGTGCCCCGTATGTGTGGTGGGTTTTCGGTTTTAGTTCATTATTTTTCTATCTTCCTTCCCTACCCACACATGCCTTCAGCGAAACACACAACACACACACACACAGGCGGCCGTGTTGTTTCCGGTTCGAATCGCACCGGAACACGCTGGCAGGTCTCGCTGGCGCAAATGTGTGGAGCAGCGCGCGGGCGATACGCGTGATGGGTTTGCGCGAAGGAGTGCGTTTTTTCTCTCTCCCCCTCCCCCGTTTCCGACAACATCGCAATATGTGTGCATTTTTCATGTGCAGTTTGAAGTCAAAGCCGATTCCAGTAACTTGGGCTGGGAGCGAGGGGAGGCCACTTCGTGGAAGCGGTGCAACGGGTTTGGGCCTCGGACTAGGGCACAGCACTGATGAGCGCGAAGGGGCGTGCGAGCAAGGAAAATGCTGAAAATCCCACGCATGGTTGACGGTCGCATGGGGTGGCCCAAAACATGCGCGCGCTCTCTCTCTCTCTCGCGGGTGCTGGTGTAAACTGCATGCACGGCATGCCGAAATTAACATTCGGTATCCATTAGTTGGATATTGGAGAGTGGTTGCGAGAGGGAAGGGCGAAAGGAGGCCGGCGTTCGATGCAGGAGAGCGAACGCGTGGAATGAAATTTTGGCAGTTGTGAAGGGTGAGCCCCGTATTGAGGGAACCAAAATGGACCAATATTTTAAGCGTGGTTGACATTTTTAAATGCTTTCTGTTGATTTGTTGTAGTTTGTTTATTTGCGTTCCTTTTTTTGAACCTGAGTTCAAAAGTGGTTGAGTGGTTAGACATATGTTTTTTTTTAATTTAACAAAATCTGTAGCAAAGTTATCTAGCAGAATGATTGGATAAATCTTTGTTTAACAAGATACATTTAGAGTTTTTAGGCTTTTGAATTGAAAAGCTGAAATGTTGGGCAGCAACACATGTTGTATTCTTGCTTAGCCCAAATGAAGATATCAATTTCAACTGCTAAGTTACAATTTTCGATGTTATTGATGATCTGATTGATAACAAATGTATGATCGTTTTCCAGAAAAATGTGAAAACAGACCTGGATTTAAAACATGAGTTTGCACAAATCTTACTAGTTTAGTCAATGAGTCAGACACCATTACTTCTTGTTACTTATTCCAGAAACTGCCAAATTTATGATTTTACTCAGTTTTTTACATTGTTCAGTTGTACATACTCAATTGTAAATGATATCCAGAGCAATGCAGGTTGATAAATAATACATCTTTCTATAAGCCATAAATAACATGTTGAGTTTCAATCGGTAAAAAGTCCCTTCAAAATCCGAAAAAATGTGGTTCAGATAGCAAGAAGCAAGAAGCAAGACAGCAGAATGCCTAGGCTTCAAACAAAATAGAACAAAAAAGCAAAATAAATAAAAAAATAGACACCATTTAATAGAACAATCCAAACTGCAAAACAAAACTGCAACGATAGCTGAAATCAAAAAATCTATACAAAGAAATATAAAGAAAACAGTGTCAAAGGTACTTCAGGCAATAGAGAGATGAAAGAAGCAGAGATGCTCAAAGCCTCTGTAAGCCAAAAAAACAAACCAACCTTTGTATTAATATTGTGAAATTGATCTTCCTTGTTCCAGATGATGCTACAAAATACAGGATAGTACACATCATTCTATTACAAACATGTAAAAAAGTGTACCATTTGAGATAAGCAACAGTTTATTCCTGCCCTGCGTTGTACCACTGCTTGTGGGCTTATTGTTTCCTACCATAGCAGGATAGTCGGTCCTACGTATGGCTGCACGGTCCATTCAGGGCTTGAACCCATGACGGGCATATTGTTAAGTCGTTGGAGTTGACGACTTAACCACGAGACCGGCTTAGGAAATTGAAGATACAGAACTTAAAAAATCAAATGTTAAATCCCAATGCAAGAATTTTGGACGTTAGGTACTTCGAACACATTTTTACATATCTTTGCCAGCTCATAATAATAACATAAAATAAAACGATATGTTATGAAACCACACGAAACAGGAAGCATCGTGCTTGTCGGTGCAGCGGTACAGGCACTTCTCGTGCTCTTCCTCAGCCATCCGTCTTAAAATCAATCACAGAATGGGCTATTAAATTTCCAAAAATAAATCCAACCAACCATGCACACCGTGGCCGACCGCCGCAATGAAGCCGTCCAATGGCAGTGACCATGAAAACTGAAGCAGCTCATCATCATCGGTACAGACGCACCACCGTCCAGCCGTCCGGGCTAGATGCATCGTGTGGTCGATCGGTTCCCGGTGCCGGAAGAAATGCAGCATTTTTTCTATCGTGACACCTAAATGTGCATTTTCGATATGCGAGATGATGCGAGGTGGAGGAACAAGAAGAAGGAGATGTAAAAACCACCCACACACGGCAGTGAAGGTGTGACACGGGGTAAAGAATGTCCGCCCGGTTTGCCCACCTTTTTTGTTCTCCAGACAGGAAGAGCGCACGTCATCCATTATACCGACGACACTGTCATCGGGGTCCCACCGTTCGGCTCTCGCACGTAGAACGGAAAATCTGTTGGCGTAGGACCGGGTTGTCGTCGTTGCATTTCCAAAGCTGAGCCCGAAGAAGTTCTGGGGGACACGAAATGGGAAAAGGGAGGAACGCGAGAGGCGCGACATGGAAATCATCCATTCCGCCGAGAACTCGTTCCGCCGAGAGCGTTGTGTGGTTTGGGCCGCGCCTGGTCGTAGGAAGCAAACAAGAATGCACGCAGCGGGTGACGCGCGATACGACGCGAGAGACGACGCGCTGGTGTTTAATGTCATCGGCGTCGTCGTTTGGCTTCTATAGGGCCTTGTGGATGCACGTATGGTTTCTATTAGTATGTGAGTTGTATACAGTTTTTGTCCGTGCTTGGTTTTGGTTGCCGTTCCTCTTCCCGTGCTTCACCGCATATACGCGGCTTTTCGTCGGAAACGCGGATTGAATGTGCGCAACGCGCAACCCCGAAGGCGGAACACACTCGCTTTACGCATAGCCCACGCACGGACTCAAGGAATCAGTAGAGTCAGGTGACCGCGCGGGAAAGGGGCACAGAGCAAAGGTACGGGGGGTTTTGGTTTTCTACTTCTTGCAGTTTGCCGTCTCCTCTTCTATTCCCTTCTCTTTGGGGCAGGCATTACTCGTTACACTGCGGTGCTGCGGGGTCTGTTCGCGTCCCTTTTGCGGCCACCACTCGGGCAATAAATAATGCGAACGCAGATTAAAACGAAGAGAATCTATGTGTGTGTGTGTCTGTCTGTGTGAGAGAGAAAGAAAGAGAGAGAGAGAGCAGAGAAGGGTACGCAGGATGCCTGATGCGCGACAAAATGACGGAAAGCGCGATTAGACCGCGAGCGCGACTAGCGTGCACGTCTGATGTGCCCCGGCATCGTAGTTGCGTATCTCTTGCGTGGCTTCTTTTCACTCCATTCTGCGGGTGGGGAAGGGATAGAGTGAGAGAGAGAAAGAGAGAAAGAAAGGGTGGAAGGGCAAGACGAAAAAGTCAGAAGGACTTAGACGGCGAAAAAAAGGGAAAACGTATAAAACCAGAAACGCGATGCGTACGCACACACGCACATGCGTATGTATACGCGCGCGCAAAGGCCACGGATGCGCAAACTAAACAAGCCACGGGGGGGGAAGGAGGATAGCAATGGACGGGAGGCGGATGACTCTTCGCACCTACGTCCCCCTTGCATTCGTCTCAACCCAGACACAGCGACTTCCTCGCCGCTGGGTGCATCTTAAAATTCGGAATACGGCTTCCCCGATGCGCCATGCTCTATGCTAGTGCTGCGGCGGGTTCGAGTTCGGGGCGCTGTTTTTTTGGTGTGTTTTCTTTCCAAACCAGCCCAAGTGTTTGGCGGACGCGTAATGGCGGACGCGCATCAACGGGCAGACATTTTAGATTCGCTGCACAGCACCACGTCGTGGCCGTCGTGGCATGTGCGTGCGTTTTGTTGCGATCGCCAGTTTGGCCAGTCGCAGTCAGCCATTGATTCGGTTTACTCTGATGTGACAGCTTTCTTAAGATGATGATCTACGATAGACTATTTTGATACAGTTTTTGAAGGTTTGCAGGTTAACTTGGGGTTGTAATGTCTGTAGTAATTTGTTCTAAATATTCTTAGAGGGACCTTGTTAGGGCATATCTACTGATATTTAGAAGCTCAGTATCTTCAAAATAACTAGAGTACCTCAAACAATTCAGTATTAGAACAAGGTATCTCGGAAGAAGAGTCCTCTACGAGCCCGCTTTCAGAACTATTGCTAAATCCATTAGTTTTTGATGTTCTTCAAGAATCTCAGGAATACTTCACAGATGAGTAGCATCATGCGTAATACGTGAATTCCCAAAAGTTGTTATACCCCAGGTAATAGCATTAGATAACTTTGTAGATTAGGTCATCAATCTGCAAAATTCAGACCAATACATCACTAATAAATGTCTTTCGACAGCTCATAAAGCACATCTTGGCAATAGATTCTCCGTAATTGTTCTTCTACAAAGAGGTCTTTTGGGTCTATTTGACTTGGAATACTTTGAATATCGTTTTAGATTTAGAATTGATGATTCCCAAAGCCCAAATAATGAATGATTGGTACCGACTATTGACCGGATTTAGGTAAGATTTTAGACAAAGAGCTGGGATCTTCAAGCATTCTATAGAGATCGAGCAATCCTGAGCTTAAAGACCTGCATTTGTTAGGACTTCGTTAGAGCATATTTTCCTTGGAGCGTGCGTGGGAGTTTGGCTCTGACTATGAGCGTATGAAAAATCCTTATCACAGCTTATCTATCTGAGATGGCGGGTCGAACAACCTTACTGATGAAGCTTGGTGGAACCATAAGGTTAGAATTGACAACAATTGCAACCATTTTCAAAATATTGAAAGCTCTTCTAAAGAACCAGTAAGGGCAGAGCTAAATAAATGCACTTGGTTTCAATCTCTCCAATTAAAACAATATTATTTGCATAATTCAGATTAGGCCTCTCAGCAGTCAACAGTCAATTGTGTATCAAAACAAACCAATTAATGCAGTAAAATTACCTACCGACCTAAACTGAGGTTGTTTTTCTAAGCAAGACGACCTTTATCCCCACGATTAGGTATGCATTTTGCTTCTCTTTTTTGCTTTCTCTAACATTATTCTCTCTTGCCTTCAGGTATACCTGGATCAATCAGAATGAGTCAAACCATAAAGAGATAGGAAAACTTCCCCCGAGGGTCCCGTTTCTCGCGGTACAATAGATACAGCTTTGCATTTCTCAGCAACAACGAAAGCAACGTTGCAATGCATTCTCCGAAGCAAATCTTCAAAAAATGACGAGCGCGAAGTGACCTGTCCTCCAATTCCATTCCCCCCCTGTCCAGCAAAACTGAAGGGGCACGCGAGATTGATAAATGTTTTGCAGCATGATTAAAATACTCCCGCCAATTAGACGGGGAGGATGGTTTTAATTAATTATCCACTTCTTCCCATTTTCGGACGCACCGGAGTATCGCAAGGGCAAACCCAAGTGACCCACCCGTTGCCGATGCTAAGTTGCGTCTTGTAGTAATTAACCTTTCTCTTGTGGGCCCTGCACGCGTTTACGGCGTCAGTGGAATGATTTTCCAGAATGTGCGCGCCGGCACTCCCGGGTACGCTTCGTTATAATGGAATCTCCCATTCTCCGTGCGCTGTGTTCTGCCGGGAGTTTGCGCGTCCGGCGTTTGCCCTTGCGCAAGAACGCGTTGCAATGCAGCCAACGAGTTGTTTTTTTCTCTTCTGGCTGCTAATGATGAATGAAAGAAAGCGCACAACAAAATGCAAAAGGAAAGGTGGGGAAGGGCGTAAGCGTCCTACTTTCTTCTTTGCCCGGTTAAGCTGTACATTCGGCAGCCAAAGCCAAAGCCCCTCGAACGAAGGGTTTTTATTGTAAAGGAGGCTAACAAGAAGAAATTAACATAGACAATTTGTTTCGTTCATTTGCGCCTGTGCCATGTTTGTTCTCGAAATAGGTAGCATTTTCCTAACATTAAGAGAAAAAACAACAATTGTTTCTGTTGCGATGCGCGATCATTCGCGTCCACATGTACGCGGCTGTTGTTAAATTAAGCGTTAAACGATCTGTTTATGAAAATTCAAATCTACAGTTCTAGAGCCATCATCCATTGCCGCATTCACCCTTTGCTTCATAATTCCAATGGCAAATGTCTCCAATTAATCTTCACGCGGGCGCGCCAGGAAGGCGAAACCGCACACGACCACACGCTGCACCGAAACCGAACCCGTCCAGACGAAGATGCCAGCGGACCAGCGCATAGGAAACAACAGCATTGCGCAGCGGGAAATACAGTGTTTACACTAAAGTTCATTGAACATCGCGGGTCGCGTATTCGGTCGCGTTAAACCAGTCGGAAGGCTGTACGCCACTTGAAACCCCGCACCAAGCGCACAGTGCAGCGCCCTTGGCCAATGTCTTCTGCCACACGACAGTGCGCACACACTGCATCGGGATCATCCTTCTGCGCGCGGTTTTGCCTTGCCGTTATTTTAAGGAAAAACAAAAACGACGCACCCGCACACCGCACGGAAAAGAAGCGGCGAAGCGGAGGGTGAAAATGTATACAGAAAACCGAACGACGGTACGGTAGGTAGGAAAAACAAATCGAATGAATATGATGTAAAGGGGGATGTGGGACGGTCGGCAAGGGAGCGGACTCAAAATGCACACCGAAAATGCATCCGGCCATTGGCGAACGCGCAACGGGAGCAATGCGCGCATCGCGGGTGTCTGCAATTGAAGTGGTGTGCCCCTAAAATAGCTTCCCGGTTCTGTTCCGATCTACTCTTTTACCCCAGGCTGGGTGTGGGGGCTGGGAAAGGTGAATGATGGGGAGAAGGGGGCAGTTTTTCGTGTTTTCGATGTGAATAAACTCTTTACTGTAAACAATCGCAACCGCCGGTTGAGGGATGAAGCAGAAGCTGGTCGATGGTGGTGCATGTGTGGTGGATGAGATTTAATTTAATTTCAAATAAGAACTCGATCGATGGAGCTAATAGAGGGCTTGCGCGTATGAAGAGTGTGCGTAACAGACGGCTAGGCCTTAGTTTTACTAATAGGTATTTGCAGTTGCCTGTACTTTTGGCTGTACAACAGAAAGGAAATGTGTGCGATCATATGAACAAATATAATGATTTAAATGATGCTGATGTTTTAAACATAATTGCACGGAACATTCTAAATTCAACTCGGCACAACTATTGCAACCTCCAAGAACTTACAAACAATGGAGGTAGATAATGTACAATATCTACCTTTGCTAACTAAAATGCTTAAACTCTACACACATTTCAGGATTACTGAAACTATATAGAAAATAAAAAAGCAATTAATCGTGTATGATTATTGTATTTTAATTACCTAATTCTGTATTATTTTTTTCTGTTGACCATTCTGGGATTATTTAGTGCTGTTCATTTAGTTCCACTCTTTGAGGTTCTTAATTCAATTCGATATCAAAGTTTAATTTAAATGGTATATTGCTTCACCTTGTTTGATTTAACTTTTAAAAGTTGGCAATAAACTCTATCATACTAGCAAAACATAATAAGCATCTAAAATCGAAAAAGCTAGTCAAAATCTATGTTGAGCAATTTTGAAGATTTCCTTGTGAAGATCTCTCCAGGATAAAACAAACAGCAGCTCATTCCCAACCTTCCCAGGGTGAATTTCTTTTCTTTTTTCTTTACGGAAGCAACAGCATCTTCCAAACCTCATCTCATAAAATGGGAAGAAAATAAGTCAAAACTCCAGTCAATTAGCGAATGGCATCGAACGGTGCCTGTTCCCAGTCCTGCCAAACTGCAGTGTCTAGCGGATGCTGCCTAGAAGAGGCAAACTAAACAAGTAAAAACAAAAAGAACGGCACAAATGCTTTTAGCGATAAGATACGCACATGTACAAGAAACATATGGCCAAAGTGGCTCGAGTGTGTGAGTGCGCTTGAGCATAGGTCGCGTAATGGAATACGCAATGGCTAAAAGAGTGAGAGAGAGAAAAAAACGAGTCCTTTGCAAGGACACGACGGCGGCTGGCTGGGGTAGTGTTAGGTACGAAAAGTCATAAAAAGTCGGCATATCTCTACGTGGCACCCGCGTCGACTTGAGGGGGCAGGGGGGTGCCGCGCAGTGAGCGGATCTCTGCAGCAGCGGATGTGCGCAACCGAAACATGTTACCGAAAATTGAACATTTTCACATGGAACGAAGGACACAGCGAAAGCGTAGGCGAAAACTGAAGTTAATGACGTTGGCCGAATCCGAGAGAGAAAACGAGTGAGGTCAAGGAAAGGGAAAGAAGAAAAAACACACGACCTGCGAAAGGATCGACGCATCCTTCCTAGCCCTCCGGACGTATCTATTGGCGGCGCGCAAGTTGCGCAAGCTGATCATCGCAAATGTTGCTCCGTTGGGTATGGGAAAATAAATGGACGGCGGGAAAAGTGAGCAACGTGCACTTCATCCCGCCTGGAGTTGCACATTTTCTGGGTTCTGTTTTTTTCAAGGTTTCTGCTATCGCCTATTTTTTCCTTTTGCGTTTTTTGGCTCTTCCTAGGTCAGGTGCAGCTGCAAAACGAGACCTACGATTGCGCAACGCATCTCGTAGGGACTTTTTTCCGCCTTTGACTCGTATCAGTTTGGCTTTTTTGGTTTGCCTTTTTAGCTTTCGAGTTAGTTTTGTTTCCTTTTCGGTGTTGATTTTTCTCTGCCGTTCTGTTCTGTTCGAATGCTTTTTTAGGACGCGTTGCGCAATTTGGGATTTCAACACGTTCGCTAGCGTTGATGCGTCTGAGATGCTGGTGGTAGTTTCGGAATGATAGAAGATTTTCAATGGCCGGTTGTGTGCGTTTGGGTGTAGAATTGTAGAATATCAATGCGCTGTTGGTAAGCGGTAAAGAGCGAGCTATTTAGTGTTCGTAAAACAAGTGCCAACAGCCAACAGCAAGGGCAAAAGTTGTCATTTGTTTATTATTTCAACTTCTACATTTCCTACGCGTTGGCATAAACAAATCCGACCCGGCTTTGGGGCACCTCCGGGCGCATGAGATAAAAAGGAACCGCCAACAAGAATCGGGCTCCTGGCTCTCTACAACACACCTCCCCGCATCCGCCGCTTGCACTGTGGCTGATTTTCTCCACAGCAACATTAGCGTTCGATGCACGAGCAGCGATAAATGCATCAGCGAAGATGCTCGAAACACCGTACCGCCGCCGCCGCCGCCAAGGGGTACGCGCACAAAACGTGCCCAGGAGATGGCGGCATAATGTCGGCGGCACTTGCTTAAATGACTTGCGTAGTCTGGGCAAAGTCGTGCATGCATGCGTTTCCTATACGCTGAGATGGTGCGTTGGAGTGTGTGTTTGTGTGTGTGTGTGTATGTATCTATGGCGCTACCGATGCCCTTCCGGACCACCCGTGCGCTATCGGGCAGCGTGACACGGGCAGAAGGAAAGGGGTTGAGGTTCGGGTGCTCGTTTAGCCGAATTATGACATGCGCCAATCGCTGAGTTTCATCACGAGACATTCAACTCGAAGCAGCGTTTCGATGGGGAAAGAAAGGCCTTCCTGTGCGTCAAAGTTGTGATACAGATCTCAAAACCGTTTCCGGACAGAGGGCGCACATTGTGTGCGCATTGTGCACGCCGAGCCGTTTGCACGAGAGGCGAACGGGAAAGAGGCGGTGCGGGGCAAGGGGCGCAAGGGACAATAAAAACGAACGGAAGGAAGGAAATGGGAAATGTAGTGTAACTGTTTCATTCCTGCGAACGATCGCGCATACGCATGTATCTCAGGTGATCATTCTTCGCAGTGCAGGCGATTCATCAATCATCGATCATTTCATTAGAAAACGGGAACGGAACAAAGCGCAGACGATTAGAAGAAAGAGAGAAGTAGAAGAATTCAAATGCATTCGAATTGTGAGACATACAATAAACGAACCTGAAAGAGTCGATTTTAATCATAATAAAAGTGATCTTTCTTTTGGACATTGAAATTAGGATGATGCTTTGGATAAAAGATCGTCCATGAATGTGTTGTTTGCATTGACAGGTGTTTGTTGAGATAAACTGCTAACTGTCAGCGAAACTGTGTATCTTCTATGGTGAAACATCCACACATTCTGCTAACCGGTTAAGTATAAAGCTGAGTACTTAACTACCTTTGTCAATTAAACATCATATGAAATAGTCTTATATTTTTGCCAAAATATAAGCATTTTAATTAGAAAGATTGTGATCTAATAAGTCAATGTTTTGAAATTCTCTTGATGATCCTCCAAATGATCAACCATTTAATGCACCGGCTAGATAACATTCAATTTTGTCGCTCATATCTGGAAAGAGCTCTAATAAGCTTAAATAGGCTATTGTTGTGGTTACGTTTTAAGAAATTTATTCAAGACCTGAACATAAACCAAATAGCAGCAAATGTTGCCAATAAAAAATGCATAATCAAGCCATCTCCCCAGTACAAAGATTCTTACCAAACGCCTAATAAAGGACTACTCTTGTGCGGTATGAGTGTTCCATTAACTTGAACTTTATGGGACAATGAATTTCCAAAAACTCTTCCGTTATTTTAAATGTTGAACTTTTTTAAACTTTAGCAATGATTTGGATACTTCACAGATGATAGTTCGTCAAAATGATGTATTCTATTGTGTTGCACCATCCTCCGAAAACTCTAAACGATACAGCTACACACCTAATAATGTATTGTGTCTTTTAAATCTCGCCTTCATTCTCCTGTGCCCATTCTAACAATACTTTCGTATTCCAATCGGTTAACAAACAATTTAAACTCCAACAATGGACGCGTTTGTTTTGCGATTGCTTCAGGAATTGTTTTATCAGAAGTCCGATCTCGCTTCACCCCCATCGGAATCGGAGGTACACAAGAAGCTGCCCAGCCCTTTTTCCACACAATTACTACCCGCGACAGCAAACACATGAACCGCTACACCTACACACAGCACATCCCTGTGTGCTACCAAAATACACAATCCAATGTCACTGTATGTCCTTTCGGCTGACCACTTCAACAAACGGTACAAACGGGACGACGGACACGGACACGGATGTCACTAGCACGCCGAGAAACCTGTGCCTGATTTATGATCGTGTACGGCGCGACTGCAATCCGTGCAGGATAAAGAAAGACCATGCACACCTTACTATAAGCCAAACAAATTGTAAACGTACGCAGGCAGTTTCCTTTCCTCCCCACGCACGGTCATACGGAGACATTCGCTCGGGGCTAAAATATCGTGTGACTTTGGGTTTTTTGTGTGCTTCAGGCTTTGGTCCAGAAATTGAAGGGTCGTCCAGCGGGCCAAACGATCATCCCAATCGCGGAAAGGTTGACTCCGAGTGGAAAAAAAAGATAAAATAACAATCTTCTGCGCCTTAATGTCTCTCCTCATCGAAGTTGTGACTCTCCCGGGTATATTTTTATAGCCAGCGGGGCCTGGTGACGGGGGAAGGAATTAGATAGAAGCAAAGACGATCCGAACAAAAAAAGGATGAAAAGGCAAAACCAAGTTCTGTCCACTTGTTTGTCCGAGAGGCACTGGCACGGGACGGGGAGAGGAGATGATAAAAATTACACCTCCATCAACAATGCCCACCACCAAGACGGTGGCCGAAGCGAGCGACGATCGTGCAGGGAAAGGTACCTAGATAAAGGAAAGAAGAATATAGCAATGCTGCCAAAAAAAAGGTAACCTCCCTAAAAGGCTACGATCGTGCAGGAGTGGTCCTCTCCTAGGGCTCTCGATCACACAAGAAACCCAAACTCAACCGCGCAAAAGGGACAAAAGGGATCCTTTGCCCGAGATTGCGAGCCGATCTCGTACGAATAAAATCAAACTCGGAGGAGCACGGGTGGTGAAGGGACACACGAAAAGTGCGCAAGAAAGTAACAATAAAAAGGTACGAATAAAATATATTGGATAAAAAGGGATATTGCGTTTATTCGTAACCTTTCGGTTGCGCTTTCCCGTACAGAAACCCCGCACTGCTAGGGGTGTATTATGATCGACCACTTCTCGGCTGGTGGAATTTATTCGTGGGTGCTAGAGCAGTGCTGCGCGCTTCTTGGATGGTGGCGTTGTTATTCTTTCGCCCCGGCACGTTTTCTTAGGACCTGCTCTAAGGGCCCAGGCTTGCGCAGTGTGTCCCTTTTTCTTGCCATCCTTTTTATTGTAGAACGAAACAAAAAGGAAAAAGCACACTGTTGGCCTTGAAAGCCTCGATGATATCGCGAGGATCCGTGGGAAAATAATATCCCACGCCCGCCGAGAGATCGCAATCTGTTGCATTCGAATGCGAAAGCGACCGGATTTTATTGGTGATTTCTACACACCCGCGCTTGCTTGCATTGGGAATCCATTATGCTTTTTTGTATTATTATTTTCTATATCGAAGGCACGCATCATAGATTGTGTTTCCATTGTTTGTTCCTTTTATCCATCAGTAGTTGATCGGGTTTGATTTGCACGGTGAATGTAAAACTCAACCCACCGTTTGCTCATTTTTATCCCTTGCAATGCAAAGAGGCACACAAAACTGGGGAATAATGGTTCAATAATGCACTTGTGGTTTACAAAATCATCCCCCCCCCCCCCTTGTTGCATTCAGCGAGAAGGATCGTGTTTGATTTCCAAAAACCAAAAAACCCCTTGCCCGACATAGATCATGTTTTGATCGGGTTTGAAGATATTCTGCACGAAAAAAGGGAACATTTTTGGTTGCACTGTTTCTTCCCGGTTTCATTGCAGCTTGTGCTTTCACGCGTTCCTTCGTAGCGTTTGGCGCAACGTTCGATATGATTCGCCCACAGGGTTTGATTGGCCCCTCGCATTGTGCGCGTATCGATCGTGAGAACAAACATGCTTCTACACGCAGGTGATAGCCGTTTTGTTAGATTCGTTCGTTGGATTGGCATTCTCAGGATTTTTTTCTCCTGGATGTAACATCGAAAAGTCAGGTTTTGATTTTAATCGCCGCCTTCAGCAAAGGGCGACCTTTCGGTAGAGTTTGGGATCGTGTGGGAATAGTGTGGGAATAAGAGGATTTATATTTCGCCATTGTAAAGTAGTGAGGCAATGCTAGATGCATCCCAGATTAACGACGGAGCTAAACCGCAAAAGGATTAATCCTGGCAATTTAGACACCGATATCTCATTTCCGTTCAGGTTGTATCCAATCGTTGTGGAATCGGAAACAGATTCACAGGTATATTGATAGGAAACATCAATGGAAAAGATGATTGTATCAGTTTCAATAATGTTGCATTTTCGTAAAAAGACTCTATCAAGACTATATTTTAACATGTTGTATATATTTCTGCTTGTCCTTGGTTTATTGGTAGTAACATCACTATTTTAACATCACATGATGGCCAAATACGCCTGAATTTCGATGGGTTGATAGAAGATTATCGATGAAATGCTCAATATTCTTCCTTAAAATGCTGTTTGAAGATATTAGAATCCCAAACTGTGCTATCGCTGCACAACAATACTGATTATGATCAGTTCCTGATCTGATCCTGAAGAAAATTCATTGGCGCATTGCAACATTGGCATATTACCCAACAATTTGTAATAAGTCACTTGAAATCCAACTTGGCTTAGACCAGAACATCATTTAACACTTTATGTGCCTCACAATTACTACTAGGTCGACTAATATGTTTCCAGTAGAACCTCATCCAACCATGTATCGGTTATTCAGGTTCATTCTATTTTCAATTGTTTCAACTTTCTAGATTACATGGGATGCTCATCAAGAGTATGCATAGGTTTAACATCAATAAATCGTTCTAGGAAGAGAGAAAGGACCAACAGAATAGATCCTTTCTTTGTTCTAAATTACTTTTTAGACCTAATGATGACTTCTCTGATCTTCAGAATCAGATCAGAATCTGGTTGCAGTTCTTGGTTAACGCATTCCTCAGATTTAAGAGTAAAACTTCAGGAACTTTGAGAATATTGGAGCTACTGGTTGTCTGGAAAGACCACTTCAATACTTTGAATTCCGTTTACAAAACACATCTTCTAAGACGATTTCAAAGATGACGATCACCGGTTACGGATTGATTCGCATGATCTCACACTTTTTGCATCGGTTTGTCACACATGTTGCACATACAATTTGCCTCAATACTTCAACGCTTTGCTAGCCACTTTTCATTTTTGTCACACATTGAGCAATCCATATCATCACACTTGCACAAACTGCTGGAGCAGCATCGTTGTTGTTATCCTTTTGTTTCGCTGGCTGATGGGTACCTAATAATCCACAATCCAGTAGGCGTTGAGGTTTCGGATGGCTCAGTTTCGGATGTTCGGCCGTTTCGGATGCCATGCTGCCGGGTGCGGGTGCTTCTTCTCAGACGATCTGCTCCATCCGGTGGCCAGCATGCGAATGGCACACAAAGTATGGGTCTGCCAGTATGGCCCCAACTCCGTGTACCAAGCAGCAGCCTAAGCCGGACAGCCGCACAACCTGCCGGGTGCACGATCGCAAGTCGAATGCGACTGCGGCCTCGGGCCAACGGCGAAGGGGAGCCTCATTCGCGAAACTCGGGTCCACAATTTCGCCAGTGTGTGCGAACATTTTTGCACTCACGCACTTTCGAAAATGGTGAGAGGGGGATCTTCTGCCATCCTGCTTCCATCACTAGCAAAGCAACCGGGGACGGAGCGAGAGAAAGCGTGGCCAGCTGCTACCCTCAAGGGTTAAGTTTTCCCATGTTCGCGAATCGTGGTTTCGCGAATCGTCGGTTTTGCGTACGTGGTGGGGGCTATTCGCCCCTGCTCTTTGTGTTGGAGTGTGGGGAAGTTTTTTTTTGCTCTACAGTGTTTGCAAAATGGCGAATGTTGTTCGCAAAAAAGAGGCAAATTCAGGGGAAATGCTGAACTAAAGTTACTGTGCAAGAGCAGGACGGAGTAAAAAGGCCCGAATGGGAGGCTTAAAACAACACACACAGAGGCAATCGCGTTCGCGCACACGTTTCGCACAGCTCCGTTAGATGACCTAGTTTCGGCGAGTGTGTTCTGCGTGTCTGTGGTCGCTCTCCCACCCCCAGAGACCGACGTGACGATGATTGCGTGAGTGAAATGGGAAGAAAGTGCGTAGTGAGCGTCGATCTGTTCTGCCAATTGGTGGAGCCTTTGGAAGGATGCCATTCAATATGGCGATGTATGAATCTACTTGAAACTTTATCTCGAATTATTATTTAAATTTTAATGTTTATTTTTATAAGAAAACTAAATTATTCTCTAAAAATCAACACAAATCATCGATTCCTCATTTCACCTTTCTCTTCTGCATCCTGCAAATAGCGCAGCGCTCTGCTGAAACCCATCCGACCGTTACGTTCAAACGGGAAAGAGGGAAAAAAGAGCATGAAAAAAGCATCTGAGCAACGGACAAGCGGCACGTGTCGAAAAACATCGCCAATTCAGCTTCAAAACTCACGCAAAAAAAAAATAGATTCTAACACCGAAACACTCCACCCGGGTTCGAGTGCGAAAAACAAGGGTGGGGATGCGCCATACCACATACATATGTGTCTCACACACCAAGATCTCTCTCGCTTGGGGTTTCGCGAATTCAACGGCGTACGCAACGCAAACGAACACACAGGGGCGAAATTCGCACAGCCAGCCTTCGCGCACTATCTCACAACAAAGTGGCCGTGGTGGGGAGAACCCACACATACACACAGTTCGGAGCGAAACGCGCGCCACTCAGCGCAAACCCCTTTTTGTTAACGCAACCTTTTGCCAAAAAACATCGCCTCCAGTGTCGGCCAACAGTTTTTGGGGTAGGTCAGGGATGTGCCAGACAGACTCGAGGATCTCGATCTGCGAGAGTGACCGTAATCGACCGGGTTGTTGCGGTAGGTCAGCAACGAGAGTCCCTGTGATGCGTAATCGGATCTCAATCGGGGCGAAACGGTGCCGGCACCGGGGCAGATTGCACATGGCGAACGGTCGGGCTGTGCGTGAGCTGCCGCTAGCACCAGAGTAACTCATTAGAATTCGCGCAAAGAGACTAGTGGGTAAGGTTGAACGGGGGAGGTGGAGAAGATGTACAGAGAGAACACGGAAGAGTATTCAGGGTTGTTGTTTGTTTTAATCCGACTCCTCACACTACGGATATTGGAGAAGGGGTGGGATAAGGAAGAAGTTTGTGTGCGTGCAAGGACAGTCCGCCGGTAGGTGCGTAGGTTACGCATACTCAAGCATCAGCTCTCCCCTTATATATTCTACACATACAAATGTACAATCACGCAAAAAAACGGGGGGGGGGGGGGGAGGGGCGTTTGAAAGACTCTTGCGTTGGTGTTGGTTAGATAGTGCGTATGGGAGATATTTACGCACCGCAATGTAAAAAAACATAACAACGCAACAGTGTGCGTATATAGCTCGAGAGGATCTAAATGTGCGTGCCACCGGCATCTCCCCGGTCATGTGCGTAGTCGCTGCCTGCGTATACGCAAAAACAAAACGCACGATTCGCGCGAGCGAAACCAACATTGGCGAACCCCCATCGCTCTTCATTATAGAATTTGCTTTCGCAATGTAGCAAAATGGCGCACTTGTGGTGGGGAGATGGATGAAGGTGTCGACCAGTATGGATGGGTTAGAATGGTTGGGGTGGAAGGGCAACACTTTTCAATGTGTTTGTTTACGCCGGCACGCAGGCCGGCGTTTGCGTACGCATGTTTTGGTGATTTGGGTTTTGCCAAACGCGCAGCAGAGCGGACGGATTGCGCTGTGGGAGTGGGGAAGGGGAGCAAAGGGTGCGTTTGGCAGTGACCGAGAACTTGAAAATCTTTGCCACAATGTTACACACCGACTCAGCCGCCTGAGACGGACGAATACACAGTCGCCACACGCGGGACCCGCGCAGTTGTAGTTTTTTTTCCTATTTTTTTGTCTATCGTCTCCCCCCCCGTGACACAACACACACGCACCTCTACTATTACTCCTTCGCGCGGGCGCTCTCTCTCTCTCTCTCTCTCTCTCTCTGTCTCTCGCTCTAGTGCTAGAACGCAGCCACGCGTGTAAAGGAGAGGAGGTGAGGCCTCATCTCACACATCCTCGTCTGGATTGGGGCTGCCTCCCACCACAGCTCCAACAAGCGTGCGCTCATCGGAAGGCCCATCATCCAGCTAAAACAGCAGCAGCAGCAGGCCGCCCCGGTGCTCTTGAAAATCTAAAAATTCAACTCCCCAAAACGAGGTTTCGGTCAAGGTTATACGCATCGTGTGCCGGTTGCGCGTCGCAAGTCGCAGTTTGCTCGCAATCGGGAGCGGTTTTGCCTGGGCGCTACACGTAAGGGGCGCGCGCACTACAAGTTGTACGGGGTTGTTTTTCGACTTAGTCTCGCGGTGTTTCTTCTTTCCCGATAACACGCATCGCTCTATCGCTCGGGATTTCGGTAGCAGTCGGGGTGGTGTTGTGTTCAGTGTTCCATACGACACCGCCGTTCGATATTAAAATGTACATTTTCACGGTCACCAATCGCCGTTAGCCGGGGTGATGGTGGTGTCCATCATATCTCGTCCCTCCTGTGTACCAAAGAATTGTTCGAATCGAAAGTGCAGTAAAGAGGAAAGTGATGATCGACAGTAGTAATAAATGTAAATAAGTACATAAGTGACTTCAGTGTGCGAGTGTTTTCTGGTTGGGGAAATTACACATTTCCACCAACGCCGCAGAAAATGTGCAACAGCACTTAAACTCAACCCGGACGGAAAGCTCACTGCTATAAATGAAGATGTATCAGCAGTGGATCAAAAGTTGGCAAAAGCGTCCAGCTGGAAGGCACCAATCGAAACTGTCACCAAGGCAACGCGCAACTGCATCGCGACAGTGCTGTCAGCCGCCATTGTGTTTAGTGAGTGAGGCCTAAAGGTCTAAGGGTCTAAGGGCAGCCATTTCAGTTTTCACACCAACCGGCACGAAATGAGCATCTATGTGGCGCTATGGGCATGGATAATGCCGGAACGAACATTTCCCACCGCGATAGGACTCTAGTGAAGAGTGAGTGAGCGAGTGAATGCTTGTTGTAAGTGTGAAAGTAGCGGTGTGAAGTGTACCCAAATTTCGAGATAAAAAGGAAACTTTCTCGTGGGGCTTTGCGTTTGCGGTTTTGAAATGTGGCCAAATTATAGTGCTAGTCCTCACGGTTGTAATTCGCCAAGCGAAAAAAGCAGCGGTGAAGCAGCGGAAAGTGATTATCATGGCGTACGACGAAGGAAATGGTGACCTCCTACGAGTCGCACTGAACTTCCCAAACGTGTAAGTATGTTTCGTGTGGCAAAACTATCTAATTAATGACTAGTTTGTGTAATTGTGAAGTGCAGCAAACGGCAGTCTTTAGGTTCAAAATAGGCTACAATGCATGTTGGACATAAGTGCATTTCTTACTTGCTTACCAGGCGGTATATCTCGCTCGCTAGCTAGAATCCCTTGGGGGGCTTGTGGGAAAATTTTTTCAAAGGAACAGGTTTTAAATTCGCCAAACCCAGCGACCCGTGTGCTCCAAACTTTGAAAACAGGTTCGGGAAAAGGTGGGAGAGCACGCACCATGTTCCGGTCCGCATTTTGTGTTGACTCATTGGCACTACCAGCAATGATCGCCAACAGAGCTCAGAACACTGGATTTGGTTGCCAAAAACTTGCGCTTCCGGTTGCGGCACACTAGCCAGGAAGAGCCCAAACAGCAGAGTGCCCATTTTCGCACAAGCGCCATTTTTGTTGCCAATTTGGCAGAATTTACGCCACTTCCCCGGTGCCATCGACCGGGCAAAGAATGTTTCGCCAATTTTTTTTTTTGTATTCCCACTTCCCTCCATTCTGGGTGCGTTTTCGTTCAACGGCTCCAGCAGCACAGGAAGGTTTAGTGTGAGACAAGCAAAAAATTAAAAAAAAAAAAAAATGCGTACAGGAAAAGTAGGAAGTAAAAGAAGCACACACACAGCCCATTCGTAGAATGGCAAACGAATCTAGTTAGCTTGCCCGAGCACCGGCAGAAAAAAAGCTAACTCTTTGCCTTTACATACACACACGCACACACACACACACACACCAAGGCACACATACGCATACACCAGCCGAGTACATGAATTTGCTATTCGGCTTCCTTTCCTCGCCTCCCAACAACTTCCTTTTTGGCCGCGTGTTCTTCTTTTCGATTCACGCATTAAAAAGTGCGTTTCACTATGTGCAAGAAAGAAGCGTGGAGTGGACGTGGTTGGTGGACGGGAAAGGTGTGTGTGTGTGTGTGTGTGTGTGTCGTTGCTAGGCTAATGAAGAGAAAGAGCAAAAAAAAACTGCGTACGCAAGGGGATAATGTTGCGAGGGGGGGGGGGGGGGGTTAGGGGAGATGGGAAAGAAATTTAAGCCAGCAAAAAGTCAAAATAACCAACCCCGCGCGACTAATGGCGGCATGGAGGGTGCATGAAGCGGGTAGGTGGTATGGTTTGGGGAGGTTCTAACGAATGATCGTGAACGCAAACGCAGCGCGCAGCGCTTCCGATGGTCGCGAGTTGTTGTTTTGTGGTTGTTGTGTTTTTTTTTCCTTTCGTTCAGTTCGTGGTTCGCTGGCCCTCGCAAGTTCGTTCATTATTTTTTTGCACCCCACCGTGGTTTTGTACTGTGCTCGAGTATTTGTATGTAAAGTCAGCGAAAAGAGAGCATCACAGCAAACACTAGTCGAGGGGAGGAGGACGATGTGACGAGCGCAAACAAAAAAAAACGGAAAATACAACTGACAGACACGGACGCGAACAAAAGTGCGTATGTCTCTCCAAAACGCACACATAATCTATCCTTCTGCCCCCCAACCCTCAGACAGACAGAGAGAGAGAGAGAGAGAAGAGAGCAAAAAAGGAACAGCACCAACAGCGATAGCCGAAGGGAGCGGTCTAGAAGCGTTTGAAAACGGAAGGTGAGAAGCTAAATTGAAAGCGAAAATGACCACGAAAACAAGAGAAAGAGGCGAAAGCGGCGGAAACAGACAGGCGGCGGTGTGGAAGAACGATAAGGGTGGTGCCGGTGCGAACGAGATGGGTAGAGTGGGGTGGTTTCGGTGGCGAATTCTGAAAATTCGCCGACTCGAAAAGCGAGAATAACGAGCGATCTCGGGAGGTGTTTGTTCGCTGTGCCCGTATCAGATGTTTTTTTTTTCTCTTCTTTCTTCTCCCTGTCTGCTTGCTTGGGCAGGAGGTCTAAAATGAAGAGTTGAAGGTAAGACGGACGCGCGCGTCTGTGTTTGTGCGTATTATGCGTAAACAACCGCCCCAATCGCTGTTCTCTCACCCTTCTGGGCTTGCAGGCGCGACCGCGAGCGTGCGTGAGCGCGAGGGCGATAGACAGAAATTGTAGAGAAGATGGAAGAGGCAGCAAATCATATTCGCTCGCCGGCTTACGCATGTCTTACGCAGAAATCATTTGGAATTGAAACCCACCGTCAAGGGTGAAAGGGGAGAGGGACAGAGAGGAGAGGGCTGATATGAGGATGGGCCAAAAAGTGTTGTGATGTTGATAGTGGAATGCAGAAGAAGCAGACGATACCCTGGTGGCGATGGAGAAGGAAAAATCACCCCCGAAACCTGCCAAGAACTGCAAGAAAATAAAGAAACGAGGCAGCATTTGGGGAAAATGTTGGAAAAAACAATAACAAAAAACTGTGAAAGAACTAATTGTACACTGTGGGGAAAACATGTTCATCAGACTGGACAGCAATGGGAGAGCGGGGCAACAATGCGTCATAGGCACTATGGGAGCGCATCGATGGGGCGTAAATCGTTAGCGATTTGACCTTGAATGATATTTGTTACAGAAATAGTGATAATGACGTTTCGTGTAGGCTTATTTGGATGTATGTAGAAAGATTTTCATGTTTTGTAATAATAAATAACCCCATTTTCAATTTAAAAATTATAATAAATATTATAATACAAGCCAGAATCTTTGTTCTACTATCTACATGTTTGCATTTGCGATGAAATGAGAAGAAATTTAAATTTAAATTCTACCAGAGATGTTAATCTATCATACAGATCTTTTTTTTGTGGAGAGGTAAAAAAAATATAACATATTTAAATAAAAAGAAAAAAAAACTTAATCTATAAAGAATACGATTGAGTCTTAGAAGTTTTAATTGTTGGGATCATACACATAAACTCAAGAAAATATTGCTTTAAAAACATTGCCACATAAACATATAAACCGTGTTGAAGAGTTGCAAGTAATTAATTATGTCCATTCACTCATATCAAAGTGCACCACTGTGCCAACCTTGCAGGGATCAATTAAATTCTGGATATCTGCACAACTCTTATCCAATATGCCTAAACTTACACACGCAAATTGTGTTTATTTATAGTACCGTATGTACCGGAATGTTTTCAATTGACGAATCCAGTTCCCAGTCGTAATCATCACACAAGCAGCCACACAAGCATCACTGTCAAGGTCAAATGCTAATCTAACACAAACACTGTCGTCGCCACGTGACTAACGCGGACTGCCGAAGAGGTTTGAGGCGGAGCGCAGTGGGTGGATGCATTAATTATTGAAATATTGATGAGCGTTAGTGGTGGTGGCCGGTTTTGAGGGCGAATGATGATAGCTAACGATTACCTGTTACAAAATATAGCCAGTTCTTAAAAATGTTCAAAAATAGCAAACAACAACAACAGCATTGCATAGTTTTTTTTAGATTTTACGGAGAGGTATAAACGGGGGCTTAGCACAGCTTCTTGTTTATTTGTTTTAATTCGACAGTCTCTCCAAAAACAAGCGCTTGGAGAGACAGAGAAAAAAGAGGTTATTTTTTGGATGTAAATTTAATTTGAGAGCATTAGTTCGTCTTACAGAAGAGATGGAGATTTGTGGATCTATTCTGAAGTACATAAACTTTGGTTTTACGGCTCTACTCCATTGGCCTGGTCGCAACATGCCAACATGACGCCCTCCTTTGCCACGTGTGCGCTCCCCTAAATAAGCATTAGTGAACATTCCCAGCAGGAGGTGTTTGCTAAAAGTGTCCATTATTTCGTCACCTTTCAACACAAAGCGCAACCAACCAGCTCCCGTACTGCTGTTTTGTTTTTTGAACTCATTCTATCACCGCTGCTTGGTGTGTGGGGACTCTTACTGGGACCTCTTGGTGTGTGTACCATACCCTTCACAAAATACCCCTCGTCTTCTTAAGACGATGCCACAGTGTCACAGGGGGTCCGTCGTATTTGCGTGCCAAAAACTATCAAACAGTCATAAGATTCATTTAGTGTCGATCGCCATCGCTTTGGCCATCGTCTCCTGTCTCAGCGGGACCCAGCGGCGGGTGCACAAACAAACACACACCAAACCGCCAGCCGCGGGACGGGAAAAACGGGAAGTTTGTTTTATTATTTTTCATTTGGGCAGTCCGACTTTATGTGTCCGCTTTTGCACCGTCGTCTCACCGTGTTATTCGCATTCGTCGTCCCGGGCGTGTCGTGTGGGAAGAGTGGAGAGTGGAGACATGAAGGAATTTTCCTGAAAAACAAAAACCCAACCACCCAACTACCAGAAGCATGCCCTAGCAGTATGAGAAATGAAGGTAAAGAAAGGGTGGCCGGCGTTCCGATTCCGAGCTAATCTTTGATGGCAGTAGGCAAAACAAACAGCCAAACATTAGGTAGGACGAAGCACGTGTAGGGTTTGGGGGTTTGGAGGCAAAGCATAGTGTGCGCGATTTACGACGGCGATGGTGCACGAGATGGATGGACGAATCCATCGCGCAGTTTTTCGACCACTGGAGCCAACCATACCACACCAACCGGTTGGGAATGATAATGAGAGTTAAGTATGAAAAATGGGAGCACCAGAAAGGGAAATGCCAAACCGACGCCGTTTGGCGGACTGTGTGGCAGACTGTGGTAGTGACTAATGCAAAGCTTATTTATTGGCTTTTAGCCACCGGAATTAAGCTTTCAGTGAAAAGAGGAAAAAAAGGAGGCAAAGTAAGTAAAGCAAACCAGGTGGCTACAAATGATAAGTGAGCAGCAAGTACGCGGGCGTCGCTGGATGTCCGTAGATTTATTTAATGTTTGATTCCCTCCTGGTCGGATTTCGATTGGTTTAGATCGTGGAGGTGGTGGTGGTGGCTTTTAGCGACGGCCCTTGGGTTGGGAGAACCAGGGGTAAATGAAATAGAAACAATACACCCTTTGTGAGTAGAAGTGACGATTTATGCGATTTTGATTTTTACGAGCTTTTCCAGTCCGTCTCCACACCGCGACAGGTACCGCGCGAATTGCCGGAGGAGTATCGTACGTCGAGATTAGCTTGATTTGATTAGCCTTAGCCGGTGGTGGGTTACTTCGGGTGAGAATTTACGGCCCGTGGGGATGGAGCTTTAGCCTTTCGAACGGTCACATACATTCGCATGATTGCAATTGATGGTGTGGGGCATTAGCGGCAAAAGGAATACATTTGCATTTTGGCGTGTTTCAGTGAAATCCTTTGACTGTTTGTCTTAGTAGACTCCAGCCGTCCACTCTGGTGGTTTTCTCTATGAGATTTATATTGGAATACTGTTCGACCAATACTGATTCTAGTTTTTGGGCTGTTGAGCAATGCTAAAACTGCTCATAAGAGTACATTTCTCGCAATATATTACCTGGTGCCGTGACCAGGATTGGATTGATTTTTAATAGTATTTAACCTTTTCTTCATTCCAATATATTTCATTTCATCTCGTTTCATTTTATCTGGTTATTTCTAATTATTTCTTAAATTAAAACCACAAATCTTACTAATGGTAGTATTTCATTGCATGTATCATTGCAATTACTGAAAAGAACAGGGTTGACGTTAAGATTTTTAGTTTTTACTTTTAATAATCTTTTGATCAAATCACACTTGGTGTTGGTCACAGTTGGTCACTTGGACTTGAACTAGTTTGCAAAAGTAAATTTAATTCCTTCTGAGAAGTCTTTGATTGAATATTCCTACACACTTAGCCCCCACATAAATCCACAATCTTGGAATTTTGCTACACAATTTTGGTTCTCCCCTTCGGAAACACATGCAGGTTGTGGAGGTGTTTTTGCTTAAAACATCCACACACTTATTCAACCATCAGCGGCGGTTGAACTGAACCACGAGCACCACAGTTATGCTCGGAGCACCGGATGCATTGCCGTCCGCTACGAGGCAGCAGCAGCATGAGGGTAGCAATGACGAAGGCAAGATTTTCGAGCGTTTCCGCCTGCCGATCGAAACAGCAATCACGGTTTGCGCTTTGACGTCGCCCACTGTCCGGGGGAGACAGGTTTTTGTGCCATCAAGAACACTGCCAAAAATGATCGTGTGTGTGTGTAGTGCAAGGGCGGTGGTATGAGGAAGAGCGTATTATTATTATAACATTTATTTTTTCAACATACATTTCGTGCAGCAGCGTTTTCACGAAATAATTTCTTTGTTTCCGGACGTCGCAGAAACAGAAAATATTTGAACATCACCGCGCGAAGCAGCGCAAAAACTAATCCAATTTAGCACAATACAAACCCTCCCTCCCGGGACGGGTGCTGTTTTCGTGACTAGGATTTGATTGTTGGATTATAATTATTTCTTTTTCGAACTGTTTTCTTTCCCTGCTATTACCCCAAAACTCTGATTATGCAAATCCATTCGGTAGAGACGCCGATTTCTTTAATCAAACCGATAGTAGTAAGCTGTTTGACGAACGAAAAACAAAACACAACCCGTTTCGTTCTTTATAGAATTGATTTAAAAACAAAAACTATTGTCCAACACACTGATAAGAGGGCTCGGTTTTGCGTGCTGCATGAAACTTCGCTTAAAATGACGTCTCTGATAAGCGAATGTAAAGGGATGTGTTCAGGTTTGCAAAAAAAAAGAGAACAAGAACATAAAAGTATATAAATTAGACCCAAATCGCGTCGAGCGTTTTCGAGCAAGTTTTGCAATCATGCTTCGACGTAACACGCTACCATCATAAATGACGAACTCAAAAAAACAAAAATCCGTGCAATTCTGCTGCACGAAAGTGTATGCCTTTGGCACGAGAACAGCCCTTTTACCCTTTTCATGCCATAGTCCCACCACCAACCGAAAGCGTTTTATTCGCTTGCGCTAAATCTCTTTAATATCCTTAATCAAAAAAAAGGAGCCGTGCGCTAAAAACAGCACCCCGTGTAGATTTTATCGATTAGGGATTTCATTAATAATCAACAAATTGTCACTGATTGCTTTCCGGAGTAGTACCAGTGACCACCTTCCGCTCGACCGGCTAAGGTACGTCCTTGATACACACAACGACCTAAGAGCGCCTAATGACAATTTATTTCACGACACATTCACTCCGCCGATTTAATGCAATTGAACGGAAATGTGTGACCAACGCAACGGGAAGTAAGCCGCGTTAGCATTGGAAAGCCTTCATTAGTCATATCGTTTTCGCGGAGAAACTAATTTTATCTCTAGCTTTGTAAGGAGCTGCTTTGTTTTTGGGGGTAGGAACGAAAATGGTCAAGCAAGGGGCAGCAAAGTGTGCTAACCGGAAAAGCGCAAGTGAAATAAATAATTCATCACTATGCAGGGACCACCGGCCGGTCGGATTCCAGCGCATCAGGACGCTTTCGCAATCGAGCAACCAAGGAAAACCTTCAGCACTCCTTCGCATTCGATAGCGAAACGCGCTGACATTCGCACAACGAAGGCTGGTGCCTGAAACGGCCAACTACTTAATCAAAGCAACGAACCCTTTGCCGTGGGACTGTCCTTTGCTGCCGAATAAATCAGGCCGAACCGCTTGTTAATGGATGGTTTTTCTGTTTTGTTTTTGGCTAATGACGACTTCTTGCGCCGTTCCTTTGCGTGAGGAGCCTTCTGGCGACAAACCGATTGTTTTGACGTCGGTGAAAATGCGAGCAAATTTCCCGGAAGGCCCGCCGAGGGTCGCCCGATTGCCTCGATAATGATTTTACTTCCATTTATCATCGGCACATTTATTGCGATTTTCAAGACATTCCTTTTTTGACCAACGGGGGCGCGCTGGTATGACGTACGATTATCTGCGATACATGGGGGTATGTGTTTGCGTGTGTGCGTGTGTGCTTGGAGGTTCCGAAAAGGAACTCTCATTATAGACGGGGGAAAACCACCGCCGTTGAAGCAAGGGTGAGAAATAAGCAATAAAAGCCGAATGTAATCAGGCTAATATTTTCGCTTACACCTTCATATCCTCGCGCGCGCGTTTGTTGCGTGGACTGAGCTTGCAATGTGTCGGTGGGGTCACTGCCGGAAGTGCTTTTCGCCGGGCAAGCAGGATCTAGGCAGAGGGTGAGGTGAGCTGGGTTAGTGAATTATGGGAAGTATTTAGGACATTTTTGTTACGTTGGCATTTGACTCGAAGAAGTATTTGCACGATAAAGTTTTTTTACGCGACCAGCAAAAGGCAAAAGTGCGCTGATGAAGTGATTAACTAATAGGTGTAATTACTATTGGGAAGTAAGCAGTGAATCAGGGAATTAAGATGAATAGTTTTCGATGGATGAAATTAAATGTGATAATTAGCGTACATTTATAAAAAAATTGAAAAGAAAATACACAAAATTCACTATTACTTAATTAATGATTTGATTATTTATGTCAAAAGTTGTTGTAGATTATACAAAAAATTAGGTTATTATGTTTTAGATTAGCACATAAATAGCACCATTAGTAAATAGCAGATAGCCATACCTAAAGAAATCTCTTGCTGTTTAGAAGACAAATTATTATAATTTATTGCATTGCATACTTAATAGTATCATTTTATTATAATTTAATTCACAATCTGTCTCAAGAAAAGCATCAATAACTAATTTATTTAGCATCTGAAAACTAATTTATTACGAACACATAATTCCCCCTTCTGGACTAACATCTAACCTAACAAATAAAAAAACAGAAGAGACTATCGTAAACCTTAAAAAAAGGAAACTAAGAAGAGGCATTGTATAAATAAGAAGAAAACTGTAACGAAAATTGTTTAGAAAAGAGCTAAAATCTGAAGCATCTGAAGCAAATCAATTTCGAGACTTCGAAGTTCTCGATCGTTTTTTTGTTCGCAGGGGCATAGTTGAGCTTTTTGTAATTGCTTCAAGAAAATCATAGCTTAGTCTAGAAGACTTCATGCGCTAAAACATAGAAGTGTATATCGTAATTTTTAATGGCTTACGCGTGCATAATCTTGTGATGATCGAAACAATGTACTACACTTGGATCGAGTGGCAAAGAACAACACAATAAACAATTAATGTGATAAATTGAATACTTCTCATACTACTCAATCCCCCCATATTTCCAGAGCAAGTTCTATGTTTGTCATAGTGCTCGGATCAAAACATTGCAAACTATACAAGCATACAACTCCGCTATCGGGGCTAATTCCAAGGCTTCTGTTTCGTTTGTGTGCGTTCAGAATTTATGTTAATTTAATAAATAAAAAACGCCCTCACCCTCGCGCGACGAAACACATTTGTTGGCGAGGTGGCACTGTTGAAAGGGAAACAACATTAGATCATTAGGATTTATCGTGGCTTTTTCGGTACAGGTTCTGGCCCGCCGCTTAGCCACACGGAAGTGGATAAGAAAGAAACAAAACCAAAACAAAAAAAAAAAACAACGGAACCAAAATCATGACCACAAGCAAATTGCTACCCGATTGGAAAACTGATTTCGTTCGAATTTCATTTCCCTGCTTGGTGCGCGAACACGCTCCGTGGTCAACTTCCGGTTAAGCGCGCGTTTGGGCGCGCAAAAAAAGGGAGGGCTATACCTTGGGGACCGGATGCAGGAAAAGCATTCCGCGGTTCGATCGATTAGCACAGTGCGATAACACCGACGACCCCCCATCGGTGGCGGTGCACATAAAAATAATGGCGAAAAATCGTGTATCAAAAGGGGACGAACGAAGGTGCTGACGGAATGAATTTTCGATGGGTTTTTATTTTTGCTCGTAAACAACACGACACACGAGGGGGGAGGAGGGAGAGGGGGGATCAGAAAAAGGAACAAAAATGGACTAGCAACGGACTAACGCGGCGAGCAAATAAATCCATTTTGCGGTCACCACTGTGCACCGGGGACCACATGGACGAACCTGGAGGAAGTCGGCGCCATTGTGCCTTTTATCCTGTCCTCGGTGGGAAAGGGCGAATGGCATGGCTGATTGGAAGGATTAAAAGGACGCACTTTAATGACCTCGCGCTGTGGAGCGGGGCAAAGCGGTCGGTCGAATTTCCCAGAAAAAGATTGCCACAAAGTGGCCTGACGATGGTGTGGTGTGTTGAATGGGAATTATTTGCGTCATGTTTTTTTTGGCTAGATAAACGCACTTTTCCTCCAAAAGGGTGGAGAGACGCCCGCACACCCACAAACAGCTAAAAAGGCCATCATTACCATCAACTACTTGCGGTGCGATCCTTTCCCATCTCCCCCGGCCGCGTTCCACTAATGACGCTTCAGAGTACACCTTGGTGTTCGATTTTTCGGACACGAAACGATTAGAAGCATCGAAAATCGAAATTTGCTGCCAGGTCTCGTGCCTTGTCCACTGCCCCAACTCACCCACATTCTTGCCCACACCGCCCAGCGGAGGGCACCGCACTGTAATCAATAGTACACCTTCGGAACCGCTACCGGTAGAGTTCGTCGTGCGCTCCGCGCAACACCGAGCGAGGGTCCTTAATAATCGCGTGGTCAATAATTTATTTGGGATTTTCCCCCAAAAAACGCACATGTGTCCTGATGGGCTGGGATGCGGATGCGTGGTGCGTGCCAAGAGGGCCCAAGCGAAAGGGACAGGATGCATAAATAAAGTATTGCTCAATAGTTGCGTTGCGGAAAGGCTGCGCGTTACGCGCTGGCATTCGCAGCAGCAGTTTGGAACACCGCTGGGGGAAAACACGAGCAAGAAGAGAACCGTCCGAAGAGCGGCCATAGTAATTTAATAGTGATTATGTTCCCTTCCCCACTTTAACCTCCCTTCACTCCTTCGATGCTGGGACATTGTGAGGAAACGCAACGTCCCATTCGTTTGCATTCGTGTCCTTGTTTTCCCATTTCCCAATATTCTTCCACCCAGTTTTGGGGCTTGTGACATGGAGGAGGGTTAGCTATTTTTCGGCAATCAATTGTTTCGATCTACTGGCAAGTGACAAGATCCGGTCTGAGATAGAACTTTCTGAGTGGGTGGGAGGGAGAAATGGTGAGCTGCGTGTGTGTGTGTGTGTATTAGAAGACAGGTGAAGGAGAAGCTATTTAATAAGATATGGAGTAATGTGTATCGTAGTTTAATTTTGTTATTAAATCTCCTGACACGTTGAAAGGGTTGTAAACTCTGGGAAGGGAGTTTATTAGCCCGGTGTGAATAATTGAAATTAAGTTCTCATATTGCATTGTTGTATTGTTGGCATCGCTGGTAATTTTATTACTCTACAAGAGCAGTAAGAGATCTTTGAAAACTATTGTTTCGTTAGTCATAGTGTAATGAAGTTGTCTATGTTTTTCTATTCTTCTAGTAGGTTCGGTGTTAGAACTTTACATAGAAACCATTCCAATCTTGTTAAGAACAAATGTACTACGAGGCTAAAACACATGTATTGCTTGATTGGTTTTTAAGATAAACTATCAGAAATTACAGCGTTGGAAGTGTTTGGAGATGCATTTTAACACATTAAGAGTGAACAAGAACGAAAATCATAGAAAATATCATACAATTCTTATGAATAAAATATGCTCTCTGAAGCGCACCTACGACTCCGATCTGACTCCGGTTATTTTTAGTCCTTTTTCGAATATGACTATGATATCCCGGACTCTGACAGACTCCCTCCATCTTCTAAATGACACCGACACTCAGAATAT
This sequence comes from Anopheles gambiae, assembly GCF_943734735.2. Classification (NCBI taxonomy): domain Eukaryota; kingdom Metazoa; phylum Arthropoda; class Insecta; order Diptera; family Culicidae; genus Anopheles; species Anopheles gambiae. The sequence continues at coordinate 92,143,899 of NC_064602.1, forward strand.
GACCAACACTGACCGACTCCGCCCGACTCCGACTCTGACTCCGACCCCAGATGATTCCGACTGTGCTCTGCCCGACTCCGGATGGCTCCGGACGATACCAGACAATGCCGTATAATGCGGATATCTTACCTTGCGGAGTCGCTTACAAAAAAATTGAAGTCGGATCGAAGATAACTACGGATTTTTGCTAATTTTACCCATCACTAGTGCGCACAGCCGGTCTCGTAGTACAGTCGTCAACTCGTACGACTTAACAACATGCCCGTCATGGGTTCGATCCCCAAATAGACCGTGCCGCCATACGTAGGATTGACTATCCTGCTATGGGGGGAAATCAATTAGTCACTGAAAGCCAAAGCCCACTAGTGGTACAGGCAGGCCTTGACCGGCAACGGTTGTTGAGCCAAAGAAGAAGAAGAAGAAGTGCGCACTTTAAGTAAACATGAGGTCTTAAATTATCAAAGTTAGTTAGATACCTATGGTTCCCTATGGTGCTCGCTTAATGGTCTAATTCTTTGCCCTTCTAAATGTAATGTATTATATTTTGGTTGTATGTAAACTTAAATTTGACTACACTCTATGCGAAACAACCTTAAATAGGGTCTCAACTGCGAAAGATCTATGCGTTTGGCTGGATGATGAGCTTTCGTTCAGCGAATATATAAACTTCGTCGTAGTTGCATACGTAGTCTGGACAACATCTGGCATCAAAGCAATGCAGAGACTCGAAAGTATCCAGAAGAAAGAACTCGGAAAGAACTTGCGCTCCACAGGTTTCTCCATGGATACGATAGCCCAATGCCTTCTTACTCAGCTCGTTGCCGACTATTAGGCTTGGTTGACATTAGGACTCGATACTTGCACGCTCAGGCCTTATTCATAGCCGGTCTCCTTTCCTCCGATCTTGATGTCTCGTCTATTCCCCTTAACGTTCCTGCTCGTCGCCTCCGGGCTAGGCCTCCACTGCCTTTACTCAAAATGGTCCCAGGATCAGAGCTTGTGAATCCTTTAATTCTTAATATCATCTGTTTGACTTCAATCTCCCTCTTTCCCAATTTCTCTCTCGCCTCCTCAATTCTGTATAATTTCCTCTGCACCCCAAAGCAAATAAGAAGAAAGAAGATAATAAAATATCCGCGAAACTCTTACATCTATCAGGGTTTTACTTTGAAAAACTTAAAACATTCAGATAAAGGGAAAAGTCTAAATACTATTCTGAGAGAATTAATCATCAAACTTGTGAATATTCTGCAAAGACGAACAAAAACCTCAATTAGATTTAATACTTTAATCTTGCTGATATTAATTTGCAATAAAAATACATCTTATATGGATATAACCGCAACATATTCCACAAATACAATCTACAGGTGTGTAGTTCGGTTTAGAAGATCGAACAAAAAATTCAAACCACCTTTCTAAACCGCTATTTGAATATCCGCTACACCGAACTCGCAATACACAGTACTGTGTCCTTTATATGCTGATATTGCATGAAGCAATAAATTATTAACGAAAGCGGACATTAATTTCGAAATGGCTCAGCTCACTCTCTCTCTCTCTGTCGCCCTGGTTGAGTAGTGCGCCGTTTTTCCATTCCCTTTTTTCTTTCCCACTGCGAAGCGTTTTGTTTTGGCTCTAGTTGGCATGAAAATTGCTTTCGGATATTTTCTATCACACTACGGTCGAACTCACCGCACGCACAATCAAGGAACGCAGGAGTAGAAAGGGGGAAAAGTTTGGTATGAAATGATAAAATCAATTGAACACCGCAACAGCACACCGAGGGTGGTCAACACATAGTGCCCCCACCCTATAATGCCCAACCACCACCACAGGCCGGGGCCAGGGACCTCGAATTGCGAGATATTGACGTTTTAGCGTACGCATGTACGCCGCCTTCCAGGATGGACAAGGGGCACCCACGCAGCAGCGGCGATGAAGCTCCCTTTTTTTTGGTTGACGAACGAATTGTGCGTGTCGTGACACCAGAAAAATATAAAAAAAAACCCTCGCACACACATACACAGAAAAATTCCACCCAGGACGAAATGGCGATGGGGAACGAGGGGTATGAAAGATAGCCCAGCTGGCCGTAGGGGAAAGTATAAGGGGCGGAAGGTGATTCAAAGCTGTTGGTTAACGGTCCAAAATTGACTGTCCATTTCGCCCGAGCTGTCCATCAGGATATCGAGAAATCGACGAATTAGATGGCGCGCACCGCAAGGCTCGTTTTTTTTTCGTTCGTCCTTTTGTTGCGTTTCGACTTCCTTTCTCCATTTGCAAGGTACTCCCGTGGGGGTTTGCGCGGTCAAAAAAAGGTAGATAAAGCCTTGCCCCTTGTGAAGGGGAAGGTAATTTGTTACCGGCAGGAACGCGTTGCGTTGCACGTAGGGGCAAGATTATTCATTTACCAATGCCCGGCAAAGGTGCGTATTGGGTGGGGAGGGTTCAAACGGGAAGAATTCGCCCTTTATCCGCTGCTGTTGTCCATGCGTTTTTGTTCGACCCCGTGCGTTGATATGTTCCGCACGCATATGTCAGCCCTCCTACCTACGCATCAACGCCGTGCTATCACAACGTGCTATCAATCTCCTATCGCATCGAACTGCAAAGAGAGTAAATGAACCGTGGCCGGAAACGCGAGCAAAGTAATTTAATGTAAAAAAAAAGTGAAACACCAATCGAGGCAATCGAGGCTCGATGTGCGCCATTATCCTTCTCACGTGGAGTTGATTAACGCGCGCTCGAAAGGTAGCTTTTCCTTTTCAGCACAAACAACACACACACACACACACACATCAAACGGAGAGCAAATTGCCGCTCAATCCTTCTGGTCGGCGGCGGCACCCAAATGGTACCGGCTTTTACCACCCGCCGGGCTCGAGAACCAAAGGATCAACAGACTGCAATTTGCGCCTTCTGCAGCATCGGAATGCGCAGGCAGTACCTGCCGCGCCACCATTGTTTAGCCAACACGCGCAGAAGGCTTAGCAGGGTTTTTTGCTGGTCCACACTGGCAGGTACACAATGGCAGCGGGAAAACGGATGCAACTTGTCGGCAACACAGAAAAGACAAACGTGTGTTGTGTTGTTTGGTGCGCGTCCAGTTGTGCGTCCTTTTTTTTTTTGCCCAACAGTTGCTATTATGATGTGAAAATGGGATTATGATTGTTTTCGGAGTAGCTTGCTGTGCTGCCTTCGTGCTGGTAATGTATTTATTTTCCAATGCGAACAAATTAGCACATTTCCGGGCACTTTTAACTGCGTTGAAAGCAATCCTGCAGGATAGCTGGTGGAACGTGAGGTGGATGGCCGTTTGGTTAATTAGAGATTGGTGAGGAAGTCGGTTGAGAAGAGTGAGAGATAATTGGTGCAGTTTGTGCAGATTGCTAGCAATAAGTGCAAGACCACTTGAAGTTTTTAGGAAATTGAGTTTAAGCTAAATCGAACATTAAAAAACAACTACAATTCAAGTTAAACATATAACAAAACGGTTTACATTCATATAGCAAAATCAACACATCAGCTGAATGCACTCTGATGGTCTAATGCATATAGTTCCGATGTGTGGGAAACCCGGACGTAGTTCAAACCCCATCCAAGATCGTATTTTCGAAGCTAGAACTTTCAGTAAAGTGGCAAGCAAGGTGTATTAACATTTTTTACAGCAGGACTGCTTTGGATATGGTCTTGCATATGTAGTTATCTTCAAGAAACAAACGAAGAAGGAGAATAATAAGAAGATAAGAAAAGAACTTCAAAAAAGGATCAAGCCACCCTCCCAACAAAACTTTAATCCTTCTATAAAAACATTACACCAGAGATTAGATCCGAGGAAATCTCAGAAGTTTCTAGTTCTTTGTTGTCTTGGACCTTCAGTCTTCGTCGCTGCTGTACATGCGAACCTTTCAAAAATTCGCAGTACCTTCTGCGCAGAATTCCTAACTTCAAAGCATTTTAGTGTGATAAGTAAAAGATAACGCAATGTACTGTAAATCCAGCAACGAACTAATAGTATCTGCCAATTATTTTAACCTATGTGGGAAATCTAATCTCCATCGATCGGAAAATAACTATGAACTGGAGCATTGTTTACCAAAATAACATCACTACCAATTCCCTGTTCTTCCAGCAAATAGTATAATGCAACTGCTGCTAAAATAATAACTTTGTCAATTCTAATGTGTGCTTAGTGTGGACCGCCACCACCTTGTGTCTACACCAGTATCGTGAAAATAAATCACAAAGACAACTCCAATGATTACCCAAGCGCGCGTCACAGACAGTTCGCTTCTTCACCCTACCATTTGTGTCTTTTGCACTGGAATCATTCCATCGGTGCATTATGTTTGCCGTTCCTTCCCATTTCCAATTCGGTTCCCATTCCCGCTCCCTAATCGATTGCCACCGACGACATCGTCGTGTGTGCGATTCCATGGCTCTACCGTGCCACACCGGATCGCAGAAAACATGCTAATTCTGCATTCATCGTTCCCTTCGAGCGTGGAGTGTGCTCTCGTGCACCAACGGCGCTGGTGTCCGTCCACCAGCTCGCATATATTTGCGCTAGCCTCCCGAAGCGGGAGCGAGCGGGATATGAGGGGCTACCGGCCGTGTTCAGCGAGCCAAGGTAATTGAGGTTTGTGGCATAAAAAATTCACGAAAAAAGGAACCATTCGCCAAATCCCGGGTGGTGCACCCGGCATTGGTCAGCGCCATTTCGCCGGCGCACGGCGAAGGTCTAATGGTCACTGGCGCGACACCGCTCGGTGGACCACTTTTGGAGAAGGTGTGCACCGCGTGCACTCGTGGACCGACGAGCTGGGTGGGTGACTTGCAAGTTACAGCGGGGGAGCAGAACAGAGGGTGATAGTAACATGCACATTCCGCGGCGATGCTTGTGGGTTCTCGCGGCAATGGCACGAAAATTGGCAATTTATTTGTCGTGCAGAAGGTCCGACAAAAACGGTGTGGGTGCACTTTACGGGGGCAGGGGGCAAAAATTGCTATCCAGCCATTTTTAAACAGCAGAATATTGGTGGCGGTGATGGTGTTGGTGGTGGAAGGCAGAAATCACTATCTTGCTTTGCATGCGATTTCGATGGTGTGCTGGTCAGGCGAGCACAAAAAGGAACGACTTCAAACAAAAACCATCCACTCAGAATGTAGACTGGCACGGGGCGTTGACGAGGGACGAGCCAGGCGAACGGATGCACGGATAGGGATTTAAGGGACCCATGGTAGGGCGCCTCTAATGCTCGAAGCGTCGAATGACTGAGCTTTCGTGCCAATTTTATTCCTAATTCTCCTGCCACCATCGGGTGGCACAAATCAGCACCACACAGCCACACATGCATGCAAAGAGAACCACCACGGGGTGCTTGATGGTTGAAAATCGGCACACAGCTGGAAGTAATGACCTTCCGCTCCGGTGCGCACAAGCCAGCTGTCCACTAAAACAGTACACACCATCAAAACATAAATCCTTGGAAAATCCAAAACAAACCATTTTCTACCGCTCACCAGCGTGCGCACCTGCTGGGACGCACAAACTGAGGACACAGTTTTGAGTTGTGGACGCGGTCTTTCCGCTACATTTGTCCGAGAGCTACTTTGCATAAGCTCCATTGGAGTGCGTATGACTGCACTGCTGTAAAGTTTGCATCAAGTTGAAGTGGACGACGAACACGCAGAATTATTCGTAATGAGACACTTTAGTGGCTCAATTGGTTCCTCCTAAAGACGTCATGCAGAAGTTACATTACTTATGCCCAAAATAAGCCCTCCCTAACGCGACAACTCACCGATGAGGAAATGTAATAGATACACAGCAGCTTGTTCGCTCGAAACCATCGACCTGAAGGTCAAAACATTCAAATGTCCCGAAATCGCCAAAAATTATCTGCAGCGACCTCCACACACACACAAACAAGTTCAACTTTGTGCTACTTGAGAAGCGTCCCACTTCCTCTACACACCCGGCCCAGGTCAGCGGGTGACCATTGAACGGGGACCATTGAACCTAGGAACAGGTTCTTCTTACCAGCGCGCAACAAAGAAACGTTTGCGGAACAACATCGGAACTATCGCCAAACATCCACCGTAAAAGTGCATTTCGACCCGTCGCTGTCCGTTTCTCGGCCCTTCCCGAAGGCATTTTTGGGTCTCGTCGATATTTACACACTGATTAAAGCTGAGAGAGCGTGTCTTCCTGGTACCCTCCCCGTGAGAGGGCTTTGTGAACCGGCGGCCGATGGTGCGTTTTGCATGCACCCGCATGCAGCAGCAGCAACGGGGCGCGGCGGTATATATGATTATTAATGCACATTTTGGCGGTCGAAAAGCGCCCGGAAGTTGGATGGCATCGAACGATACAGTGTGGCGACAGTTCGTTGAACCACACTGGTGCAAGCACATTGTGTCCATGGCAAACAGGGAGCCGCCACCCCTATGGTTTGACCGATTTCAGCGTCCATTAGAGGGCCAGCTGACGGGCGGTGGCATGCATTGCGTTGCGCTCTTGTCGCTGCATTATCTATTTTAAGACGGAGATGTACCGTGAGTTCCGATGGAACATTTTTGTCTCGTTGGGTGTAATGTTTGGCGATTGCTTTACGATACAATTGCAAGAAACAAAGGCAAGCAAAGCTTCCTCTAACCCGTTCTCCCGTCTGGCGACGGTTGGCTTAGCAAAGCGATCGCAAACCATATTATTGCATCGAATTTTTGCACCCTTTTTACCTGCCAAAAAAGCTCAGCTTTGCAATTGCAACTAACCCATAAAAAAGTGCATTTGTCTATTGCTGCCGAGCTACGGCGGTTGTCTACGGAGATAGAGTTGCGATAATGCACCAAATTTCGGTTTTGTTATTTTAAGCCTTTTTTCCCCCTACTAGTCCCGTGCACGAACAGTACGAACGGGGTAAAATAGGCGAAGCAACCCATTGTGCGAATTTGGCTCCGGTCTTCCTGAAGCATCCGCTGATCCGCTTTTTTACGACGCATCATTGTGTGCTACCTGTGGCCGAGGGCGACCCTCTTTGCAATTGCAAGCCAGCCTGCAACATGTGGATGCGAGCTTTTACGAGTTTTAACTCTTTCGTACTTTTTACATACATGTTTTCGTCTTTTTTGTCCCTCTAAAAACCCTTTCCAGAGAGTATAAACAGTAAAATCGCATTATGTTGTGCCAAAAAGCCCGAAAAAAACGGAGGTGGGTTGTAAAAGTTAACAACGATTGCTAATGATGATGGTGGCAGGGTATGCGATTTTGGTTTTTGCCATGTAAGAAGAAAGCATGCTACAAACTGCAATAAACAGGGAGATAGAGGGAGAGAGAGAGGTTCTGGGGGTTGCCAAAAACACTAAAAAGGGGTCCCATAACAGGGAGTGACCATCGATTAGGGGATGCCATAAAAGCGGGTGCTTTTGCTTTGAAGCATTCACGCCGAAGAAATGGGAGAATGAGAATGAGCGAAATTGGGAAACGAGGAAGGTGCAAAGCGAAATTTTATTTTTGCCTACCTTTTTTGTGGAAAGTCATCGAGAGCAGAAGGGAATGGGCAAGGGTTAGAGCGCAATATTTGGGTGCATGGGTTTATGAATTATTGCAATGTTTGCCGCTAATATAATACTGTTGAGGTACAGCGTCGTAAAACCTCTTTACGGAGGCCATTCATGTGATAAAAGTGTGCAAGAAGTTCGACAAAAGAAAGTGAAATTAGTTTCTCACATTTGTCTTTAAAGACATATTTTTTCGCCACAACAGTACGTATAATATACTTCTTTTCTAGCAACTGCGGCACTGCCAGCATTATTAATTATATTAATCACATCCTCTGTGTAGCATATCCGTTTGCTGCAACCGGCACAAAGGGATCATGAGGGACTCTCCCTTGTCTGTATCTATTCTGCAAAGGCGATTACAACAATTGAAGAAGGAGTAGAATCCAGAGATGGCCTTAATCGACAGTCCCAGCAGCATCGGATCGATGCCAATTGCATTCAATCAATTAATAGAGTGTCAATTATTGCTAGACTTCTAGTGGATTCGCATTACCGATGGTTCTCTCCACCATCGGAAAACACACTTTCTCCCGCTGGTGGGTAATTCTGCAGCAGAGGGCTAACAAAGCAACGAATTCACGTGCCAATCGCTTTTAAATTGCCACACTAATGGCATCCCGCATACATTGGGCGAGTATTAATTCGTGATCAATCTGGAATTGTAAACATTACAATTAATAAGCCGGAAGGAATTAAATGGGAGGAAAAAGAGGAGCAAATTATAAAGGATCTAACTGTTAGAAGAGATATTATTGATGTTTTGCATCGAATACAAATATGTTTTTCAATTTCCAGACTTTTGACTTCAGACTATTACTATTACTATTGAGACTATTACTATTACGAGAGTATTAAACTAAAAGAATCGCATTGACGGCTAAAAATCTAAAAACCTAATATAAACTTAAAGCTAATAAAAAGCTAACAAATGTATGGAGGAAAACTAAATTAAAAAAGAGACTTATTTACCGTCGTGCGTCGTAGAATTCTGTCATAATATTGCATATTTATGCTATTAACAACGTATGCTACATCGCTCAGAAGAAAAAGGAACCGAATACCAAAGTTTTTGCACAAAATATTAGTGTTGTGCTTCATTAATCTTTGAGATACATTCATGTGAATCTACAGCGATGAGTGAATCGAATCTCAAATGGAATCTCTAAAGATTCATAAACCTCCAGATCATAATAAGTCATCTTTTTGACGGCTTCGACCTACGACATATACAGGCTTTCGAGACTTATTTAGTACCACGCAGCCGGATACTCAATTCTTGCTACAGGTGGATGGGTCCATGTGATACTTGAACCCATGACGGGAATGTTGTAATGTCACGTTAAGTGCAAGCTGACGACTGCTCCACGGGTCCGTTTCGGAAGATTTATATATCTTATGCGGTTCATGAATCTCTAAAGATTTATGAAAGTAAAGAAAATGACAAATCCTTGTAGCTGTTATCATGCATCTTTAGTCTTTATAGATTGTAAATCTCTATAGATTCGCGAATTTCATGATAATCTCTTGAGTTTCATGAATCTTAAGAGAAACGGAGATTCTTGAATAATTTGATGAATTTATAAATATGTCTTCTTCTTCTTCATTAGAACAACAACCGTTGCCGGTCAAGGCCTGCCAGTACCCACTAGTAAAGTTGGCTTGGCTTTCAGTGACTTATTGTTACCATAAGCAGGATAGTCAGTCCTACGTATGAGAGCACGGTCTATTCGGGGCTTGAACCCATGACGGGCGTGTTGTTAAGTCGTTCGAGTTGACGACTGTACCACCAGACCGGCTCTTATAAATATGTATGGATTCAATAATCTATGACAATTCATGAATCTTAAACACTCTTCATCAAAGATTCGTTCAGGTGCATGAAGCTGTATCAGAGTTGGCCATCTCTACAGCATATTATTATTATTATTCTTACTATTATTATTATTATTAGCAAAGTTATTACTGCCTCAGAAATAGAAACTCAAGTAAGAAAGAAGTCGAATAACTCATCTTGAGAAAAGTGGAATTTCTGGGGAAGAAAGTATGAATTTCACGATATATATATTATTAAAACCATTTTTTTATTCAGGAGGAAAGGTCCAAATTAAAACCAATTGACAGCAACAGAAAAGAGCAAAATGTTCTTAAAGCACTATACAGCATTGGCTCAATCGCACTCTTTTGATACAAAATGGTAACATAAATCCGTATGTGCAACGTTCCAGTACAGCACTGAGCGTGCATGTGCGTGTAATTAACGTAGCATAACAGTCGTGTCTAATCAGTGACACTGTTGTAATCGCCGACAATAAGCACAGAAGCAGTAGCTGATTATGCAGAGCATATTCATATTGCGACGCAAAACGAACCAACAAAAACATGGTGAAACACATCGAGCGTGGCCTCCGTTCACTAGAGGGGGACCACCGCTCTACCATCATCGTCGCTCCGATCATCGGCCGGTTCAATTGACCGCCCGGTGCATTGCCACCACCCGGTAAAGTGCGTGTAGAAAGGGACGCCTCAATAATGGGCAAAAAAAACTCGCTCGCACACACACACACGCGCGCGCTCGACAATCAACGAGAAAACCTCAAAGTGCATTGACCGTCCAAAATTCGTTTCAAATGTCCAGAAGCTTCACCGCCCCTCGCGCCCACACACACACACACTTCCGCGATGTTGCATCGCCGCGAATGCCGAACACAACGCACACACACGCTGCTGCTGCTGCTGTGGCGTTGTGAATTTGGAAGTTGTGTGGTGGCGCGAATGCCGCGTTGTTGCTTCATTGTGGCTGTCGAATTAGAACTGGTTCTGCAGTTTGCGTAGGTTTGCTGCACTCGTACGTGCCCGCTCGCTCGCTCGAATGGGCGACGGATGGATGGCAAGCGGATGGTCGCGCGTAAAACGGGGGAAGAGCGCACGGGCGTGTGTGGCGATGCGTGAGATATGCAAGTGAGTCAATGCACGTACCCCTTGGGTGCGTACTGTGTGCAAGCACACGGTGCGTATCTCTATGTATGTGAGTGTGTGTGTGCCTATGCTCGTTTCTAAACGATCGCTTATCGCTCGAGCTAGGCGTAATCGTGTACGAGCTGGAAACAGCATTTTGGAAACACATCTGCAATGCTTGTGAAACGCATTGGCAGGAAGCAGTGATCGATGATTATCATTTCAACACATATGAAATTGTCATTTGAAGTGTGTAGAAATAATTAAAAATATTCACACAAATTGACTTACAAAATAAAAGAAATCATTTCCATTAAAAGCTGCTTTATTTCTGAGATTTTAAGTTATAGGAAAAAAAAAAACAAAATAATACGCTTCTAATTCCCTAAAATGTTCGATCTCCTTTTGCATTCCACACTTGAGCATACAAAGAGAACGATCGATTCCAGCAAACAACATGCAATTGCTACCCTAATTCGATCCTCCTCTTCGGCGAAACGGCTTACAATGCGCTTCAACATTGCCAAAAATTAGAAACGAATCCCTTTTCAAATGCCTATTCTCAAAAAGAAGGCTTTCCAGTGTCCTGCTGCTCCTTCTTTACCATTGTGTGTGTGTGTGTGTGTGGAAGAAATTGTCAACAGCACCATCAACTTGTAGACAAAAGAGAAGGAAGCACAACAGAGGGAACAGAGGAAAGAAAAACACAGAAATTGCCTCATCAGCCTCTCTATCTACCCTGAGCAGCAGCAGCAGCCACAACCGAAAGCAGACCGACAATGCCTGCAAGCGCATTATGTGTGCTCGCTGTGCACGGTAATGTTGTTATTTCTTCTTTTATTGTGGTTATTTAAGGTTATAATAATCGACCCCGCCCGATGCAACGCTGCCGCCGTGCACTTTTTTCCCCATTTTTCTGTTGCTGTTGTTGTTGTGTGAATCTGAATGGAAGAAGCAAATAATGCGTGTGTGTGTGCAATTTTCTCCCTTTTGTACCGTACGATTGCACCTCCCTTGGGACAGCGGGCGCGGGTGGGTTTTGAGAGGGTCATAAACGTACCCGGGGTCAAAAGCAAACGAAACCACCACCGAAAACCGGGGTTTTGTTGAAGAAGGATTGAAGTGAAACAGGAATAATAGAGAGAGAGAGGAATGGGTTGTCAATCCTTGTTGTGGAAGGAATGCTTCTCACAGTTCCTTCCTTTTGCACTCCTACTGTAAACATCCTATTTGTGAGCGCTTTTTTCTTTACTTTAACCCCATCATCAGCAAGGGAAAGTGAGTTTGGGTCTTTCCGTTCTTTGTGCATTCGTCGTTCGATACCCTTAATTTAATTTTTAAGCACAGCTCTCCTTCACGGGTGCACGGGATCCTTCAATTTGTCAATTTTTGCCATTGTGTTGGCGTGTTTCTGTACCCCTTCCACCCCCCTACTTTGGGCATTGCTGCAGCATTTTTTTAGATGCTTCTCTTTACCCCGTTCTCATTCATAATTACGTCAGGGTGTACACGAATGCGCGAATTACCCTTGAACAAAAAAGAAGGTATAATAGCAAAAAGGAAGGACAACGGGATCAGGTAGGATAAGAAAAATGTGTTTTTAGCAACGAAGTAAAAAATTAAACGAAAAAAAAGAGGCGTTATAGGCGGGACACCAGTATTGAGCGCTCGCAGCTACTTGCTACCGTGAGCTGCAGGGGTGACAAAGCGCGATTTTAGGGTAAAGGTAAGTTTCATTCAGAATGCACTCAGAATGGACATTGGTACAATTATGCTGCTATCATTTCCATTCATGCGTCTTTCCGCAAACCATTGCCCAATCGATGCATCAATGAACCCGTGAAGGTAGAAAAGCATTTCGAACAGTGAATGGTTCAGCACCAAACAAATCATCAATAGCAAATACAACAAATTTAATTTAAAAGTTAAAATGAAAATAAGGAAATATAATATTGATAATGATAATATTAATATAAATGATATAAAAATAAGCATGTTAAACCAATGACTTACCTGATGCTTCATTCATCCTGAGTGATATGTGCATCTGGGGCATTTACATGCCGCCCAGAACAAATACTTCTGACATAGGATCGTCGCTGCAAGATCCAGCTCATGCCTGTTTGGCGTATGTAAGCAGTAGTAATGCTATGAATGTGCTGCAAATATTAAAACAAAATGAAGATAAACTGAGTTTAATACACAAACAATGTGAAATAACCAATCAAAGAATGAATAAATCACGAAATCAAAAGTTTTCATTTCAAATAAACTATATTATAGCAAACAAGTAATGTGAAATGAAAAATATACAAAGTTTTAAAAGCGATCATTTTTCATACTAAGGGTCGAGTTACAGATCAAGTGAAAAGAAATTTTGTGTTTTACTACATTTCATTTAATGTACATCAGAATATGGCTTATCGCACATCAAAACCATATCCAATTCCCCAACTATTTAGGCTATAAATATTGAAACAATAAAAAATAGTCCGAAACATATTCAAATAATGAATTAAATGCATTTGCTTCTGATTTGCCGCTGATAATTATTTTTTTTTTACCGTGAAAAAAGCGGGGAATCACAAGGAAATGCATTGAATTCATATTTTAACAAGTTTTATAGTTTCAAAGGATAGGGAATTGAATTACTTTTTTTTTTTGTGGTGTACGATAAGCCTTATTCTGATTAATGCTTAATCAAATATAGCAAAGAATCATAAAATTTCACGTTCGAATTTCACTCGAACACGGGCTTAAAATGGGCTAACCACGCTTGCCAAATGCTTGCCGTTGTACGGGGCACCAGGCGTCCGCTTGAATTGCATCGAATATTATGAAACATAAGAATAGAGATATATTTATGAATTAAATATCATTTGATTATCACCGTTCGTATACTTTACAAAGATTGAGTTAAATTTGAGAAGAAAAAAACATAACACTCTCTACAAAGTAGTACATTAACAGAATTAAAATAAAGTAAATAAAGCATATTTTTTAAAATATATTTAAAAAAATCATAGAAATAACTATTAAACAGATACGAAGGCAAATTAACTGCCTCTACTCTCTTTCGCCTCCCTCGCGCTACCGGTCAGCACTTGCGCGACCGTAGTGCTAGCTGAGCATGATGCTAACGATTATGGTCAACGAATGCGCCAATATAATCGACGTGGCGTGTCACGTTGAATGCTGACCTCCGGTGCACAGATAGAGGAAAGACGGAGACAGAAACAAACACGCACAGCAGCAATACAGAGTGAAACAGGAGATAAATGAAGCATCCATTGGGCCGGGAGACGATAGAAGCGATATAGAAGCAGAGAGCATAGAAATGCGCTAGATACGAACGTTTCGTGTGTGTGTGTGTGTGTCTGTGTGCGTGTATGCGTGTATGTGTGTGTGATTCTCTATCGCTCGTTTTGCTGTGATGAAACTTGCCTCCGACAACAGCAATTTAGCCCTGTTTGTTCCGATCTCACTGTGCCTCTGAGCGTGTATGTGTGTGTGTGTGTAGATATGCTAGCATCCATCCCGCTCGTCCGTCCCTTCACCATCGCACACAATTCGCTCGCACACCGAAAACTGCATCTCGCACAAGCAAGCACAAGAATCCAGCGCGCGGGAGAGGGGCGAAGAGAACTCAGGCTTTTCCATTTGCCCGCGATCGTGCTGCACCCCGTGTGCGAGAACTCACGCGCATCGCGATGCACCCCGCGGGAGGAGGGGGTTGCTCACATTGTGCGTGCGTGAGCCATCCCCTCCACAAACCGGCCCGGCGGCTGGCTGCCGGTGAAGGTTTTGCGTGCGCGATCAACAAAACCATTTCCCCCACGCCACCGTCCGATGCCGTTGCAGCCTGCGTGCATAAATCGGTCCGGCGGTGAGTGCACCGGCGTGAGTGGTGGTCCCACCAAAAACCCCCTCTTGGGTCTGCCGAATAATTTTTGTGCTAAGGGCACAGCACAAAAACACCGAAGGGCTAGCTGTGTTTTTGGTGGCGCAAGCGACAAACCTTTAGGGTCGGCGCAAGCGAGAGGACCAAACCCTTAACAGGGGAAGGTAAGACAGGTTTGTTGCGCTCGGCGAACAAAAGAGATAGCAAGAACACACAGCAGAGAGAATTGTTTGGCCGACTCGCGGCGGCACTCCTTCCTTCCCCTATGCGATGCTGCGCGGTGCAGCATAAAAAGTGCGCCCTTTCCAAGTGCGCAAAGAGAAGTGCGGGAAAGAGAGCGAGCATTTTGTGTGCGCGTGTGCATGCTGAGAGCAACAGGGATAGGGAAAACCCCCTTCGAACAAGGGCGCAGATTCACTCACCCAAGCCCAGCCCTGCGTGCAGTGGGCAAGGCATGGAAAGGGAAAACTGCCAGTTGCGAAAAAGGGACAGGAACGAGGAGCGCCGTGAGTGACGGGTGGCAAAGGATCGTGCATCTTTCGTGCATCCTTTTGCTGGGCTGCTTGCCAGCCGGTGGTGCAAGCGAGACAGTGCGACGAGTGACCCGCTGGTGGTGGTGCTGGTGAGAGTGAGCAGGGGTCTGTGTGCAGTCCCGCTCTGCGCTACTTCCACTCTCCCCCGCCAGTGCCATCGACAGCGGGTTTTGACTTCGGGCAATTTTCGGTACGGTGGGCTCTGGTTTTGGCCGCAACCGTTCTCGGAATCAGAAGCGAAAAGTCCGCTCATTGGCAAGCACGTGAGTCCGCGAACGATCGAAAAAACGAGAGCGCACCAGCGGCCGGGCCGATAGATACGGCGTTCCAGAGTGTTGCAAAGTGTCCGTGGTGGGGCAAAGTTCAAAATTGCATGTGCAGTTTTGTGAAAGCGCGTACGGGTTTTTTTTTCGGCGGTGGCAGCAGCGAGAATTTGAATTATTAATTTAAAACCAGCGAGGCGCGAGTGCAAAAGTGCATCAAACGAAAAAAGCAAAAAACAAATAAAAAAAACGGTACGTTACGTTTCAAACGCAGTTGTGCATTTAAATCTCAATTTAGCAAAGTTAAAAACACACACACACACACAAGTGAACTAGTAGTAACGGGATCATCCTCTCCTCTCGTCGCAGGTGTACGTGACATTTGCCAAGTCAGCCAGCCAGCAGCACGGGCGGAAGTTTGCGCAGACGACCTTCCCGCGCCACTCCGGAAGTATGGTCGCGTGTATGCAGCGACACACAGCAGTGCAGTGCAGTTCCGGTGCAAAGGTGCAAAAGTTCGTAACATGGTAACATGAAAGACGTGCGCAAAGCGAAGTAGATGTAACGACAAAAACAAACGAAAACAAACAAACAAAAGAAAAGCAAAACGAAACATTAGTGAATTTAAACAAAAAAAAAGGAAACAAACGAATGCAAAAAAGTGAAGCAAAAGTTGAAAGTGAGAAGAGAAAAAAGTGCAAAAAAGCAAGTAAAACTTTACAAGTTTGTTGCATTGCAAGTGCATTACACAGTGAATGAAAAACTGAGCAACGATCGCATCGAAGAAAGCATAACGAATGTAGCGAAGTAACGAACGCGTTAGAAGAAAAAAGTAATAAGAAGACAAAAGTGGCGTAAAAAAGTCATCGTGCGCGTACCCTAAACAAGCAAGTTTTCAGTCTCATCTCTCAAAAAAAAAAAAGCAAAAAAGCGCCTCACAGCAAAACTTCTTCACCTCGCACAGCATTAATCAAGCAACGCCACCGCCTAGCAACTTCTGGAAAGCAAGGAAGCGGCTAGCGAGTACGTGAATTTTTCACACACACACACACACACACACATTTCTGCAATAACTTTTTCGGACCTAGCTGTGCTTGAGGTTATCAAAATTTTTCTCGCCCCTTACCCCCATTTCAATCATCACCCTTCATCCCCACACACACACCAACGCGCGGTTGTTGTAGTACACGATCTCCATTCCGAACGCCGTGTGTGTAACGACGAAGACGACGACCCACACGCATCAACCAAGTGTAGCTGTGTGTATGTGTGCAGACACACGGTCGTGATGAGCGTGAACTTTGGTGAGCAGGCGGTTCGTTTTTTGTTGTTCACGAAACGGTTCTGGCAGTGATTACGGCGACATAAGGCGATTTTCCAGGACAAAGCTAGAAGCAGACGTCAGCGAAAGGTAAGTTGTTTTTACTTCTTTTTTTTTTTGTTTTCTCTCTTGTTGGTACAATTGCACATGTTTGCTGGCTAGACGATCATGTGACATTGCATATTTACAAAACGTCTCAAAAAAAGAGATGTCTGTACGAGGTACAACTTTCTCCTGCAACACCAACACTCCCTCGCTAGTCTCAGTTGCTCACAGAAGGAAGACAAGCGCATATGTTCGCTAGAAGCGATAAGCAACGCGGGCGAAGAATTAGGCCAAACGAAGGCAGAACACACACACACATGCCCGTCTGCACACATTGCACAATTTGGACGGTCGCCTGCGAATAGAAAGCGAACGGCGGAAACCAAACACTAAACAGAACGCAAACCCGATGTCTGTGTACTTCAAGGATCACATCCAAAAACATCGTTCGAAATGTGTGCTGATCACACACATGTTCGTTGCCCTGTGTTGCTGTGTTCCGTGTGTGCGTTTTTTTTGCACTCCAGGAATAGACAGGCTCGATTTCCCGAAGGACGGCGTTGAATGCCGTTTTCAAGAAACTTTTAAACATCGTGTCGTGGATATTTGATCTTTTTTTCGCGTCAGTTTTCTCTAAAATCCGGAGGAATCGGTTTGTCTGTCTGAGGGCTGCTAGAACTACCCAACGGAACGCTGCTGGCGGTGAAGGCTGGAATTCTTCACATTTCTTGGAATGTGCGATAGAGCGTACACATTTACACAAGATACGGCATTGGTGACGTGAATAACTCCGCACGAGATTGTGCATTATCAGCAGCCAAAGCCCGAGACGATTGGTGGTGCTGCTGTTGGTGATCTTTTCGACCGCAATGATGCAATGGCTGTGCAGGTTTTGGGTCGTTCAACAGACACAGGCCTTGGGAAATTGTGTTCTTGATGATGCGAAACTCATCTTCACTTTCCTTTTTTCTCGAATCCCGCTGTTTTCCCATCCCTTCCTGCTTGAGAATCCGTGCGAAAGTGAAGCGGAAGAATTTGCATAAAACGTTTCCTCCCATTTATCGTTTGCTGTCTAATCTTGTTTCGCTTCCCAAAACAGTCCTTTCATTCCCCTTCGACAGTGCAGCATTACAGAAACATTTGCATAACCAACCTTCGCAACCCGAGGGAGGGATTTTTAATGATCTGTTCGAATGCATCAAAGTGCATCCCATGCATCTCCCTTTTGGCCATTTGAATGCAATAGAAAAGATGATCCTACCCCGTTTATTGTGCGGACCTTTAACCTCAAAGCAATAGGCATCGGGTTGTCTAAATTCCGCTGCTTTCCATCTCCTCCGCTGGTTGTTGGCACTCAACAATGGCAAAGAAGTGATAGTTTATTTGCGCCCCTTTTCTTCTGTTTTTTTTGCCCTTTTCACAAAGAAAGGCAACGTCGAAGAAAAAAAAGAAGGGAGGGAACGCGCACGCAATAGATTTGTGTCCCGAAGCAACACACACACACACACAAAAGGAGGAAGAAATAGAATCACGACCAAAAAAACGAAATGAACCGCAATCAAACTGATGATCTTCGAATTTGAAGAGTTTGCGATGCGCTGAGGCATCGCCTTAACTGCACACAGACACACAATCAGGGAACTGCATAGCCGTGGGAAAGCCAAAGGTTACCTTCTGGTGGTTAGGGGTGTCTGCTTTTTTGCTCTTTTCTTCGCCTGTATTAAGTGACGTGACGATTTTTCGGGGGTGTGTGGGTGACGTCAACGCAGCCAAGTCGAGGCAAGTTATGGCACCGGCACCGTCAGCAAATTGCAAAAAAAAAAACACGCAGTCCCAAAATCGTTCCCTCTGCTGCCGGAGTTACTTTGCCGAAAGCACCCAAAAAGGTCGTCCGTTTCGCAATGTCTTTGCTGCGAGTGAGTGTGAGTAATTAATGGTAGGAGCTCGAGACAAGGGTTCGATGGCAGGGACCCTCCCGGATCATTTATCTCGGGGGTCGCCGCCGGTGCGCGGTATGCCGGTAGTGCTTGTGCACTGTCCCTCAGCCACCATCTCAGTCCCAGCGTTAGAAGCATTTGTCAATAAATCATTGCCGCTTACGATAGTATGGAATTGATGTTGATGATGATGATGATGATGCTGGTGCGATCTTGTGAGGATGGGAATTTGCTGACCCCGAGGACATTAGGTCCCGTCTGTTTGTCCAGCGATCCGCACATCCCTTCTGCAGCACGCTCCTGCATCGATCCTAATTTGACCCACATTATACCTGCAACGGTATACGGAGAGAGAGAGCAAAAGGCACCTTGTTCGCCTACTAACCCAATATTGCACAACCGTACCGTGTGTTTAATCCTCCTGCTATTCACGCTTATCCGAGGGAATGCAGAAAGGACGACCGATGAACTTGATTTATTTTGTTTCCGATCCTCTCCAGGTTGCATTTGACCTGCGCGCATAGCACACGCATCCCTTCTTCGCTGCGCAAAGTGCAAAAATCGCTTGCCTTTTTTCAAATTCTCCTTCCGTCTGGGCACGTTTTTTTGTTGTTCTCTTCATTTTATTTTCCTCGCTCTGTTGATGATGATCCTTTTTTTCTTTTTTTGGCAGTGCGTGTTTGCTTCATTTTCGCATTGTTCTTCGCTTGTTGGGTTTGTTGCTGTTGAGCTTTTGGCACTTGAGGATAAAACGAAACGGAAAAATTGGCATGAGCATTCGAAGTCGAAAAAGGGCCGGAGCCGTTGGTCGCCAAATTAGGACATCAGGAAGTGGATTATAAGGATGGAGGGCAAAAAGATTGGCTTACATTTTTTTTGGCAAGCACGTAGAAACCCGATTTCACCCAAGAAAACACACTTGCTTTGGGTTATTTTTTTGTTTTTTCCTTAAACTCCCTCTCTCTCTCTCTCTCTCTGGCTTGAACAAGTGTTTCGATTTTCTGTGCTGGAGGACCCTTTGTGAAGTGGAACCTTTTTTCATTATTATTCTGCTGCTGCTGCTGCTGCTGGTGCTTCAGACACCATGATAAGGATCGAAATGGACGGAAATCTGCCCGCCGAAGGAAATGGTGAAATAAAAATGCGAAGAAAAACAAGATAAAAGTCGCAACAAGCACGGACGCCGTCGGAGGAAAGAAAGGATTTGGCAAAAGCTCCTGACTTTCTTCCATTTCCGTTGCAAATATTAAACCGTCTGAATCGGTGCCCCTTCTGAACACAGTGCTCTCTTGCAGAAGTGTCTCTCGTTCCCTCTCTAACACCTACTATCGGGCATGGAAAAATAGAATTTGGTTGCAAAAAAAAGGAAGAAAAACAAAACCAAATCAAGAAACACAACAATAAAGGCAACTCGTCGTTCGTCCCTAATTTGTACACTAAAATTGGCGGAGCACGGTTTAGTGGTCACGCGATGTGCGATTTCGACACGATGCTAACCCATCCCACCCGTCTACCAGCCAATGTTCCCTATATGAGGTTTCGGCCCCCTGTTACACCTGTGTGTAGAAGACAGCAAGGAATAATCAGATAAGCCAGTGGCAAAAGTCAAATCCACCATGCCCCGTTACCGTTTTCCGCTCCGATGTTGTTGCTGTTGTACCTCCCAATATCAGCGCCATGCTTTTCCGGTCACCACCACCGGTTTGATAACCGGAGCTAATCGAGCGGATGACCGGTCCGGAGCCCAGGGGGTGTTGTTATTTTCGCACGATATTCGCACTCGGGCGCCGGTTTCGTCTTCAAAATACACAATCTTGCGCCGTTACCGTAAGATAACGGCCCCGATGGGTCAATTTTCGGCAATCACGCTTCCGTTACGGTGCGCTGATATGCTGCGACCTAGAGCGGGGTGGCACCAGGCACACACACACGCGCGCGCGTGCACGGCTACCTTTGCGATTGCGATTATCAGACACATTCCGGGCTCCGCGTGACTCACGGCACACTTCCACGAGGCGTGGAGCGGTGGTGGATACATTTCGTCACTCAACCTCCCTCGCGTAAACAACAACAGAGGGCTTTCGTCAGAGGCGCTCATTTTGCGACGCAAATGTTGTTTTTGTTCGTCGCGGGAGGAAATGCTCGTGGACAAGTGGGCGCAACGCCATTGGCAAAGTGTAATTGTACCGCAAGGGGACCCTTGCAAGCGTTTTTTTGTTTGTCGCAGGCGCTACTCTCTCTCTTTCTTTATCCTTTATCCTGAGATGAATGTGTACAGTGTTGTTGTGTACTAACCGGTAGAATGGTTTCCTCTTATTCATCCCTTTTCACCCCAGCGAACGTTCAGCTCTGCCTGCAATTGCGCAGCATACACACCGTACAACACCGATATACATCGACCTCTCCCCGCCTCCGGTAGGCGACTCGACTCCATCACCATGGGTAGCAGCGAAGGGCAAACGTACTGTCTGCGATGGAACAACCACAAATCGAACCTGGTCGAGATACTCGACGCGCTGATCAAGATGGAGTGCTACGTCGACTGCACGATCTACGTCGACGACCAGGTCCAGTTCAAGGCGCACCGGGTCGTGCTGGCCGCCAACTCGCCCTACTTCCAGTCGATCCTGCAGGACGTGCCGATGGATCACTGCAGCATCCTGTTCCCGGGCGTGCAGGAGTTCGAGATGCGCGCACTGCTCGAGTACATGTACACCGGCGAGGTGAACGTCACCCAAGCACAGATCCCGCGCATCATGAAGATCGCGGAACAGCTCGAGGTGAAGGGCCTGTACGATATGGCGGACCTGAAGGGGCGCTTCAGCAAAATGGTCGATGTGGATCAGCTGATGCGCGACCGTGACCCGGCCACCACACTGCACGCGAGCAGTAGTAGCAGCAGCAACAACAACTACACCGGCAAGGGTTCGTCGTCTACTGCTACCGGTGCCGCTGCGGGTAGTAGCACAGCCGGTGCTGCTGCAGCAACCGCCACATCCTCCTCCTGGCGCGATGTACCGCCAACGAGCAGCAGTGGCAGCCATTACCCCCACTACCAGCACCAGTCGTCGCCGGTCATTTCCACCTCCACGAACGTGTCACTCGCCCAAAGCAGCAGCTCCTCGCCACCGTACTCGTACAAGTCGCCCTACTCTAGCCTGTACTCTCGCAGCCCCGGCGCGGTGGAGCGTGATCGCGAGCGGGAAGAGCGTAGCCGCGACCGTTCCGCATCCTTCTCGCACGCGCCAGCCACGACCTCACCGCCGCCCCATCGCACCCAGTCCACGTCCGCCGGCTCGTCCGCCTCCTCCGTATCGGCACAGATCGCACTGCAGTCGCAGACCGCCAGCAGCAACCACCAGTCGTCCTCGGCATCCCACCAGTCCGGCAGTTCCGCCTCCTCAGCCTCCGCGCAACCATCGACCGTGGCGGCGGCTGCCGCCCTGGCCGCCGGTTGGCCCTCCCTCGGCCAGACGCAGCTGCACAGTATGCTCAGCTCGGCGTACGATTCCAGCACCGACATGAACCCGCTCAAGCGCAAGAAGCTCCAGTCGATGTCGAGCATGCTGCGCGACACACCGATCCTGCGCAACGTGCTCGCGCAGGCCAACCCGGCCGACTCGTCGCAGGCGGGCGGTGTGCCTGGGGCTGGGACAGCGCAGGCAACCGTGGCCACGATACAGTCCCAGTACCAGGGCGGCATGAAGTCGGATCCGGACCAGCCGAGCAGTCATCACTCCAACGGCAGTGGTTATAAGGTAGGTGGTTACAGCTCAAGCACCTTCAATTAGAATCTCTCAATAACATTCTTCTTCAAATCCATCTCTTTTCCTAAAAATAAATTAAAAAAAACAGTCAATCAAGGACCAACCCCACTCACCGTACGCGGACAAATCGTTCGATGACGATCTGCTCGACTCGCCGCACAACTTTGGCGGCGACGCGCGGCTAGCATCGTACGTGCCGCACCAGCAGCAGAAGCCGGAGTGGAAGCGCTACAAGCAGTACACGCGCACCGACATCCTGAACGCGATCGAGTGTGTGCGCAAGGGCATGAGTGCGCTGCAGGCGTCGCGCAAGTTCGGCGTGCCGTCCCGCACCCTGTACGACAAGGTGAAGAAGCTGGGCATTACGACGGGCCGGCCGATCAACCGGGCGCTCAAGCGGTCGCCCAGCTCGGGCGGCAGTCCGGCCTCCTTCCCGTACGGGCTGAGCGGTGCGAGCCACATGTTCGGCGGGCCGGGCAGCGGTGCGCCCGGCGGGCCCGGTGGCCATCCGGGCGGCGACCACCACCAGCAGCTCCCGTCCCAGTCGTCCCAGGAGGACGATGCGGCCGCGGCGGCTGCTGCGGCGGCTGCCGCTGCCGCCGCCGCCATGGCCCACCATCACGAGGCGGGCCGCATGATCAAGCTCGAGCACGGCAGCCATCACGGGCTGCCGCCGACCATCCCGCACCCGGCCGCCGCCCTGCTCGATCCCTCCTTTCTGCAGCAGGCGCTGGAAGCACGCGGCGGCGACATTGCCGGCCGCGAGGCACTGCACGCGATGGCGTTCGCGGCGGCCGCTCACGCCGCCGTCAACGGCATGAGCACGTCCCCGGGTACGCACGGGACGGCCCGCTCGCCGAGCCCGAGCGTGCTGATGAAGTACATGCGCTCCGTTTCGATGAGCTCGCCCGAAGACGATCGGCACCATTCGGCGCAGCAGCAGCAGCAGCGGGAAGCACGCGATCTTGCGGAACGCGAGCGCCGAGAGCATCACAATGGGTCGGAACCGGCCTACGCCAGGCGGGACCACCATCCGATGGAGCAGGACGACGAACCGGGCAGCGACTGTGGCGAACGGCCACCGAGCGGCGGTCCGGCCGAAGGCCAGGACGACCACGTGGAGGATCTGTCCATGGGCCCGAAGCGGGACTCGGAAGAGCGGGGACCATCCGTCTCACCACCGCCGGCAGCGGCGGTGTCCGTCGTACGGTCGGCGGTTGCACGGTCGCGATCACCCTCACCTGCACCCTCGCTACCGCAACAACCTCCCCAGCAGCAGCAGCAGCAGCAGGGTGTCATTGTGCCAGCGCCCGGTAAGTTAAAGGAAGACTACAACATCACCATCAAGCGGGAAATCATTGCGGACAGCAATGCGCCCGCAGAATCGTCGTAGAACGGCGGCAGTCCCATTCGCCCGGAGCAGTCTCCTCCATGTTCGTACTAAACTAAACGTTAAAACCTAAAAACCTTATTCGCCACTGTGAAGGACAAAACGGTAGAAAACTACTGGAAACGGGTAACTAAGTTCACTGAGTTTTTCCACGCCTTTTTCCCCCTCCCCTCCAAGCCCATGGGGAAGTACATTAGAGTAGCGTTAGTTGGGCAATTTGAGTTGGGTCCGTTGATGGACCCACCAGGTTTTGCAATAAACCGTAATTCACAAGCGACGAACCCCCTCCCGGGGAGCCACGTGGCTACGATTCCATGCAGGAAGTTGCAAATGTGTGTCTTGAGAGAGCACGAACGAAAGTTACCTTCAACGACGTCATATCGAAACCGATCCCACCAATTTCATTTAGCCGCCTAGAGGACCTGTAGTTTTAGCTATTTTGCTGCATGTTTTTTTTATCTATTTTGTTTCGTACACTTAGCAAAGTTTAACAGTAAGCAGTATCAGTAGTGCACATTCTACATCATGAAAGCCTCACCATCAAGAGGCATCCATTTACAAATCAGAATCTCTCTTACTAGCTACGCGCCCTCTCTTCGTACGCATTCTCTTTGTCGGCTAAAGTTAAACCGAGAACCTTTATAGACTGAAACGAGTACTCACCGCACAAACCAACAAACAACAAAGATAACCCAACCCACCAACTCCAACAAAGTAAGAAAAGCTAACCCCTATCAATCAGGCAATAGATGATACGTGTTTTGTATGTATGTCGTAAGTGTGCGATTTTCCTTCAAGGCCGCGTTGCCCACACAACGGAAGTGCAATAGAAAGAGAGAGAGAGAGAGAGAGAGAGAGAGAGAGAGAGAGAGAGAGAGAGAAAAAAAAGGAGGAAATTGGCGGCGCAGAAACAGCAGTCGTTTGTCGTTAGGCTAGGCTTGAACCCATCTTAGATGATTTTGGGCTTTTACACCTTCTTGTTAATTGCCTTCTTTAAACCCCTCCTGCCAGGGATGGGGAAACGCATTTTGCTTTAAATGATTTTTGTTTTGCTCTCGTTTCCAAATCATTTGTTTAACTCTCTTTAAGCGGTGGAGCGCGATACGTTTTAGCTGTTTTCATTAAAGCCTAGCTCCCGGCTAGTTCGTCGTTTCCTTTGCCGCATCGAAAACCGCAGGCTCTAAAGCCTGTACACCATCGTTTCTTAAAGTTTTGGCAGTGCAACCCCCTTTCGAAAGTGTTAGCGGGTAAAGTGTTGACGATAATATCCTTAGCGACACACGCGGTAGCCTTAGTGAGCAAAAGTACTACCCTAATATTACTACGACTATCCTGGCGTTAAACAAAACAAGACTAAAAAGGCAAAATCGCACCTTTTCCTTAACAGCATAACAATGAAACAAACAAACAAACACGCGAACGAATATTGTTTTATCAGTAGTTACATTAGTTGTAAAAAATTAACCAATATTGCGTTGGATGGTATCGCCAAATTATGTACTATTAGTTGTAAGGTTTTTTCCCGTTGTTTTAAGCTCTTATACACCTCCTCTTCTAGCTTTATAGACGGATATCTATGTTGCCTTTCAATCGCTAACTGATTAGCTTCTATGTGGTTATTAGTTTAACATCGTTACAAGACAAGACAAGAACAGTGGGGTTTGGGGAATGTCGCCTCGCCACCCCCAGATTAATTCTACCATTGAGTGCCTATAATTATGATGATTCCTATAAGCTTAGGAGCGAGTTATAGAGTTAAACAAAACAACACGGTTCCTGCATTTTATGTTTATGTTGTTTCCGTATGTCTCCGGCTTTGGCATCCGCTCATCACAACCGAGATCGAGATGGGAAGCTAAGGCGGGCGAAGAAAGTACGTTACATTACGTGGAAATGTTCTTCATCATATGAGTTTTCCTATTAGCTAGTTACCATACGAGTGTAAGGCAAGATGGACACACGAAATTAGTTACACATTGTGAATCGGAAATGAAAACAAAAAAACGGATAAGTTTACACGTTTTTACACTGCTTTACCAGGATGAAGCCATATATATTTCTTTTTTTTTACCGTTGCGATGCCCTAGTGAACAAAGCAAGAAAACATATAAACAAGCAAATCAAACTATTTAAGGCATGTAACACAAGCAGTAGTAGTAGTAATGGTAGTAAAAGTAGAGCAAGTAGTAATAGTATACGTAGAAATAGACAAACAAAAAGTAGCAATCAAAAAAGATAAAGTGTATAATACACAGCATGTTGGTGGTTTCCTCATCGTTAAGAATGTGGTAGAGAAGTAGTAAAAACAAAACAAAAAAACAAACACAAAAAGGCTTTGATGTTACCGTAGCATTGACTTGTTGATAAAGAGAAGAGAAGAGGAGAGAAGAAGGAAATAAAAAAAACAGTAAAGAAACAACAACAAAAAAATACGAAAAAACTGAAACATATAAAAACAATGCCATATAAACTATATATAAAAAACAAGCATACAACTATAGACGCAGAACTTCATGTTGAATGCGTATTATTCATCGTACTGCTGCTCAGTATGTTAGTAGATGTTAGGGACACCAGAAATCAAACCCAACGGTGGCAAAAGGGATACAGCAAAAGAACGATAACGTTAAGAACCATTAAAAGCGTACCAATTGTAAGGATAATTATTGAAAAGACTGATTAAGAGAACCTTGTTTGTTGTTACCTAAAGGGGATTGGGGACTTTAGAAATGTGTACAGACGCGTATTACGCAAGCGAAAGAGTGAATCGCAAACGATGTAGGAAAGTGTGTCCGGATCCCATTGGTGAAATATCCTTGGATCGAGCTGCATTCACACCAAACAACCCCTTTGGTCCCCCCTCTTTTCCCTTAATTGAAGGCATTTAGCGCATGCCAGGCCGATCGTTACGCAAAAGATCCTTCCTAGCAACAAGAAAAAACAAGCCCTTTACGTTACCCGCGCAAATACGCAAAGACTGAGTTTAATATTTACCACCTATATATCCTTTGACCGAGATGGGCCGAAAGGACAGACCGATTGGACGGACGCGGTGCTCCTGGTCAGTTGGCTGACACACACACCCAGTAGAGCACCCGCTGTAAGCATGTATTTATTTTGTTTCTTTTATTTTTTTGTCCCATTATTGTCCTTTTATGATTACAACAAAAAAAACTGCGCTAAAACCTTAATGTAATATTCCGGCAGGATTCATATGTGACGGCACGGGCTACCCCCTTTTCGTGAGAGAGTGTGTGTGTATGTGTGTGGATGTATGTGTTTGAATGTCTGCAATTTGTATGTGTGTGCATTTGTGTGTTTGTGTGCCCTTCGAAATGTTGTTTAAAATTCTCAAAATAATTAAAGAAAAAAAAATGTGCTGGGCCGATGCAATATCATCACCTGTGTAGTAAATCCACTGGAGCACATGGAACACGCGGCGGAAGGCGGCCGCGAGCTGCCAGGACCTGCCAATCCTCCAGTATTTGCTAGGCCAGAAGAACTCGAACTCGCGGCAGAGTTGTAAATTGTATGTATTTTTAGCTGCACCATGCGTATCCCAACCCACCTCCTTATAAACGCCTCCCGCGCTCATCCAAAATTAAGTTTGTGAAATAGTCATTGAATTACTAGAGTGCGGCAAGCAGTCAGGAAGGAATCCTCTAGCGTAAACGAATAGGATAGTCGGAAGGAAGGGGCAGCAAGAGCATGCTTCTCGTTAGTAAAAATGGTTAAATAAAAATGAAAATAAAAATAAAAATAAAACAAAAACATACACTTTATAAAACAAAACAATTCACTGAATAGATGGAAAAGTCCTACCCGATTAGATTCGGTTGTGGAATGCGGGGGAAGGGGATGTTTGATTACGGGTTTCAGGATCAACCGAACGTTTAGATGAAAGTTTATGCAACTGTGTCAGATGGGAGAACAGCATCGAAACAGCATAAGTAGCGTCGCAGGAAGGCATATCAGTGTTGTGTTGTGTTGAAGAGTTGTGAACGTTTGTTACAGCAATCGTTCGTGGAATGTTGCACAGTCGAACCGCAACTCAACTCGGTATAGCTGCATTTGCAAACACAAAAGCATATGAGCATGAACATAATAAAAACTTTGTAGAAACATTATAAGTATCATTGTGTTGTTTCTTATGTGTGTGTTTTTACATAGAAAGAAAGGATTTTTAAAGCTGTGCCTTGATATTTCTCGTTTATTCCAGTTTCGATGTATGAAGGTAGTGTATTTTCTTCTATTTTGAGGCTCATTTTGCGTATCTCGGTATAAGATGAAGAGGAATACATCGATGGACAAATCCGATCAATTTTTGGATGGGGTGGTGCAGGATAGAGCTGAGCACTCTGAGTAATAGTGAATGAGCGAGTTGAATCCTGCAAGTGGATGTATCAATTCTACTCAACTGGAAGAGTTTGTAAGAGTCTCTTGCTTACTCTATCCATGTTATGAACTCATCTTTTGGTATTTTATCACACTAGTACATGTAGTAAAATGTGCCAAAAATGTAAGACAATATTATCAATCCGAAAAGAGTATATCACTAGTCACCACAGAGAGTAAATGAGTTGAATTGTAGAAAACTCTGTAGAAAAGGATCTGCAGGGAATTAATACTGCTTTGCATCCTTTAGTCCTTGATCCTTTACGAACATCGCTACTCTTGCTCCGATTCTGGGTCGGCACCGACGACTCCGGTACCAAGCTTGACACATTGTACCGATATTCCGGAACCGCTTCCGATTGAAATGGAATCATTCGGAAACGATTCCACTTAGTTTACATAATTTGAATAATTTTAGTATTGTTTTTCTTTATTTTTCTTACAAATTACATCTTTTGGCAAATTGCAAACCCTCCTGTCGTGGCAGGATCTGTGGGAATATAAAATTAGGCAGAATTCCTGATGCGAATCATCCTGACAGTTTTAAAAAGCTATGAAGTTCCACCAAGTTCGGCACACCTTCTAAACAAGCCTTCAAGTTCCATCGTGAACCCTACAGATAGTAGTAATCAGCTGCAAAGTTCCAAAGAGTACGGTGTGCTTGTAAAAAAACTCCAAAGTTCCGCAAAGTACCGTTTATCTGTTAATCAGCCACAAAGTACGACATTGGAACGATTTTTCATTAAACCGCCCCAAATCAGCTATGGAGTTCAAAGCTGGCTATTTGGGATGTCCGTACCTTTGTGCCAAATTTGATATTTTAATTTTCAATGCAACAAAAGTTATTGTTAGTTAAGTTTTAATGTGAAAACGAAAAACTTCCCATACTAAATGTACGGGATACCCGGGTATGCCGGTCGTAGAAAATGGTGATGGTGTAAATTTGGTCATTGAGATAACAGTTAATTAAATGTCGAAAGCTTGTATAAGCCGGCATTTCCGTGAAGGACGTTACGCCAAACAGAAGAAGAGGATAGCAGAACAACAGACGCATAATCACTGAATATTCCGGCTATTTTTCCACACCGCTTTTTCAGAATGATTGTTATGCAACAGCTTTCTATGGACAACTCCAATATGCTCCCACAAACTAGCAGCACCTACTAGCCAAAGACAAATACGTTTCAAGCTAGACATCCGTGTAGTTCCGGCTACAAATGATTCTTTTCGATACAATTCAAATTAAAATGTACAAATAACACTTACCATTTTAGTTCTTAAGCTTCAAAATCATCTTCGAAATAGAGGAGAAACACGTATCTACTACAGGCACACACTTACATCAGCTCTTCGTGTTCCAAACCCTACTTTGATGTCAGCACTTGTTGTCGAAGAGATGGCAACACACAACCGAACAGAGACACAATTCCAACCAAAGTTGGCGACGAAGTGGTGAACACGGGAATAGAACAAATAGAATATTAGCTCATTAGATTGCGTTACAAACATTAAAACTACCGAATAATCCTTTCTTAGCCAACGGAACTACTACAAACACTACCGAAGCTGGCATCTGTTTTTCAAACGCCAGTTGTTTTGATCTGCGGTCTTTTGACAGTTTGCATACGCTCGCAAACCAAGTGTCATATATACAAAAGGAATATGGTGTGTTTCACACGGTGTGGGCTGTTTTCCACAATTCAAATACATTAATTGAAGCTAAATGTGATGTTATTTCTGTTTACTTAAACCGTTTCTTGATAAAATTGTTGGAAGAATTACACATTTTATAAACTGTGTTATTTGAACCTGCGAAAATGTGTGTCTATTTACCTTGTGCCGTTTACATGAGGCCAGATATGCAAGGCTGGATCATTGCGAGTTGACAGTTGACAGAGCCGTTTCGTCAACAAAACCTCTTGATTACAAGAGTTTGATGAAATAAGGGTGAAATAAATACATTTGTTCATGATATGAGCTTTAAATTATTCAAAATAATCAATTTTAAAATCTAAATACCTCATAAATAGTGTGTATGGTGTACACTTGCGCTGTTGTTTTATCAATAGTTGTGCCCAAACGTCAAACGGCTGACGCGAAAGAAATTGCAACAGAAATACCGATGGTCTCACCGCTTTTCGTCCAGCTCGCCCTCCCAGCACGGCAGGCACACAAATCAACACCTACCGGTACCGTGCAAATTCCGTGACGAAGCAGTGAGAAACCCATAAACATTTGCTATGTGAAAACGCACCCCGGTGGCTGGTGAAAAGCTGCATCAACGTCAAGCGAAAACCCCCCACGGCGCACCGTCCCGCGGACAGTTGTGAGAGAAGGCGAGCGCAGCCAAACGGCGGGCAGAAGCAACAGTCGCGCATTTTCGGGTGTGCGTAGCACGACCACGACCACGACGACGAAGGCGCACCGTACGGAGCAGCCAGACAGGCAGGCAGGCAGGCAGGGTCGTCGCTTCTTTGTCGTCCGAACGTCCGAGGAACCGAAGACCGAAGAATCGGTCGAGTCGTCGAGCAGCGACCGCAGCACAACCGTGGTTGTTTATGTCGCGAGAAAGGTCACACCACGCCAGCCGTGTGTTGAAAAAGTGTGTTTGTTGCCACTGTGTGTCGGTGGCACAGGAAAAGTGTCGCCGTCGGTCAGGGTAGAAGACGAAGCAACCAGCCCATTAGCCGAGCCAAACGCATCGCGGGAGGAGTAGAGAAAAACACGCACACACACAGTGACGCATAGACAGAGCACACACAACCAGCCCGTCGTGGTACAGGGGAAGTCCTCGCCCATATCTTGATGCGAAGCGAAAAATCACTGCAACGATGGACGAAACATATCTGAAGAATCTCGAAACGGCGGCCCACATCATCATGGTAAGGCTAATCGAAGTAGCACTCCCCTTTTTTCTCAGGGTTGCTGCTGGTGGTGGTGGTGGGAAGGGGCAAGGAAAACAAAGGAACACCCGAGGGACCTTGGAATGCGTGCGCGGTGCGTGTGTTGGTTGGTCTGCTGCTGCTGCTGCTGCTCGGCGCAAAGAAAATCGATATCGGGTTGTTTTGCTACCCTTTTCCCCTTTTCCCCTTTTTGCGCAAAAGGAAAACACTTTCTTTGTTTTGATTGCGTCTCTTTTCGTCCTGCGATTGTTTTCGCGCTGTGTGTGGTGGCCTCCTCCTTTCGCCCACAGTGTGGCGTGGAGCAGCACCAGCGAGTCGTGCGTAGTAATAATTTAACTGTTTTGTTTCTGATTCATCTCTCTCACTTTTCTCTCTCTCTCTCTCACACACACACACGCTCTCTCCCCTTTTATTAGGCACCGCCGAATTCCATCACCAACCAGCAGCGGCAGGAGTCGGAGCACATTTTCACCACCTTCCGGAGGACGAAAACGCCGTACGCCCTCTGCCAGGCGATACTGGAAAAATCGTCCGTCGATCTGGTGCTGTTCGAGGCGGCCGACGTGCTGAAGAAGGCGGTCGTCGGCGAGTGGAAGTTCATCGCCGAGCAGGACCGGGCCTCGCTGCGCCAGTACCTGCTCAGCTACGTCATACAGCGCGACGTGCCGGTGTTTATCCGCGACAAGCTGCTCCAGGTGGTGGCCATCATGATCAAGCGCGCCAGCCTGGAGGATCACGGCGCGGAGCGGGGTCAAATTTTGGAGGAGACGAAAAAGATGCTCACGTCGGGCGAGCTGAAGCAGCAGATACTGAGCTGCAGCATCATGCTCGCCATCCTGGAGGAGTACTGCAACATCGTCCGGTCGGACGATACCGGGCTGAACACGCTCGAGCACTTTAAGGCGAAAAAGCAGTTCGAAGACTCCGACCTGCTCAAAACGTTCTGCATGACGCTGCAGGCGATGGTGGAGATTGTGAACGCGTTCGATACGTCCAACAGCCTGCAGATGTACTTCTTCAAGCAGCTGCTGACGGTGATGGAAACCGTGCTGACGTGGGGCTTCCTGCTGCCCAATCTGCGGAACGTGCGCGTCCGGCATTCGCTTTCGAAGAGCATTATCGATACGTCGGAAACGGTGACGAAGGCGCTGCACGCACCGCCGCTACGCCTGCAGGCCCAGTGGAAGAGTGTCATATTCGATCCGAAGGTGCTGGAGGTGTTCTTTCACACCTACTGGAAGATGCGCGAGATTGACGATCTGCAGCCGAAGGCACTGACCTGCATCCTGCAGCTGTCGACGCTGCGCGGTCCGATCATATCGGAAAACATTGACGAAAGCATGTCCTACCTGGCGAACTACCTGACGCACTTTCTCTCGCTGATGACAAAGTAAGTGTGAAGCCGTGGAGGAAGAATCCCAATTATTATAATACTTTCCTTTCCTTCCCGTTAAACAGCATCGAAATCAAAGACAAGGAAGCGTACAGCTTCTCGCTGATCCTGCGCAAGCTGTTCCAGTTCCTTCCGACCGACATGCTGAAGATGCTGCCCAACTCGCTGTTCGACGCGTCCATGCAGCAGTGCTTCACGCTGACGATGAAGTTTTTCGAGCAGTCGGCGGCGGAAGAATCGGTCGCACCGGACGAGGCGTGCTACATCGATGCGCTCAGCAACATGCTCGGCATCTGGCTGTCCTTCTTCGACGACAAGCGCAACTATCCGACCGAGCCGATGCTGCCCTACATCACGCAGATGTTCGAAAAGTACGTCCAGTGCCATCTGGCACCCCCGCAGGGCATCCGGGGTGCGGGCGGGCGCGAGGGCGACGGGGACAATGAAATTACCGAGCTGGAGGAGTCGGACCGGGAGCGGTTCCGGGAGCAGCTCACTGTGATGGGATTTTTCGGCCGCCAGATACTGCAGCACGCGCTCGGCCTGCTGGCGAAGCTGCTGGAGGATCGAACGCGCAAGCTCGGCACCCATCTGCACATGCTGCACGCGTCCAAGACGCTGTCGCTCTCGGACGGGATGAGCCTGGAGAATCTGTTCGAGGACATTCACTGGCTGCTGCTGATCAGTGGGCACGTGATAGCGATGGAATCGGTCGGCGAGACGCCGATGATACCGGAGCCGATACTGGTGCTCAGCAAACAGCAGGTCGAGACGGGTGCGACGGACGTGTCGAACAGCTTAAAGCTGCTCGCCTCTCCCCACCAGGACATTCAGGAGATAGCTAACGCGGAATCGAACACGGACCCAGTAATACGGCTAATGGCGGCCGGCTTTCGGCTGTGCGAGCTGGAAAAGACCGCCATCGAGGTGCGCATGTACCAGTTCCTGAGCCCCGAGCTGAGCGCCACCACCATGTGGTTCCTGCGCCACTGGTGCGGCACGTACGTAATGTCCGCGTACGAGCCGACCGCCACCCACATCTTCGCAAATGCGTTCGGCGTCGGCACGGCTGGGGCACTGTGGGTGATCAACTACCTGCTGAATAAGATCTGCCTGAACGCGCAGCACCTGCGGGCGGAGCCGGCCGTGATGGAGGAAACGATCGAGCTGCTGCTGGCGCTGCAGCGCAACCGGTACCGCGCGCAAACCATCTTCAACTCCGAGTACTTCCGCTCGATCTGCGACCTGAAGAGCTTCGAGCTGCCGCTGACGGTGAAGCGCAAGCTGCTGCGCGGCTTCGTCACGATCGGCGGCAGCGTGGAGGGCGAGGAGGTGCGCACCGAGTACATTATGCGCATCGTGCAGGGGACGAAGGAGAAGTTCGGGCTGCTGCAGGCGACGTTCCAGCAGCACGCCCACCTGCACCAGAGCGAACAGTTCAAGCAGAAGGTGATCGAGGTGCTGGAGGAAACGATCGGCTGCGTGGAGGGTGCGTACGACAATCTGATCCTGATCCTTTACCAGGAGGTGCAGCCGATCTGCAAGCAGCTCAGCACGTTCATGTCGGTGTACAGGAACGATACGGTGAGGATGGTTTTTTTATTATTACACCTTTTATTGAAGTCGCTTACTTTTGGCTATGAAAATGTAATGCTCGTCACATCGCCGTGTTTTGGGAGCATTATTCTCACCAACTCTCCCAAATGCACCTTACGCTATAGGGTAGGGTAATTTCGACGCCGATTCCGATGCTGGAATCGATTCCGATTCCGGAGACGATTCCGATGTTGGAATCGAATTCGATTCCGGAGTCGATTCCGAAGACGTATTTGGAGCCGTTACGTATTTTTTTTAATTTTATTATTTTTTCATTTGAATTTTCTTTCATTGTTTCTAATGGGTTCGTTTCTATCCCTCCCAGGTAATTGTGGAGCTTGTGCTGGAGCTGCTGAACGAGCTGGAACGGTCGGCGGAGGTGAAGGAGGTGCGCGCTGCCCTCCACCAGTACAGCATGGACGTGATCGGGGTGTACGTGAAGAACAACAGCAATCGGATTTCGCTCGATCCCACCAACAACGAGCGCGATCCGCAGGATTTGATCCTCATCCTGAAGCTGATCCACGGGCTGAGCGCTAGCCGCGTCGGCAACGATCCGGAAACGATCAACCAGGCGTCGGACGTCTGCATCTACGGGCTGACGAACATTGTGCCGCTAATAACGGCCGATCTGATACGCTACCCGGAGCTGTGCTATCAGTACTACATCACGATCACGTCCTTCGTCGACTCCAAGCCATATGTGGTAAGAAAATTTGCGAAAAAAAGAAAATGAAATATGCGCCTTGAAACCGCGAGGTTTTTCTTCAATTGTATTTTCAATCCCTCTTCCCCAGGTGCCCGCACTGCATCCCGACTTCCTGAAGCAGCTCGTCGCCTCGGTCGAGCTCGGGCTCACCTCGTTCACGTCCGAGGTCGAGCTGAAGTGCGTCGAGTTTATCGAAGCGTTCGCGCAGGTCGTCCGGCTGCACCAGAACCCGGACGCGCTCGTGACCCAGCTGCTCCAGTCCTTCCTCAAGCTGATGCTCGACATGACGATCGGGCAGAAGATCGACTGGAACAATACGAGCGACTGGTACAAGGCGATGTACACCGTGATCTGCTGCTTTCCGCACACGTTCAAGGACATGGTGCAGAGCTTCCTGCAGGAGCACGTGGACAGCACCACGGACAAGGCGAAGGAGATGATCGGCGAAAGCTTGGCGCGCCTGAACCAGATCGAGTTTGCGAACGTGCGGCTAATGAAGCTGCGGTTCGTCGACTGGTACGATCGGTTCGTCTCGCTGGTGAGTCTTATGTACAAGAAGTAGAGTGGAACTGGGTGGTGAGAACGGAGAGAATGGGGGGAAGGAAAAGGGAACACGATTAAAAACGACAAACGACGCGCGTCGCAAATGGAAAATGTGCAAACACCAATCCTACTGAGGGGGAAACAAACGAATGTTAGGGATGATAGCCAGTGTTAGGCCGACCCCCCCTATGTTTGTGTGCTGTTCGAGTTTTCCGTTTCAATGTTTCATACTTTCTCTTTTAAATGTATGAGAGTTTTCGATATAAACAACTAAAATTAGAAAAAGCGCTTGAGTTGAAACGAGTTTTGCTTGTTTTTTTTGGCTCACTACTGTACAGTTCCTTTCGTCTTTGTATGTGAACGTTAGGCAAAGGTCTGGAGAGGCATCTCTCGCATCTGGCTTATATATCGTTAGGGGATAAAAAATAGTACGACGCAGAGGAGGGGGGAGAAATGCGATGGAGAACTTTTAGCTATGCGCGATTATTGAAAAGTAAGAAACGTTTGTACCCGTCCCGTCCCGCGGCGGGATGAGATTGGCGATGAAATGACAAAAAGGATTCGATTCGAATCGGCACGAACGATATCTATATATATACAAATTAATAGATAGTGGAACACACAATACTTAACTAAAGAAACAAAGAAAACAAAGGATATAGCTAGGGGCTTACTCTAATTGTACTGGGACTGTGCACACACTGCGGGAAGGACTCTTGAGGCAGCGAAGGATATTGAGCTGCATTACAAAACTCTCTCAACCACACATGCAAACACAAAGATTGGGTAACTGATTGAATGTTTGAGGGACGGATTCGGCGGTGAAATGGATCACTTTCCAAAGAATCCGCGAAATGTCTACACAAAAACACAGCGTTGGGTGTGGGTGTGATATGGTAAATTTTACAAGCCGGAAAAAATGATACGAATTTGCACCGTGTATTTGCGCACCTACTACTACTACTACTACCCGTTTCTTTCCGGTTTATTTTAGATAGCATGTAGAGCATATGTAGTTCGAACGATATCTGCACGTTTTTTCTGCAATACGACGCACGACGCACACAGTGGATAGGCATCATCACCCTATGGAAAGGGTTTACGAAGAGATATATACATAGATAGAGAGAGAGAGAGAAAGCAAGAGCACACAGTGACGTGACGTGTAACACGGTGCAACGATAGATTAGCGTTAGAAAGTTTAAAAACATTCACAGAAGCAAAAAAACAAAATAAGCAAAATCCAACGCGCACCCCCTTTTTCGGAAACCTTTCCTTCCGCAATTTTTCCTTCCTGTTCCTGTATTTGAAACATTTATCGCGCTTTGATGAGAAGAGCGCCAAAAACAGCAGTGTAGTACAACACCACCAACACGTTAGAGTTTCACGTTCTGACTAAGGATCGAGCCGCGGTTACTGGCCATAGCAAGTTTTGGTGTCTTCTTCGGCGCGATTGTAGATATTTATATGTAGCCGTAAATGAGGAAACGCGCGTGTGCCCTGTTTTCCAAGGAGAAAAGCATACAATCTCCTCCTTAAGAGCCCGCCCCAAGCCAAGGAGAGAAACGTTTCAGAATAGAAGTGTTTCATTTTTCCCGTTCAGTTATGTCGTTACACTTCCTTTTTTAAGATGGTTCATCCTTCGCCTTTGTTCCCGAAAGAGAGAGAAAGGGAGAGTAAGCAAATTTGTAAGACGGAGGACAACAATTTAGTTAGTTTTGCCCGAGAGGGGAGGACATTAGGTCAAAGATGCCGAGAGTCGAGCTTTGTCTCTCTTTCGCTGTGTGTGGATGTGTGATATTCGACTTATGATAGAGGATCGGCGAGGGAAAGCGACGAACCTTAGTAGGAAAAAGCCCCCCACACGTGTCACGCGGTGTAGGAGCAGCAGCAGGGTGGCAGTTTCAACGGATAGCGAAAATGTAATTGAATTAATGTTTTCTACATTTGCCATTTTTACTATCGTTCGATCGAATTTTGATGTCTGATGTCGTCCTGCGCGCGCCCCCCTCTGTGTGGGATGAGTGGTGCCACGGAAGAGGGGTATAGCTAGATTTGATATGAAACAAACAAATGAAGTATTTTGCAATGATTTAGTCACTGACGCGCGGGGCACGATGCTTGGAGAGTGAAACGAGGAACGCACCGAGTGAGAAACAGCGTGTGTGTATGTGATCAGGTATCGGGGAACAATTGTTTTGCTTTCCTTTTGTGTGGCATTGAATTAGGCAAACGTTTAAAGAAACAAAACTGCAAGCCAGATATGTGTGCGTGTGTTTTTTAAATACACTACGAGCTTTCTGTTTTGTTGATTGTTAGAAATCTGTTTTAAAAAGAAAGGCGTGTTATATACATTTTTGATTTTTTTTCTTTCCAATAAGTATTGAGCATACTAGAGCCGGCAAGGCGAACGGGGCATTTTAAGAAAGATCAAATTTGCATGATCAAAACTACTACTACTACTACTACTATTACTGCACATGGGTGTGCCCGCGAGAGTAATATAATAAAAAATAGCAACAGAAAGCGAAACAAAAAGTGCAAAAATTCGAAACATCAAAATTTAAACCAGCCGCGCGTGCTCTGTTTTTGAAAGGAAGGATTGCATTTGTCATGTAATTATGTCTGGCGACTAATCTACTATTGCGGTGACTACACTACACACTACGAGTACTACTTCCACTGGAACATGTACTACCACTACTGGCAGGTCCGCAGCTATATATACACATTGCACACGAACCACGTGGGTTCGTTGGTAGAGGTAGCGCAGTAACTGAGCATACACACTGCACGGACACACGGATTGTTGAGTACAAATTAAAGGCAAAAATAAACACAAACACAACGCAACTACGCCACTAAGCTACTAAAAGCAGAGCGCAAAAAGTAAAACAAGGCACCACGCTTATGTGTTGTGTTTGGGGTAAACACAAACACACCTATGAAACACATTGTACGATTCACCAATATGAGAATCCTCGATCCTCGGCGATCATTATAAACAGGCAGAGTTAGCAGGGTTCTCCGGGAGTTACGGTTAAATTGTGGTCTCAATTTTGAGGTATCTTTTGCAGTTTCCAAACATCATCCAACCCGGTTTTCGCTGCGTCGTCTCACTGCAAAGAGAGAGAGTGAGAGATGGCCACGCGGAGGGTGGCATTAATGAGAATAAAGTTTATCGATTGGGCTACACAAATCAATAACAAAGCTAACCCGAAAGCTACAACAGAATTTTGTTCTTTTGCCTTGCTTTAACTGCATACATATACTGTGGGAAAGAAACGTCCATCGAATGGTTGAAAATTGTCAGTTGTTTAAAAGCACGTAGAGTAATGTACGCTTTATTATTATTGCCTGCTTAGCTGTGTATTCTTAGCTGCTTATCTTACGTTGTACAATCTGTTTTGTTCTTTTGTTTTTGTTACTGTATGTATCAATAGTTAAGTTATTGTGTCCCATGCGCTCATTCTGGAAGTAAAAGGTTTGAATCGAAAAAAGCCTTTTTCTTTCACCTTAAAGCATATTTGCTAGCAAACGGAAATATAAATAGAAATTGCGGAGCATTCAAGAGAGAACAAACGCTAAACCGGGTGTATCCGAGAGCTTAAGTCTAGTGCGACTGCGGCCCTCTCTATGCTAAGAAAGATAACGTAACAAACTAAACCTACGCTAGTTTCCCTATCATTTTATCGTTTAATTTACGTATTCAATCGCCGCCATAGCCAAAGAGAGCATTGTTCAATTTCTGTGCCATCGGAGCGGAGAAGAAACCGCACATACAGCGAAATATAGGTCAAAGGGTTTCTCCTTCCCCAATGCATCATCATATTGCAGCATTTATCCGGCAAACCCGGAAGCCGTTTTGCTTGTGGTTAGCCGCACCCAGCCGGGCCACCCGCCACCACCCGTTCATAAGGACGAGTACACCAGATTGGTGACGGCAGTTTGGATGGCATTGAGTCGGCTGGCGGGCAGGTTCGCTTCGTCGATCCGCTGGGCCAGCGCCTCGAACAGTAGCTGCGTGCTGCTGCGGCGAATATGGGCGTGCGCCTCGAGCTGCACCGCTTCCGCCGCCGTCCGTATGATTTTGATGCATTCCGACTCGATCAGATCGGTGTGGCGCTTGCGGCTACTGCCGCCGGTTTCGCTCGCCGCCTGCTCATGGTGCGTTGCCTTGGGGCGGGCGTTGGCAAACCGCTCGCTCACCGCCACCAGCCCGGTACCGCAGTCAACGAACGCGGAAGCGGGATCGTCGCGCACAAACTGCTGCCGCCCTATCGGATGTTCACACTTGATGTCGACATACCGCTCCTCGCCCGGGTACATGCTGTCCAGGAAGTTGGCCGTTGTGCTAGGGATGGGAAAAGGGAGGAGATTCAGGAGAATGTAAGAGAAGCCCAATAAAAAGCATTACTAGCAATTACTCACAGCGAGGCCTTGTTGTAGCCCTGCAGAAAGGAGAGACTGTCGAAGTAGCGCCACTTCTTCGGCTGCTCCTCGTCGGACGTGCCGCGGGCCGCCTGTTCCGCTCGGCTCAGCTTGATGAACTTGTCCCGCAAACTCTTCCATCGCCGTTTGCACACCTCCACTGCAGGCGGAAGAAAGAAAAGAAAGTGCACGTAATAATCATTTCGTGTGTGCGTCTTTCTGCCTTGGACAGTGGCCAACACGGGACAATGTCCGGCACCAGGGGGACTAGCAGCAGCAGCAGGAGCAGCAGGGACTTGAGATGGGCAAGGCTTACCGGAGCAGTTGAGCTCGTACGCGATCTGTTGCCACAGCCGTTCCTTGTCGTTTTTCCTTCGATAGTTTACGTTCTTCACGTTGTACAGCACCTCGTTAGCGCGAACTTTTGCAATTAAATCCTCCTCGAAGGTCATATTTTTCAGGGCGCCAGCCAGTTTGTAAACATTCGTCTATTATTGCACAGCAGTACCTGTCAAACTGGTGGGCGATGTTTTTTCTTTCGTTTTTGGCTGTCAGCTGACCTTTATTATTTTGTGGAGCGATGATATTTTTTTAAATCAACCGTTGTGGCGATCTTTTAGGTGGATAACGTATGATTTATGGTTTTTAGTAATTATTTTTATATTTGATTCATAAATCTGCTTCTATAATTTATCGTTGAAAACCTTAACCAATAATAATTTATTGCGAATTTCAAGGCGAAAACAAAAACAAACACATCTGTACACTCTATTCCATCAAAGTTCCTCTTCTACGAAGCGCCTTTTTCTACACCTTTCCGAAAATCCACTCATACGGTAAAATATATCGTCTCAACTCTTTTATGTAACAAACACTACACGTGCTATACACTACGCGTGCGGACAGCATCCTAACTTTGGCATTGAATTTTGGTATCAGCATTTGAGCGGTTAAACATTTTTTCAACTATCGTGGTACAACGGGTGGCGCGCTTTCATCTAATGGACACGTGGCGTACCACAACATAGTTAGCATCAGTGATGTTCTCTCTGGAGCGTACCCACGACTTTGACTCTTGTTAGTCCGATTCCGACTCCGGCAAAATGGAACTGTTGTATTTCACTCGTATATTTGTACTTCTGTATCTTTTCCGTTTGTACGCTTCTCCCGACGCTGCTCCAGTGGCGCACTTTTTTCCCGTTCCCCCTGTTGACAGCCGCTGTCAGCCAACCGCTACCAGGTTGGTCCATTTGGTGATGTTGACATTTCGATGGTTATGACAGCTCTTCCCTCCGAAATAGTTATTTACAGTAGTAGCCTTTGTGGTGTTTTGATACTCCTTGCTGATCGCCGCAGTTTTGCTTCCGGTGGTATTTCCGCTGAACATGGAGCCTCTGATGGAAAACTCATTGGTGGAGGGTTGGATGGTTGCGCTTGTACTATTGACCTAGATCCACAATCTGTCATTAGTTCTGGTGTACTGCTATTTTTCGGGATGGTATTAGTTTCTGATTCCAAATTATGCGAAGTAGTCTCTCTGCCTTGCCAAGAAGTGTTCCTATTTATGGGTTTTTGCATACTAATACCCACAGCGCGCATTTGATCGATGTGACGTCTCCAAGTTCGTCCATCATCTAACTCTATTTCATAATGCAGTTTACCTAATCTTGCTGTTACTTTTCCGAATTCCCATTTGTTATTTTTAATGTACTCCCTTGCAGCTACTCTTTGTCCTATTTCAAAATCTTTAGTTTTTATGATTTCTCTATTGTTCGAGTTTGAAGTTGGAATCATTATGTCAATACGGCTGCGTATTTGCCTTCCAAATACTAACAAAGAGGGCGAAAAACCAGTGCTAGGATGAATTATTTTTCTGTAAGACAATAGAATATTGCTCAACACTTCTGGAATTTCTGTACGATTACACTTTACTGCCTTCAGCTTTGATTTTAGTGTTTGAATAAAACGCTCGGCCTGTCCATTTGTCGCTGGATGGTAAGGTGCACTAAATTTATGAATCACCCCGTTTAGCTTTAAAAACCTGGTAAATTCCGTTGACGAAAATTGAGTGCCATTGTCGCTAACCAAAACCATAGGAATTCCGAATGTACTGAATATTTCCCTGCAGGCATTAATTGTGGTTTCGGTAGTCATGTTGTTGACGACACGGACCTCAGGCCATTTAGAGAAAGCATCCACTAAAATAAAAAAGTAGCTTCCCATGAAAGGACCAGCATAATCCACATGCACCCTCTGAAAAGGCCCTTCTGCTTTCTCCCAGCAATGTATCGGTACTTTTGGTGGGTTTGCTCTTGTCTCTTGACAGGGTTGGCAGTTATTTACAATATTTTCAATTTCTTTGTCTATGTTGGGCCACCAACAATAACTTCTTGCCAAAGATTTGATTCTAGAGATCCCAAAATGAGAAGAGTGAAGCTCCTGTAATACCTTTTCTCTTAATAAAGGCGGAATGTAAACTCTACTCCCCCGCATAATACAATCACTTTGTAAATCGAATTCATTTTGATCAATACCAAAACAGTGTTTCGGTAAAATTATTTTACCCGTTCTGAGGGCACGCAGTAGTTCTTCAACATTTGGGTCTACAGCTGTGGCTTTTGCCAATTCAGGAACTGTTAAAGGCAATGTTTCGATTACGTTGATCTCAACTAAATCGGAATCCTCTATTCTTCTATCAGAATCCTCTGACGGTAAAGGCAACCTTGACAATGCATCGGCGTTACAGTGGTTTACAGATTTCCGGTGACGAATGTTATAATCAAACCCTTGTAAAAAAGCTGCATAGTGCTGCATTCGCATTGCCGACATCGTTGGTAATCCTTTGGATTCTGAAAATATCTGTGATAAGGGTTTGTTGTCCGTTACCAGAGTAAATTTCCGTCCATATAAATATTGGTGAAATTTATGCACTCCGAAAATGATTGCGTAGGCTTCTTTGTCGATCTGAGAATATCGCTGTTGAGTTTTGTTTAAAGTTTGCGATGCGTATTGTAATGGCCTTTCGGTTCCATCGGCAAATTTATGGCTAAGGACGGCACCTACCCCGTAGGGTGAGGCATCTGTAGCTAATATGAGAGGAAGGTTAGGATCATAGTGTACCAGTACTCTCTCCGTTTGCATTTCCCTTTTTACCTGAGCGAATGCCTTTTGGCAATGCTCGTCCCAAACGTATGGTATTCCATCTTTTAGAAGATTGTTTAAAGGATAGTTTACAGTACTTAAATTTGGGAAGAACCGTCCGTAATAATTTACCAAACCTAGAAAAGATC
Source organism: Anopheles gambiae (assembly GCF_943734735.2). Taxonomy (NCBI): domain Eukaryota; kingdom Metazoa; phylum Arthropoda; class Insecta; order Diptera; family Culicidae; genus Anopheles; species Anopheles gambiae. Next base: position 92,186,840 of record NC_064602.1, read on the forward strand.
TTAATTCATCTACGGATTTCGGAGCCGGCATGTCCTGTATGGCCTTAATTTTTGTATGTAGTTTGTGTATGCCATGTTTATCAACTAGGTATCCACAATATTCTATTTGATCTGCGAAAAACTCGCATTTAGCTTTGTTTACTTTTAGATTGTACTTTCGTAATCTTTTTAGTACTTCTTCTAATCTTTTTAAATGGATTTCATCGTTTGGCCCTGTAATTCTAATATCATCAATAAAAGCAGTTACTCCTGGAATGTCCTGTAGAATCTGTTCGATTAACCTCTGAAATATTGCTGGTGCCGATGCCACCCCGTACATTAGTCTGGTAGGGCGGTACAATCCTTTGTGGGTTGCTAATGTTAAAATATCCCGACAATCGGGGCTTACCTCCAATTGCAGATAGGCTTGGGAAAGGTCTAATTTAGAAAATTTTTCCCCGCCTGCAATATTTGTGAACAATTCCTCAACTGTCGGTAGTGGGTGCTCGTCTACTAATAGGTTTGGATTAACCGTGATTTTATAGTCACCACATAATCTTACATTACCCCCTGATTTTTTTACTGGCACAATAGGTGTAGCCCATTCAGAATGATCCACTTTCTCTAGAACGTTTTCCTCAACTAACTTATTGATTTCATTGGTTACAGCATCTCGGACAGCAAATGCGACAGGCCGCGCTTTGATAAAAATAGGTTTTGTTTCTTTGCGAAGAGTTAATGAAGCTTGTAACCCTTCAATTTTGCCTATTCCTGCCTCAAATACTTCCGAATATTTTTTTAGTAGAGCTTCTAGTATTGAGCATGGAGTGAAATTTTCCTTTTCACAATATGAAACTTCTTGACTGGTATGCATAAATTTATTCAAATCTAACTTTATAGTTCTCATCCAGTTACGTCCAAGCAAAGGATTTCTGTCGGATTTTGTGACAAGCAATGGCAAAGGAATTTCTAAATTTTTAATTTTTGCTCTCACTTCGATCTCTCCAAGAACGTTGATAACACCGTTGCAGTAACTTTTCAATTTTACATTGCTTTTCTTCATCAATGTGTTAGGAAAACAATTTAATCTATCCCTGTTACTTATTAGTGATACTGGAGAACCCGTGTCCACCTCGAAAATAAGTTTTCTATCAGAGATTTCCATTTCCAGCAAAAACTTACCCGCCAGATTTTGCACTGCTCTCAGGTTGAGCACATCCACAACGTCATCGTCACAGGCAGGAAGATCAGGCTCGTACTCCAGTGTGTGTACTCCTGCTCGTTGTAGTTTTGTACGACACACTTTATCCAAGTGTCCCATTTTCTTGCAGTAGTTGCAAATTGCATTCCGGTGTCGACACTTATCCGCAAAATGCTCTTCGTTTCCACACCGATAGCAAGCTGTTTTCCTTTGAACCGTTGTTGGCTTGCTCTTCTTCTTGCTCGTGGTGCTGATGTGCTGAACTGGATACGCTGCACCGGCGCCGTGTATTTCGTCTGCGCCTCGATTTGACATTTCCATACTAAAAGCTATGTCCTTCGCTTTAGCCAATGTTAAGTCGCGCACCTCGAGCAACCGCGATTGGATCGCACGGTTTTGGAGTCCGAATACAAATTGGTTTCTCAAGGCTTTGTCGAGGTAATCCCCAAAATTGCATGTTTGTGCTAGCTTCTCCAATTCCATTAGATACGTAGACAGTGTTTCGTTTTCAGCTTGCTTCCGATTTGCAAACTTGAAATTTTCCAAAATTTCTAAAGGATTTGGGTTGAAATGCTCTTGAAGAATGGAAACAATTTCCTGGAACGTTTTAGTTTGCGGTTCTGCATTCTTTAACTTGTTGCACAACACGTCATAAGTAGCACCACCCATATAATGGAGAAGGTAATCACGTTTGTCTTCTTCGGAAACTCGATGGATTTTGAAGGCAATTTGCAACCTTTCCAACCATCTCTGGATTTTGCAGTTTGTTGGATCAAACGGCTCAAATGAGAACATTGTAGACATATTCGTAACAGCAGTAGTTATCCCCCGGACCGAAACAGACAGAGCGGTACCTTCACCCACACTTGAGCCGGGCACCGATGTGCTGGATGTAGTAGAACTGGATGCCTTTGGTTTTACCGCAGCAGAATGGGCCGTAACAGGGTCTCTAGTAGAAGTTTTCGAAGAAATAGGCTTAGCAGTAGCAGAATTGTCCGTAGCAAGGACGCCAGTAGGAAGGTTTGAAGAAGAATCGGCCGTAGGTGTTCCGGTACTGGCAGATTTAGCAGCAGCCCGTGTGGTGACAGAAGCAGCAGGAATTTCGGTCTTCTTTGACGCCGGATCCATGAAAACAACACAAGCTTAGTTTGCTTAGGTATAATAACGTGGTTTTCGTACTTCCTCGTCGCCAATTTGTTGTATTTCACTCGTATATTTGTACTTCTGTATCTTTTCCGTTTGTACGCTTCTCCCGACGCTGCTCCAGTGGCGCACTTTTTTCCCGTTCCCCCTGTTGACAGCCGCTGTCAGCCAACCGCTACCAGGTTGGTCCATTTGGTGATGTTGACATTTCGATGGTTATGACAGGAACCATTAGATCCGCCCGAAGTCGGAGTCATCCGGAGTCTTGCGGAGTAGTTCAGAGTCTTCCGGAGTAGTTCGGAGTCGTCCAAAGTCGTCCAGAGTTGTCGTAGTCGTCTAGATTCCGGCTGGACGAGCTGAACGACTCCGAACGTCTCCGGACGACTCCGACTCCGGGCGATTCCAAATTTATCGGAGCCGACTCCGGCTTTCTGGCAACTTTTTACCCACCACTAGTTAGCATAGCGCCTAACTGCCTAACATATAGTGCTGTTAATAAAATCGTAACAGCTCAGCGTAAGTTCCGTTTTCTTGTTCAGCTTAATGTTGTTCAGCTTGTACTTGATGTACTCCTCCACCCAGGCCTGCGTCAGATCGAGATACTTCTCCGGCGGTCCGGGCAGATAGTCCCGAAATCCAAACACCGGTATGGCCGCCTCGATCTGCGTCCCATCCACCCAGTTGTTGTAGCTGTTGATCGTGATGATCTGCAAATTGTTCTTGAGCGAGGTACGCCAACCAACGTCAAAGTACTGACCGTTCGACCGGTACCGCTTGATGTTCGTAATGCCGTGGTTCTGGTTCACGTTCCGGTGATACTTCCGGCGATCGTAGTACCCGGGCCCAATCGTCGGTACGAACAGTAGCCGATAGCTGTCCGCAAACTTCTTCAGCTGGTTCCAGTTCTTCCACGTTGACGCATAGTTCGCTCCATTGCTCGGCAGGTACGTGTAGAACCCGTCGAACCCTGCCCGCCGTACCATGGATTTGTGGTCCTTGGAGCTGATGTGCGCCAACAGTACGGCATCATAGCTCGCAGCACCCCGGATAGTCAGTATGCCGTTGCGGCTCAACAACCGCTTCCATTCCGGGTCCGTTATACGGTACGCCTTGCGTATGTAAAACAGTGGCAGGTCACGCCTTTTCGACAGCACCGTGTAGTAGCTGAGCGTGCTGGTCGTCCCGGCCGGCCCCTTCCCGAACCCATCCACAAAGTACTTGATGTTGCTGCGGATGCTCTCGATCGTGCGGTCCGCGTAGTCGAGGATTTCAATCGCCACCTTCAGATCGTACTGCTCCGCCACCCTGAAGATGGTGCGCAGCAGGTACTCGGAAAAGTTGGGCTGCCAGCCGAGCACCACCGTACCGATGCCGCAGTTCTGTATCTCGTTAAAGTGTTCCCGCACGATCGATTCGCTCGTGTTGTACAGCCGGCGCTTCGGGTAGAACGCCGTGTTGATGACCGGCTCGTCGTTCGGCTTGAACGACACGGAGTTGTTCTCGTAGATGCGCGCTATCAACCGATCGCTGGACGGATGTGTGGGGCGCGGTTTGTACCACGCCACCGTACCGTGGTAGTGGATCTGCACGTTCCGATTCAGCGGGAACGTTCGATTGCGGTGCTCCGACGGTGGTACGGTTGCGGTGTTGGGATTTCCGCTACCGACCAGGCGCTTGATTTTGTCGCGAATGATGCGCGCCTTCACCTGGTGCTCGTTGTACTTCTCCGGCACGATCGTTTGGCTGCGCCGTAGCTCGTACGAGACCACGTTCTGGTAGCCATCGTTCGGCAGGGACAGTGGCGCTACCTCCTTTTCCGGCGTGCTGATCGTGGTGTAGAGGCAGAAGATGAGCAGCAGGAAGGACGTGACGCCAATCAGGCAGACGAACAGCTTCATCGATTTGATGCTGCTCAGCTTGTGTGCGGCCATTTTTTGGGTGCTTTTTGTTGTGTTTCCGGTCGCGAACTTCACTTGCTTCACTTGCTCAAGCACTAGAACGGAGTACGGAGAGCATGCTGCTGTCCGGATCTGAAAGGACGAAGGTTCAAAAAGCAAGCAATAGTTTATCGAAATACGAGACAGCAGGTTAGAATTGTTTTCTAGGGAAAGGAAGAACTGACAACTGTCTGTGAAGGATACACAAGTGGGGGAAAATGGAAAAGGATGTAGCGTGGCCATTGCGCATGTGCCGTTTTCCCCTCGGCTGTATCCTTGCCGGAGACAGTGTGCGAGAGCAGGCAAGCCAAATGCTTGTAAAGGTTTGGAAGGGAACGAAAGGAAATGGCTATAAATTTGTTTGTAAACAAATTAATAATGCACTGTTTTCCAACGACACCCATAAACTGTTGCTTCCTGGTAAACATGGCGTTGAACAAGCGTGCGAGTGTCGTGTACCTTTGAAGGAGGATCTGGTTTTCGTTTTTCTTTTTACGTTTGAAATGGAAAAGTGGAGTTTAACATACATTTTTACAATATTCTTTATTTTTTTTTGCATTTTATTTGATTCATATTGAATCTGTGCAACGGCTTTTTTAAATTTCACACTTTCAAAATTTTCCGCAAGGTGGCGCTTCTATGTCAAGTGTCAAAAGGCAAACAAAAAAAAAACACAACCATTTCAAAACAAAACACATCGCGACCGGGAAACACGTTTTGGTGCTGGGCGAACGAATTGAATCGCATTTACCGCCATGCCGCAAGATACGAAGCGAATAAATGGACCAGAATTTACCCGAACGTACCGGATCCATTGCAAAGCCAACGCGCCAAAACCGTTCGACGAGCGGTTGCAGGAAGCCCTCGGAAAGGACGGCAAACGAAAGGATGGTCGTCGCCTGCAGGAAAGCCGCAAATATTGTATGTAATTCAACGTATTGAACAGTAAATTTCCTTTCGAACACACATTTGCTCCCTCGTTTTTAGATGCAAAAATCGGCGTAGTTTCAACGGCCAAAGGATCGGCGTACGTCGAGCTGGGCAACACGAAAGTGATCGTGTCCGTGTTCGATCCGCGCGAAATACCAAAGCAGAACAAATTCTGCGAGCTGGGAGAGCTGTTCTGTGACTTGAAGTTTTCGCCCTTCGCCTCGGCAGTGAGAAAAACGCACCAAACGGATGCGCGCGAGCGAAGCATGGCCGCGGCACTGACCAGCGCCTTGAACCCGTCCGTCTGCCGGCATCTGTTTCCCAATCTGCAGATAGACGTGTTTGCGAACGTGCTGGAAGATGATGGCTCGGCGCTGGCGGTGGCGATAACGGCGGCCGGCCTTGCGCTGGGCGATGCGTGCGTCCCAATGTTTGACATCGTGACGGCGGCAACGGCCGGCGTGCTGGGGGATCGTGTCATCATGGATCCTACGGCGGAGGAGGAGGCGCTGTGTTTGGCCGGCCACACGGAGGAAAATCATGGGCTAGTGATGCTGGCGAAGCTGCCCACGCTGGACCAGGTGCCGGAGATTTGGCAGTACGGGTTCGTGGATGTGGAGCTGCTGTGGGACACGTGCAAGCAGCTGAATGCGGCTTGTGGCGATCTTGTGCCGGTAGTGCAGCATCTGCTGGTGAGCAAAGTGAAAACACATCTGCAGGAGCTGGAGCTGGAGAGTGATGAAGAGGAGGAAGCTGAGCAGGATAAGGAGGAAGGTGCTGCCGAAGCGTCAACCCAGGGTTCCGGGGAAGATCGATGAAGGAAAGAGAACAATAAAACACAAAAAAAACACACACACTTGGTACATTTCGTCGTTAAATTACGTTTATTTTGGGCGGCTTCATGAAAGTTAATCTTCCACCTTCTCCGGCGGAGGTCCACAGGGTTGCAGCATCTTCTCCATGATGTTGAAACGGATGCGTGCCTTCGATTCGTTCTCGGCCACGGCGAAGTAGCTCAGCATATCGTAGTGCCCGAGGTAGCTGGCAAGCGAGTCCCGGTGCTGGTTGGTAAGCCACTCGTACTTCGTAGTGTCCGCATGGCCCGTACCGATGTACTTGCTTTGCAGATGCTCCAGCTGGCTGTGGATGTTGTACCGATCGCCCATCGTGCGGTAGGGAGGTTGTTTTCGGGCGGTTTTTCCACTAGCGGGATTGTGATTTTCCACAAGCGGTGTGTTTGTTTATGCCGAGACGCGCTTTCTGTTGTGGTTTTGGGGGCGATTGCTTCGCTGTCAAATTTGCAAGAGAAGGCACGGGAGCGCTCCAAGCGGATGGTACCGAAAGCTGTAACACGCACAATGGTTAATGTTTTTGCGAAAAGGCCGAAAAGTTTATTTCAAATTTGTCCGGTATTAATTAATAATGGTGCCCGGCTACGGGCGTTTCGAAATTTCAACGTTTCTTTTTATCTGAGGAGTATGCAAAGAAGAAAAAAAAAAAAAATGTCTCCCAAACTCTACTCATACCATACCGGTCCTGGAACTATTACTGAACCCATACCGGCCATTGACCTGGTAGAAAACAAACCTATATCTGGAAGTGATCCCGAACCCATCCCAGTCCTGGAACCGATACTGAATCCATACCAGTCCAGGAACCAATCGTGGAATCATACCGGTTCTGGAACCAATACTGAATCCATATCGGTCATAGAACTGATGCTTCATCCATACCGATTGTGGAACTGATACTGAACTCATATGGTCTTTGAAAGGGAAACTGAACCTATACCAGTCCAGGAACCACCCATTAACCCCCCCCCCCCCCCTCTCCCACCGGTCAGGGATATTCCCTTAACCCATACCGGTCCGAGATACTTTCGATTTCGGACAACTCCGCCTCTGGACTACTCCAACTTCAAAGGTTATCGACTCCAGATGAATTATACTTCAGACTAGTGATGGGTAAAGTTGGCAAAAATCCGGAGTCGACTCCGATCCGACTCCGATAAATTCGGAATAGACTCCGGAAGGTAGGTCCGCGCTTCAATATCCGGAGTCGTTCGGAATCGTCCGGAGTCGTATGGAGTCGCCCGGAGTCGCCCGGAGTCGGAGTCATCCGGAGTCATTCGGAGTCGTTCGGAGTCATTCGGAGTCGTTCGGAGTCGTTGGGAGTCGTTCGAAGTCGTCCGGAGTCGCCCGGAGTCGGAGTCGTCCGGAGTCGTTCGGAGTCGTTCGGAGACGTTGGGAGTCGTTCGGAGTCGTTCGGAGTCGTTCGGAGTCGTCGACTCCGGACGACTCCGAGCGACTCTGACTCCGGGCGGATCTAGTGGTTCCATTTTGCCGGAGTCGGAGTCGAACTAACAATAGTCGGAGTCGGATCGGAGCCGTGGGTGCGCTCCATACAGCACATCACTACTTCAAACGACTCAAAGTTCAAAAGACTATGCCAGACGGCTTGGCACGATTTCCTAGTCTCTAGTCCCTAGTCATCATTAGTCTAGAACAAAAATCCGAATGGATCTCAAAAATACCATGGATCCACAATCCTGCTCTAGAACAGCTCCTTAGCCTAGACTTCCGGTTCTAGAAAAAGTTCCAAAGCAGATTCGGAAAATTTCCCGAATATATTTTGGAGCTGATCTTCAACCAATAATTCGTCCAGTACTGGTCTATGTTTGAAATGAATCGGTAGAGACAATGAAAAGAGTCATGCTTAACGAAACAGCCTTAGCTATAGTTTGTCATTGATCGAACTGACCTCGTAGCCTTCCCCGTAGCCCCTCTACTACACTTGAACTTAGAGTGAGGGAAAGCTGTTTACACAGCTGGCTTTAACAAAAAATGCGCATCAATAGCTGGCTTGTTGCATCTTCCAGATACTTCATTAAAATATCGTTTGAGCACTCCACTCATAGTCCCTCAACTTGTCAGTAGTCAAAATGCGCTGGCTGTGTGCGGTAGTATTGGCAACGCTTGCCCATTCAGTTCCGGTCCGTGCCGAATGGTTCGATTCCTGCGATCGACAGTTTCAACTCACCAGCGTGGCAGATGTCACGCTAAACTCACCCTTCTATCCCTCTAACTATCCCGCCGGAAGCTCGTGCCGGTTTGTGGTACGTGCCCCACCGGGCTACACGATACAGGCCACGTGTACGCTTAACATGGCCAATCCAACGGCCGCCTGTACGACGGACTTTCTGTACGTGTCAACGGAAGGCTTTGCCTCACCGGTGGGCAGCGAGTTCTTCTGCGGCAAGGGACAGATCGCGCGCAAGTCGCTGTTCAACAAGCTGACGATCTCGTACATTTCGTCCAGCTCGACGAACTCGGGCTCGTTCACGTGCCGGTTGGTGGTGCAGCCGCAGGAGTGTGACTGTGGGTGGTCGCGTACGGCCAAAATCGTGGGTGGTAGTGTGGCCGGTGTTAATGAGTACACTGCGATGGTGGGACTGTTGGATCCGCTAACGGTGAACGTGTTCTGCTCCGGAGCAATCAGTAAGTCGAGATGGCCGAGATGATCTTGCAGGTCCTACTGACGTCTCTTCCTTTCCATTATTGCAGTAAGCTCACGCTACGTTCTTACTGCCGCACACTGTGCCCGCACCATTCCGAGCGTGAGCCGCGTGCAGGCTCTCGTCGGTGATCATGACTATCGTTCCGGGTTGGATACACCGTACTCGGCGATCTACAACATCGAGCAGATCATCTCGCACGAGTACTACAATGAGCAGACGCGCAACAATGACATTGCGCTGCTGAAAACTTCCACCGAGATGGACTTTAACCGGGGTGTAGGCCCCATCTGTTTACCCTTCACGTACAGTACGTACAGCTTTGGCGGGCTTTCGGTCGACATTGCCGGCTGGGGCACGACGAGCTTCGGTGGACCGATGTCGTCGATACTGCGCAAGACCACCCTCAATGTGCTGCAGAACGCGAACTGTACCGCGCCGTATGTGAACGATCAGAAGATCTGCACGTTTGCCGTGGGCCGTGACTCCTGCCAGTACGATTCTGGCGGCGCACTGTTCCTGCGGGGCAGCCAGCGCATGTACTCGATCGGTATCATTAGCTACGGGTCGGCCTGTGCTGCCTCGACACCGTCCGTAGCAACGCGCGTCACGGCCTACCTAAGCTGGATCCGTCAGAATACACCGGAAGTTTCGTACTGTGCGAAATGAAATTGAATTAGCGTGTTAGCGTTCGTTTGCGTTTCCTTTATTGATAGCAATAGTTCCACTCCGGCGTGTTGTTCATTATCCACTGCGTGTAGTAGAGCACGTTCGTGCTGACGCTGGGCCGATCGGTGGCACAGGCAATACCGTACCCGATCGTGCCGAGCAGATAGGCCCGCTTGTTGTACGCATCGGTGTAGAAGAGCGGACCGCCCGAATCGCTCTGGCAGGTGTCTTTGTTCGGGGTCAGCGTGCACAGCTGCTGCTGGGCGGAGAAGGTCGGATAGAGCGCGGAGCACTGGGACGGGTTCACCACCGGTAGGGCGACCTTCATCGGTACGTTCGATTTGGGAGCGCCGTAATCGAGCGTACCCCAGCCGACCGCTTCCAGCTGGATGCCGACGAACGAGGCACCGACGAACTTGATCGGTAGGCAGGCAGGTCCAACACCGGCATTGAATAGGATCTCCGTGCGCGTGCGTACGATTGCGATATCGTTGCTGCTGGAGCTGGTGGTGCTGCTGTATCCTTCGTGGATTTTGATCGACGCGAGCAGGAGTAGGGCTGTGTAGGGAGATTCGGACCCGGTGGTAATGTCGTGCTCGCCAACGAGCAGCGCCAGGTTTGCTATGGAGCGGCCCATGTAGCAGTGGGCGGCCGTTACTGCGTGATAGTTCGTTACTGGAAAGAAAAGGGAGGATCACGTTGAGTGATTTTTATCCAGAATTATGATGTTTTTTATGTTGAGAAGAATGAATGAATTTGCAATTCGTTCTAGGGGAATTCAAGAATCGTTGAAGATACATGAACTGGAGTGTGTGCTAAATTTTTCTAAAAATATGATCTTTATGATTAGAGATCTTAAAGATCTTTATGTTTCCATGAAGTCTAGAAGATTCAGATGTTCTACAACAGGGGTCTCCAAACTACGGCCCGCGGGCCGCATGCGGCCCTCGGGAGCCTATTATGCGGCCCTTGGCGGCTTAGTTAAGGTTAAAAGAAATAGTTGATTATTGTGACTATTTGTAAAGAAAATATAATTGTTGCTATTCCGAGCCGTAGACCAAGCTTAAATATTAGAAAGCTGTAGAAGTTTTGTATATCATGTTAGTATTTTCCTATAAAGACGAAATTTAAACGTTCGCATTAGTAACAGGCAACGGAAAGATGGTCATCAACACCATTTTATGTGAAGCAATGCGGCCCGCGATCTGAAAAGTTTGGAGACCCCTGTTCTACAAGACTACAATCTTGCTCTCAGTAGAGGGTGTCAAAAAGAGATGGGAAGAATGAACGAGATCTGATCAGTTCGTTTCCAGTGGAAGATCGAACTGCGTCCACAACATTGCTTAAATGTAAATCGTTTAACAACAAGCGTACAAAATTAAACGGACAAACGACAATTCCCAGGCGACACAGATTAAGCCTAAACGACTGGTAAATTGTATGTTAATGCAAAACCATACAACAGTACAAGAGGAAGGTGAACACTATCAAGAATAGCTATCCCATCAACAAATGGCGCCACAATTAGTTTGATATTTTTTAATGCGCCAGTCGTCTACTAAGGGGAGTCTTTTAAGGTTCCTTTTAAGCTTAGAGCTTGAGTCGTTTAGGCTCCATTTAGGTGGCGCTTGGGAAGTTCTTTTGATGAAGTATCCGTCCATGCGACGAATGAATCTATTAACAAATAGTTGAACGACGAACTGATTGGACAGGACAGTTTAAAAGAATGAACTGATTTGTACACATACAAAAGAACGGGTTTTCGCAGGTCGCAATCGTGCTTTCGATTCGAAACATGTGTCAAGAGATTTAAACAAAGCTGCTAAGTTGATCTGTAAGCTGGAAATAAGGTTAAAAATCATGCATCTTCCATGATCAACGATTCAGGCCCCTTAAGCGACTCGGTACTGAATCAACTCGTCATTTAATGAATCAAAAAGAATTATTAGAATGTGTCTTACTGATTGTTGCACCGCAGAAGATGCCCTCGCCGCTTTTCGATCCATCCACCAGGGCGGCCATCATGGGAAACTCGTTCACCAGCGTCTCCTCACCGCCAACAATCTTTCTCTACGCGGAAAGTAAGTGATTCCGTATGAGCGCATCTGCTGAAGCTCATTTTATGCTCAATAATTCGCCTTACCGTTCGACGCACACCACACTGACACTCGATCTTGGTGGCGGTACAGAAGAACCGTCCCCCTTTCGAGGTGCCGGGCACGAGCAGCGCGATCGTGAGCCCGCTGTACGTTGACTCCGTGCTCAGCACGCCGGAACCACAGTACGCCTGCCCATCGGCCAGGTTGCTTTGTCCCGTTTTGGAGATGACAAGCCGATCGGCAGCGCAGGAAGTGCTCTGCAAAGGATGGTACCAAGTTCTCACTCAAAACATACAATGTTTGTAACGATCAACGAACGGACGATCTTACCAGCGGGATCGCAACATCGCTGCAGGATAGCGCGATCCGGGAACCGGGCGTTGTGGTCAGTGTCCACCGGCACTGCGTGTAGGCGGGATAGAGCCCACTGTAGTACGGTGAGTAGATCGAGTACGACTGCCCGCTAGCGACATCGATCGTGTAGTCACACCCTGCATACTGAGCGTCGGTCATCAGTGCCGCATCAAGCGCGGCACAAACAAACAGCCATAAAGTGGCCGGCCCTAGAGAGAGAGAGAGAGAGAGAGAGAGAGTGGTGGAAGCCCAACCACAACGTGAAGCGTGAAGAAGAACGAAGTCTTAATTAAATGTTTGTCCAACGTTTTCACCGCGTTAGGCTCCGGGGAGCTACCGAGAATTGGAGCTATTATTTAATCCGTAATATTGACATTCTTCCGTGCTTTTCGTTGTTGGATGTGGTGAATGGAGATGTTTTTTGCGTGTCTATAATGTAAAGCGCCTTCCCCGGATGTAAATGTAAATGAAAGCAAAGCCACAGATTGAAGAGGAACTTCCGGTCATACAACAACAACAACAAAAAGCACGACCAAACAAACGCTCATTAACCTTCGGTTCCGTCCCCTTTGCGTTTATACACGATCACGCCGCGATAGAGAAGTGGATATTTAATTATGGTTCCTCCCCGGAAGCCGTATCCGATGAGTTCCGATACTTGGTGTACTTTTTGTGTGTTGTCCTGTGACCTCACCCTCTCTCTTTCTACCCCTTCCTCCCCTCCTCCCCCCTCCCCACTTCTGACGACTATTTACCGAAGGATAATTTTAATTTCATTTTGCTTATCCGCTCCCGCTGCTTTACAGCGGTGTTCCGGTGGTCCAGTCCCTTTGCTGCCCAATTCTTCCACTCGGGTGGATTGTTTTTTTTTATTGTCGACCCTTTTTGTTGCTTCTTTCCTTCCGTTTGTTATTAATTTTTGCTGTATTCATCAACGCCACTCGAACCGAGTTGCCGGGCGGGAAACAGCATAAAAGCGCTGATCATTCAGCGTTCAGCTTATTAGCTTCTTTTTTAGTCCTTTTGCTCACACAATTCGCACAGTTTTAATTCCGCTTCTTTCACTAGACAAAAATCACACAATTAAATAAAACTACGGACACCAAAAAAGAACTGCTGGAATGCCAAAACGTCTTCCAGCTCGCAAAGTTTATCCTGCCCCTGTGGGAAAGCTGGGCAGCAGACACAATTAACTGTCCGGAAGGTGGCCCCGAACCACGGATGATCGCTCGGACTGAAGCTGGCGGGATAATTTCTTCCGCGTTTATAGTCCAATAGTCCGGCATTGCTTTGCCTTTCAGCCAGGAGGGGGATAAGAGATAACCAAGCGTTCGTGATAAGCATGAACCGAGGCGAAAGGTCTTCCCGGGTTTTGTCTACAGCGCTGACATGGGTTTTCGGTGCGTCTCGAGCGTGGATATGGGACCTCCTACTGGCCCCGGTCAGTCATAAAGATAAAAAGCATGGAAGTAAATATACATTTACACCACTAAAACGTCAAGCATCGTGGGCAGGAACGCACTAGCAGAGGGAAACAAACGAAAAAAATGAGAAAAAGCGAATCCAATTGATGATAGTAAGTGAGATTTTATTCCTTTTTCACACGCTGCAGGCGGGTGGAATTTTCATTTCATTTTCCAAACCTTCAACTTTTGCAAATACTTTCACCCGTGCTTCCTCCTCCTCCTGCACACACACACACACACACACACACACCAAGCGTGTGTCTTTGGAGGGCCCGTTTTTGTGTGTGCGGGGAAAAGTTTGCACCGCTGCGGAAGTGTAAATTGCGTCGGAAGGAAGCTCCTTTCCACCGAGGCAGGGGAGAAGTTATTTGCTTTTCATTCTCTCTCTCTCTTTCCTTCTCTTTCTCTTTCAATTTTCATCTGTTGGGAAAACAGGGAGAGTGGCGGGGGAGTGTTTATAGTTTCGCATAGTTTCTTCCTTCTCCCACGTTAGTGCCTGGGGAGCGGGGGCCAGCACGTGTGGGCCACATTCTATCACGTGCTTTATACCGTGAAGGCTGCTGGAATGCACGAAAACAGGGGGGGGGGGGGGGGGCTGGTGAGTGGTGAGGCTGGAAAAGTATTAAAAGGGATAAATAGGCGCACACATACCAGTGGAAATAAGAACGAAGCAAAATGGTCACAATGTAAGCTATGTGTCCGTTTTCGCTGTAGAAAGTTGTGTGCTTGTGATGCGTGGAATGAGGTCAAAATATGTCCGTGATGTTTGCTGTTGGATAAGAATAATTTTGTCATTTTCCTCCCCTTTCCCCACACGCATGATAATCACCCATTTATTGCAGGCAACCAAAAAAAAAAAAAGAAACAAAAAATGTCATGATATGATTTTTATACTTCTAATCTTTCGACCGTAAGCTACAAGCAATATACGTAGTGGCGATAGGTACGGGCTTCCAGGAGCATGGTGACACAGTAATTCCGAATGTTAACAAATGGGTGCGGACGTTGGCTGCATGGGAGAACACAGATAAGCCTTTCCAAAAACAAAAACCAAATGAGAGGAAAAAAAAAACACGAGTCTGAGACAACAATCACACATTATTGTTCACGTTGCTGGTGATGGTGGGTTGGGTGGAGGTGCAAATAAATTTTGCATATCATCATGTGTGTTTGTGGGGTGGCGTTGGTCGAACGGTGGTCTCTCCCGCGCATGGACAGGGTGGGATGTGCCATACAGTAGCGGGTTTTATGTGACCCAGAAGTAAAGAAAGCACAACACACAAGACGGTATACACACAAACCTCTCTCCTTGAATACCAACCCCTATCATGCTCTATCTGCGTGGGATGGTTTGCCGAGTGCGGAGAGATAGAGATAAAGAGAGAAAAATAGTTGAGTTTTGGGGTTGATTGGGCTGGTGTTTTTTTGGTTCCTATTATACGCCGCATCATCGGGTGTGCTGAAATAAACTCGATCGAACCGCTTTGAGCTGGAGGTTGGAGCTCTTTTTTTTAACCATTTCCACAATCCATTGAGATTGTAATTTAAATTGTATTATGTCTTTTGACCGGTTGGGACAATTGGTATCCTTTTTCCCCCCTGCTATGAGCTAAATTAAATATCAGCATCGCATGGTTTACAGCGAGAGCGCTTCGAAGTAATGGTTTTGGAACCTTTTTTTTGCAGATAGAAATGATTAGGCTTTTTGTTTGCTGCCATTCCCAAAACTTGTTTCATTATCATACTAGTTAATTGCTTTAAAGCTAATTGAACGTTTTACCTTTTCCGTGAAGTAGTTGATTTTCCTTTGAGGAGCTTTCTCTCTCTCTCTCTCTCTCTCTCTCTCTCTCTCTCTCTCTCTCTCTCTCTCTAGTTGGCCTGCTATAACGATAAAGCAGGTCGTCGTGATATGACCCGGTCAATAATGATTCTTCAGGATGTTCGGTCCATGGTTGCAGCCTTCCATTCCATGTAGACACCCGATCTCCGTCAGGTCTCGCCTCACCTGATCCAGCCATCGAGTTCGCTGTACTCCCCTGGGCCTCATACCAGACTCTTTGTGTTGAGCTCTTTGGATCGTACCCACGACTCCGATCCGACTCCGACTATTGCTAGTCTGATTCCGACTCCAGCAAAATCCGTACCACTAGTTCTGCGTGGAGTTGGAGTCGCCCGGAGTCGTCCGGAGTCGTCCGGAGTCGTCCAAAGTCGTCTGAAGTCGTCTGAAGTTGGCAGGATTCGTCCGGAGTCGTCCGGAGTCGCCTGGAGTTGGCAGGAGTCAACCAGAGTCGGAGTCATTCGGAGTCGTCTAGAGTCAATCAGAGTCAACAGGAGCTGCCCGGTGCAATGTGCTTGTGATCAGGCATTTCATATAGTTTTCTTTCTGTTTCTTTCACTTTGCGCGTGCACTTCGTATACAGGCCTTTGCGTCGTAGGCCGACTCCAGACAACTCCAACCAATTCCGAACGACTCCGGACGACTTCGGGCGGTTCCGGGCGATTCCAAACGACTCCGGATAATGCTGTAATTTCATTTGTACCACCATCCGTTAGTATCGGGAGTGCGGGTTCGACCAATGACCGTGTGAGATCCGGCCGCCGCGTTCGGCAAGAAAGTCAGCAGTAGAGAGAGGTTTCGTCTTCCACTCGATCCGGCAGACCGCTACTGACCTGGATGTGTCGATCGGGACTGCTCAAACCATCAGTACGAAGGACCTAGGATGCAAGCCTTACAAGAAAGGCTACAGCAGAAAAGAGGCTGGTCAGAGCCAAACCGTTACTTTCGCGGCACGCTGGTCATGAGTTCGTGTTGAAACTGATGAGACACTCTTTTCGTCTTGAAACAGCCACACAAGGTTCAAAATGATCGGTTGTGGTCACCGACGTTGGCTAGCATTCTAATAAACATCCCAAAATTCCAAAACGCCGCATCAGTGATGGTTTGGGGAGGTGTATCCAAACGTGGGAAGCTCCCACTGATATTCATTGAGAAGAACGTGAAAATCAATACTGCGTACTACAAGATCGAGGTTCTGGAGAAGGTTGTGGCCCCAGGCACTTTAGGAACTGTACGGAAAGGATCATTACGTCTTTTCAACAGGACGGTGCACCTGCCCACACCTCGAATATTGTCCAAGCGTGGTGTCAATTTGACCCCACTGAGCTCGTAATTAAAAACAAAGGGTCTGTGCTCCCCACCAATATGCACTACACGTTCTCAATAAACATAGCTTCCATAGGAATTGGCTTGAATCCATAGGATGTATATCTTGTTTATTTATCTTTTAAACACATTTCAAAAATGTATTCGAACTTATTCAACATGGTGTAAAGCACTCCATTCAACATCTTTACAACGGGACCAGTTCAACAACCTCACCGCACTACGATCAATAACAATAATTTGAAAAAAACAATGTTAAGCAAATAATTAATAGATTGTTTTGTTTGTTTTTTGGTCTGAAACTCTGGTTGTTCAATCACACTGCAGGATGCAATGGATTTAATTGAACAAAGCATAAATAAAATGTATTAATGAGGCAGCAAAAAAAAAATGCTATTGGATTTTATACATTCAAGCCAATTGATTGTAATGGTAGGGTGAAAAACAAAAAAACACGCTGCCAACAACAGCGATTACGAGGTAAAATGAAATCGATTGACAAAAATTTAATTTTACGCACAACTAAGTTGACGAAAATTTACGACCCTCTTCTCTCTCTCTCTCTCTCTCTCTTTCTGCTGCTCTCCGAATGACCTGGCCGTTTGCCGTTTTCCGTGAATCCATTACGGACGTAAATATTGAATTTAATTGCTTGCGCTCCGTCACGGTCGGCAACTGGGGGGGGGGGGGTTAAAAAGTATGGCAGCAGGCGTTGATGCAAGTGCCACGCGTTTGCAGCTGATTACAGGGTACGGGGTGTGGCGCCCGCGCACGCGTTTGTGTATTAATGCACGCCGCAATTGTTGTGTTCTTTTGTTTTGCTTTGTTTAAATAGCTTATATCAAACAACTCCCCCCCCCCCCCGCCGTAGTGGGTGGGTGTGTGTTATCAGTTTAATATTCACACTTTTTTGCTGCTGCTGTTCGTGTTTTGTTTGTAGTGTTATTGTGTAGTTGTCATTCGGTTAGCTGCTACCATAGCGACCGAAGCAGGGTGGCAGGCTTTCGGAATAATAGTTTTTAATACGCATCGTTGTTTATAGTTTTTAACACGTTAATACGCAGCACGTTCATGGGACTGGTTTTCAGCGCATTTGATGGTGCAGTATTGTGGGAAAAAAAAACAAAAATAACCTTCCTTCCCCTGGTGTTGTTTATTTTACTCTGTCCCTTACCGAGGCGATGATTTATGGAACTGTTTTCAGCATCATTGAATCTGGCTGCCCACCTGCTAGCGGGTAGCCTGGTTGAAGGCCAGCTGGCCAAAGTGTTTTTTGCACTATTTTTTATACTCTACAATAGCTCACGAAGCGGTTAAATCCCGGTGGATGTTGACAGTGGAAAAATGAACAAAAAAAAAAAAAAAAAAATAGAAAATGCCTAGTTCAATCTAGCAGTGGCTTCAGTTTAGGAGTATATTCTGCCTCCTCTAGAGTACAAGCATAAACCTCCAAAAAAACGTATGAGAACGCGTCCTTGTGACGTTCGGAGCTAAAACAAAAGCGAATCCATTAATTTGAATGATCCACCCGTCGTCGTCGGTTTGCAACTCTTTCAGGTGTGAGAAGGCTTAATATCAAAAATTCGGTAACGATATAACTCGCGTGTTCCGCCATGCCCCCACAATGACAGGTGAAATCGCTTAACCGCTCGTAATTTTACCAAAAACCGTTGTGTCCCACTTTTCACCCAATGCACCTAGTGCTGCGGTGCTGAGTGCATGTGTGACTAGAAATTGGACGGTTTTTTTTTCAAACCGGTCCTACAAAAAAGAGAGAGCGAGGGAGAGAGAGAGAGAGAGAGGGTCCTACTACATACCAAACCAGCCGGGGAAGTAAGTTGATAACGGGCCCGGGTTAGTCTGTGTTCAATTTTAGGCTACGTCAATCAAAAACTAATCAAAAAACCACCAAAAAGCGCCAAACGGACCTGGCGGGGCTCGGTTAGAAACCTGTTTTTGAACCCCATCGCTCCCACCAAAAAACACTCCACCGGAGCACAATCGGAAGCCATTATTTATGCTTCCTGCAAGTAGTCGTAGTCACCGAAAGCCCCGATGGCAGCATTGTTTTCCGGCCCGTTCGGTCTTGTTTTTTGTTTCATGCACATTAGTGTTGGGTTGTATGGTTGTACTAACCGAGCAAACCGGGAGTCAGGTCCGCGGCTTGGTCGGAATCGAGTTCGACCCAGCATATGTGACTCCGATCCATAGGTGCATATGAGTTCGGTAGGTTCATACGAGTTCGGTAGGTTCTTACGAACTCAATAGGTTCAGTGTTCTACTTAACTACTACTTAACTACATATGAACCTACTGAACCGTTTGAACTCCTATGCACCTACCAAACCTACCAAACTCGTACGAACCTATTAAACTCGTTGCACCCATGGGTGGGAATCGCATATGATTTGCTGTACCTACTGGAACCAACATTACGACTCGGAGCGCTTTGGATGGCTTCGACCCCGTAGGTTCGTGTCGACTCACCCATCACTAAGACATGTGTATGCATGATTCGCTTTTCTGGTGCACTTTTTGATCGCTCGATAGATAGACTAACACACACACACACACAATAGGATGGCTAACATTGTTTAAAAGGTTGGCGGAGTTTGCACGCGCCAAGCCAGGTGCAAAACCGTATTTAAGTATGCAAAGTGCGCCCCAGCAGCGTTAGTGTGTTCCGGCGCGAGTTTTCTGAGCGTCGTACAGTGTGCAACCGTGTTTTTACGCAGCAACACACACACCATGTGGCACTCGGGGTGGTCAACAGTGGTACGGGTGTTGCTTGTCCTGGCCACCGCTACCCGTCAAGTGCAGGGGCAGTGTTCGTTCACGCTCGATATGAAGTTTGGCTCGGTGTATCAGCTTGTCTCGCCCCGGTATCCTTCCCGGTATGGGCCGAACCTGCAGTGTACGTACGTCATACGCGCACCGTTCGGTTACCGCATCTCGCTGGAGTGTCCCACGTTTCAGATACCGTCCGTAAGTGTGTGTGTGTGTGTGTGTGTGTGTTTGTATTTCTCGTGGATGCATAATCCTGTAAAACACTGTTGCCTCTCTGCTCGCTGGGCAAGGGAGGGTGGTTTGAGTTAGTTATTAGTTACCAAACACCTTATTGTAACCTTTGTTTTTCTCTCTCCTTCTCTCTCTCTCTCTTGCTCCCACAGAGCACGGACTGTCAGCTAGATTCGTTCCGTGTGTCCCGCACTGGGTCGCTGAGCTTGGCCGATGCTTACTCCTACTGCGGGGCGGGCCGCTTACAGGAAAAATCGGACACCAATCAGATGACGATCCGGCTAACGTCGGCACCAACCAGTACGGGCGGGCTGTTCTCGTGCAATCTCAGCATCCCGCAGCAAAGCTGTGAGTGTGGTAAAAAGAAATTGGTAAGCAAGCTCTTTAGAACTGCTTTTTGTATGCCGGCTTGCGAAATCTATTCGTGAAAAATTAAAGGAAATTTGGGTATTACATTTAGGGTGAAAGGTGGTTTGGCCTGTTGTGCTTTCTTCAGCATTCAGTATTTTGGGAACTTTTGCCTCAAAATACCGAAATGCTCGAGGTTTGGTAATGCTTATTTGCATAATGACTGGCAGGGAACTGTATTCATGATTTTCCCCCTTTTTACCAACACTTTAACCGTTTTCGTCTTTACACCGTCTTCAGCTCTCTATCACCATCACTTTCTGTCTCTCTTCCCATATTATTCGTTATTCTTATGTCTAATGTATGCCTTCTTTATCTTCCGATGTTGTTACTCATTAATTTCATTTATTTTGTGTCTTTTTTCGACACCTTACACAATTCTAATGCTTTTTGTTTCAAAATATACAATTTCTACATTTTTTTCGAAGTGATGTCAAGTACACATGTTATAGTTTTAAAATACGCTCAAACAGATAAATCTTGTTTTTTTTAGCTGCCACCCATTTTACATGCATGTTTTTACATACCAAGAAAGTCTTTCTGATAAAACGAAGTAACTAATTTTAACAGTTCAAATCAAAGTTCATAACAAAGATGAAAATTTTCGAAATATATACTAACAACCAGTAATTAGTAACTGAGTACTTAGCCCATTAGTAATTTGCTACCTAAATCCAGTCTATAGTTCTATACAAAGCAACTACGTTTTACAGATAATATTCATACGTTTATAAAGTTAAAATAATTGAAAAAACCATTAATATTTGTATAATTTTTGCATTTGTTGTGTAACAACTTAATTACATTGTTTAGAGCGACAAAATTATTTGACATTCCAATCATATTCAATTCTGTTTGAGTTTATTATTACTTTACTTGACTTGACATGCTTTTTCAGGAACTAGAAAAAGGAATATTCGATTTTCTCACTGAGTTGCGATTAAAGTTACTCACTCTATCCGCACAATAGAAATTTACTCTTTTGGGAACATACTTCCTGAATCAGAAGAAGATCTCCTCTTCTTGTTGAGTTGAACTCCCTCGGGACTTACCGATTCACTCTTACCCAGCGTGCACATCACAAATCGGAGCAATATCTCCACAATAGATAGAAAAGAGCATTTGAAACATGATGTTGTCTTTTGTTTCTTCCATTACAAGACGAGAATGGGCTATTTTTGATAAGGAAAGATTATTTGGTATATTTTCCATTCCAAATTTCACCATTTGAAGTGAATTTATATTTACTTAGTGTTCTAGCTTTTGTGTTTCTGGTTCATTCAACTCACTCTTTCCACCTTTTTGTTCTAATAGAACCGTATCGTGAACGGGGTGGAAACGGCAGTGAACGAGTTCCCCATGATGGCGGCATTGATAGACGTCAAAACGAAAACTGTCATTTGCGGGGCCACTATCGGTAAGCTTGCCAGCTACAATTACAACACACACACACACACACACACACACACACACACACACGATCGCTGTCGCTCGCTTGCTCGCGGTAGTATTACTACATCCGATGTTCGATGCGCTTCCTCCACACAGTTACCAACAGTTACGCGCTGACGGCGGCCCACTGTCTGCTGCAGCGCACCGTCAACGATACGGTGCTGCTGGTGGGTGATCACAATATCAAAACCGGAACCGATACCTCCTTCTCGCAGGTGTACATCGTCGCCCAGTTTATGAGCCATCCCGGGTTCACGGTCAGGCCGGTGGCGAATGACATTGCGCTGGTACGCACCGAGCGACCGATTCAGTACAATCCGGGCGTCGGTCCGGCCTGTCTGCCCTGGAGCTACACGACGCAATCGTTCGAGGGTCGCACGGTGGAAGCGACCGGATGGGGCGATCTAGATTTCGGTGGACCGCGGGCCACCGCCCTGAACAAGGTGCAGCTGGCCGTTATTGGCAATCAGGAGTGCTCCCAGCGGCTCAGCGTGACCGTGCCGTATCAGCAGCTCTGCACCTACACCGCCAACCGGGACACGTGTCAGGTATGGGTTAATCTCGCACGCGTTTCTTGACGGGTGTTTCGCTTGAAGGATCTCACTTCAGTGGCTTCTCATTCTTTTGGGTGGACTTTTTTTGTTGTCTGCTGTCTCTAGGGCGATTCCGGAGGACCACTGTTTTTCACGAACCTCGCAAACGGGCTGCTATACGATGTGGGCATTGTTAGCTTCGGCATTGCGTGCGCTACCGCAAATCCGAGCGTTAATACGCGAGTGACTGAGTATCTGGACTGGATTATGGTCAACACTCCTGGATCGTTCTACTGCTATCAGCCATAGGGGGTGGGGGGCGTCTTGGATTGCTTAATTCTACAACAACAAAAACAACAATGTTGACTGTGTATCATTTATCAAGGTGCGATAAATAAATGGTTGGGAGATATATAGTTTATTAGGTGAAATAATAAGTTCGTTGCGCTTTTTTAGTGAGCTTTGACGAAATGTACGGATCTCGAATCGAAAAAATTCACGGCTTTTTGAGAACTATCGACTTTGCATGGATGGTAGACAAACATTTATGCTCCATAGGCCAGAACGGACAGTAATCCGAACAAGCAATGTCAAGGCTTTAGGCAGACTATAGAATTGTATTTGTTGCAACCTTTTTTACAGACGATGTAAAAGCATTACGTGTTGAAAGGAGAGTAAATGGCGTCTCTAGGTTTCAGTTAATATCTCACAGATCTGTTAGCACACCATTCAGAACATGTCCTTTGCTTTTGATTGATGAGAGATGTTTTGCCGAGACAGTCCATGTGTCTTTGTGCGTTCTTGGTGTGTTTGTGCATCGTCTCTAGTTATTGAACACAAGATTTTGTGCGTTTTTTATTCTAAATCAAAATTAACACTTTCAAACCATGCCAAACATATAGGAAAAGTGGGGCAAAATGGTCATCTGCATTATTAACAATAATAGACGTATATAATGACTTATAAACATTACCATATCACATCACAAAACAATATTTCATGCTTACTATAAACATTTTATAATCTAAGATTTGTAAATAGATGAATAAATATGAAAATAAAATTATTGCTCAAAACGACGTTATTTTGACCGTCTCGAAATTAAACTTTCGTTAGAATTTAAAAAGCAATTGAAGAAAAACAGGATGTTTATCCAGGCACATGACATTTATCTATGATTTGCGTGAAAAAAGTAAACATTTAAATTGACTATAATGTTTTTAAAATTAAGCTTTGGTAAAATGATCGTTTTGGCATTTTGTGTATGACCATTTTGCGCCATAGCGAAACCATTTTTTACCTCGAAACTTTCATTTTATACACTTATGTTTGTTGTTAATACGTCTACTACTATTTTAGTTTAATGAAATAGAATTTGAAGCAACGATTGCTGTGAACACATCAGTGTAAAGTGGTTTACCCAATGAGATATAGAGCAAGTGCCACCTGAACCAGTGCCTTTTTGCCCCGCTTTACCCTACAGCATCAGATAGGGCACGGTTACCATAATCTTTGAAGAAAGTAAAATGAACATCGTACACGTTTTATCGATATGAAGTCAATAGGAGCAGAACTCTGGACTAAAACACATTATTCGTGGTAAATAAAACATAAAATATCGTTAAACTTGAAGAAACAGAACAGAGAAGACTGTAGCTAAATGAGACTGTGGAAAAGAAAGGCGGAAAGATATTGCAAACATATATAAAAAACATTGCTGACATTTGACAAAAAATGCCACGAACTTATTGATACTCCTAATGTAAACCAAACTCATCTCTTTACACTCCTCAAAATGGAATGCTTTTTGCTGTTTTGTAGGGGGCTGTAATGGGCTGTACGCGGGAGAAATGACAAATTGTTTGGTGCTAATTTTATGTAAAATAAATTCAACTTCCTGCTTGAATACATTCCGTACCAAGGGTTGGCCCGAAGAACAGTTGTTAGCAACAAAACACTCTCCTAGCGACCAGCGGAACGCCCAGGACGACACCATCGTCATCACATCAGCATGATTGTAGCCATGTGCAGCAACGAGCGCGTTTGGTTTTGCGCCGTTGCGCGAATCGCAATTGGAAAAATCTACCACAACCTCCTCCCAAACCACCCACCCAGGAATAAATATTAAAACCAACTGTTACCGACAGTTGGTTTCTGGGGCCAAACTGGAGGCACAGCATAGTAGTGAGATTTATGTGCATCGCCGTCCTCTTGCGCGGGAAGCTGTTTTTTGAGGCCTCCTGCAAATCTCAGACCCTCAGCCGCCCGGGATTGACTTTTATCCAATCTGCACACCGGTTTTTCGGGAAACTTTTCACATCAAATAGACGACACATCTCCGGGATGCATTTCCGGAGGGTCCCCCGGGGGAGTGGGGGACAGATGCACATGTTGTGCGTTAAAGTGGAGGGCTGCTTGGTGTGTAGTTGCTTGGACTGGCCTGGGTAAGGTCTGTTTTCTTCCGTTCTGTCATAGTCCTCCGGCGCTGGGCGGAAGGACGAGTAGGAGTCAGGGTTTGTGTTCCTTGTTACGAGATTGGGCCGGTTTGACGGTTGCGCGAACGTGTTTTTACAACGTTTGGACCGGGTTGAGCCTTTACCCGCGGTGTGTGTGTGTGTGCTTTTTCTGAATCTACCACACAAAAACATGCACATGTTTGTATGTGTGTGTAATGAACAACAATGGACGAAAAGCTTGAAGGAGCTGGCTAGGGAAAAACGGCCTCAAACCTTTGAGTTTGGGTGCACACGCCTGCGTTACAGTGAGTGCAATCGTTCACAGGGCAGCATGGAATGATGCCACCGGAGAGATGAAAAACAACAACAGAGCAAAAACGTGCGATGGAAGAAGCGTTTCCCCGGGAACGGATGGTGCAAGGAATTAGCGTGGAAATGATAGTACATCACGCTGCGGTGTGGCAAGTGACAGGGGTGGCATGCCAGCCTGCTGATGTTGCTACTGCTGCTGCTGCTGCTGCTGCTGCTGCTACTGCTGCCAGTAACGAATAGGTGCAGTCGCTTCGTTGGAGAACGCACAGGAGGCCATGCAGTTGGGTTTTTATTTATGATTCGAAGCAGCGCCCAACACAGGCTTTGCACGTGTTTTTCCATTACCTTTTTTTTCGCACCGTCCTCATCGCTGGCGTGCGCTGAAAGCCCGCCCTGCCCACGTGGTGTGCGTGCGCGAAGAAAAACCCGCTCGAAACGTGCGGGCTTAAATTTATTGCAGATTGTTGCAACGGTGGTTTTTCGTTCAAGGGGTTTTTGCTTGTTGTTGGAGGCCATTGGGCCACGCCGTTCCGGTGATTTCCGGTGGTTCCGTGTGTGAGCAAACAACGGTTTTATATCATTTCATCGTTTTCGGATTTCTATTCGGTGCGTTTTGGTGCGCCCTTTTATTTGGCCGGGATGGGACTGCTGGGACTCGGAGAAAGAGGTAGATTTTTGTGTGATAAGAATATTTTGACAGAAGGTTAACACAAAAATCGCTCAGTTTTACACAAGCGAACGAGCGCTGGCCCGCCCCGGCCCGTCGTGAAGGGCATACAAATGAAATTCCTTACTGTTTTACGTTGAGGCTGGTGTTTTTTTTTCTTCTTCATTTCACCAAACTCACTATGGTGCGCAAAACGCAACGCCAAAGGCACGTGAGCTTCTGCTAACCCTCCCTTCCTGCTGAGCACCCAAGAATCTCTTCTCTTGTTCTTTACACAATTTTTAAGGGTTGAGATTTGCTGCCTTCTCGATGGTGAATGTTGAATTTATCGTTTTCATTAGTCGACGGATCGGACCGTAGGGCTGTGTTCAAACAGGGCAACGCTGCCCTTGTTCTCTTTCTCGACACTAAAAAGTTAAACCATGCACGACGCGTTTTGGAAAGGAATGTGAATGTTATTTTTGCAGGGGGGTTTTGTTTTTTAGTTGGAAGCGATTACAGTCAAATGCATCGTTGAGGTGAGATGGAGGGAATAAAAAAAAGGGAGCAACGATGCCAACGAAGGATTGTTGTTTGGTGAGCGTGAGCTCAGGCATGATGGACGATGGAGCGATAGATGAATAATGCATCGCCCGTTTTCGGTATTGAATAATGGATGGAAAGATTTATTTTCTCGAAACGGAAACTAACCGTGAAGATGGCATGATTTGTATTATCATTTTTATGTTTTGTTATTAGATTCAATAGATTTTGGTTGTAGGTTTTTCTGGAAACAATCATTGTGATTGCTCAAATTGCTTGGATTAACGTGTAATTGTTTTTTTATTATTATTATTATTATTTATTTAATCTTCAACGGGCCGTATGGCCTAATTAAGATGTAACAGTTCAATAACGTGTTTTAACGTGTTTTTTTGAAACTTTTTGTTTTGTGAGCAGACCAGCTGATAGCACATAGCAGCAACTGCTGATCGAATCTCACCCTGGTGAGATAAATAAAAGGAAAAATAAATAAAAGGAAATATCCCTAAATAAAAGGAAAAAAAGAATAGAGCGTAAACGGGGCAAAATTAGCACCTTTTATGTAAGCGTTATTTCACAGCAAAGATCAATTGCAAGGGAAAAACGTGCACAAAAGCTTTGACCATTAGCTAAGTGCTGCTGTTGTGGCCCATATTGCCTTAGTGTTTTGAGGTTTTTTTACATATGCCCCATAAATGGTGGAGGCATACATAAGAATATTTGTGTTTTATGACAAATTGAAAGGAATATTAATTAAACTGCTTAACAAGCCCCATTTTGCCCCGCTTTTTCTTACTACAATAGGAATAGGAACAAAAAAGAGCTAAGAGTAATTTTGCTAACGCATACAATATTTCAAAGTATTTTTTTTAACATTGAGGATAAATACAATTTAATTGTTCATTTAAAAATGAGTTAAGTCCGTTACAATAATACAAAAAAAAGAGAACAAAACACTAACCATTTATTTTTCAATTAACTATGTCCATAGACAATTTTTTATCGTCGCTGCTGAACAATTTTAACCGCAATCTGGAAATAAATTAGACTATCGATCAATGTTTCGAGAAGTTTTCCGTCCTCTCTCTTAGCCTTTTTTTACAACAATTTGAAAGAGAACATAATGAGACGGTGTTAGTATGTTGAGTTTGACGAACTGCCATTCCCAAATCCAACCAATTTTTGAAAAATTCCTGTTTTATATGAGCGTCGTTTAACCGCCCTTGTAAAGCATGGATGTATAAAAGTTGCTTCTCAGCGCTCTCTGCTAGTGAATTTTTAAATAATTAGCATACCGTAATTTGCTGTGAATGTTTTATGTACAACTATAAATTACTATATGTAAATTTCAGTTTTCAGCTTCAACTGCAAGCAAAGCATAAAGGAAAAAATTGTCAAAAGTTTAGGCCCAAGCAGTTTTAAATAACAATTATTTACTTTTAAGGCTTAAATATCACTTTTGGATCTTAATGGGGTGCAGCAGAATACAAAAGATGATGTCTGTAACATAAAATACGTTAGCTTGAATAATAACTACCTTTGGTTCAGCAATTAAATGATCCTTGAGTGTGATTTTATTTGAATTTGTTTTTATTTTAACATTGATATACTGATTTAAAGGAAAAAACAACCCAAACCATAAAGCTTTCCAAAGCATTTGAGTGCGTATTAAGAATTATTGAAATAAGTCGAATAAGCTTGCCAGTGCCCTAATTAGTATCTAGTATCAACGTACTCCGTTTTGTGTTTGATATCGCTCACGGTTACAAACAAATCCCCCATTTATTCATACAACCCACCTTGCAAAACACAAACGCTAATTACACCCGGTGCGCTTTTCCCCCTAAAGCAGGGGAATCTTTTACAAAAATCAATTACCAGAATATAATGCCGCCTTGTTCTCGCTCCAACACGCAAAATCCCACCGTATCCGGTCGCATTATAATGATCATTCCTCGTGCCCCTTTTGGGACGCGTCATGTCATGAGCGGGAGCATCAGGTTAACTCCCCAGAACCAAATTATTCTAATCCTGCCCAGCCCTCATCACCTCCCGGGACAGAAGACAATAAAGGGGAGAGTGGCCGCGGTGCTTGCATTCGAATATTTGCGCGGTTTTGCAGCAGCGTGACCCTTTTGGTGCTGGAGCTGGTGCGTCAATTTGGTTCAACAAGCAAATTAGGGTGAGCGTGTTTGTCATTCAATCCACCTGATCGCATGGTGGAGGGCTGTATGTGTGTGTGTATGTCAGCCAGGGCTGTGTCATCATTAAATTGTCGTTCCGATTACAGTGTGGCCATCATTGTGTGCAGTGGGTTAAGGATCCTTTTGGAAGGTGTGTTATTCAGGCGGTCATGACAGCGTGGCATACCAAAAAAGGGCAACAGAGCTGACTCTTTCCACTCACACTCTGTTACAAGGTGCATTAGTTTGAGTGGCAACAGTGTTGTTGTTGGTGGGGCACGCTTTTTTTTCTTCCCCATCGGTGGGACAGGATGCAATGTCACACCCCAGAACCCCCACCGAAATTCCCGAGCCACCACCCAAGGCCGAACACTCGAGTTCACATTACGGCGAAATTGGTTTGTGAAGCGTTTCATTACTTTACCGCAACCGGTGTTCCACTTGTGTGGGCCGCTGTTCACTTCAGCGGCCACGTGCCATCGATGCATGGTGAAGTGAAATTTCATTATGTGCGCTGCTCGGCGGGGTTTGCCCGCTCTCCCGTTCCCCCGCTGCCTCTTTTCATCCCCTTTTTAGGTGGCAGAAAAGGCGTAAGCACACACGTAAAATAAACGCAATCTGTGTGTGTATGTACATGTTCGTGTGCTTGTGTGCGGTCGCATTTGGGACAAAACGGCCAAACAAAACGGAAGCTTCCGGCAGGGCTGACAATGCGCGTGTGTGTGGTGGGGTGTGGGAATCATCTCCGCAAAACCCGGCGCCATTATCTGTGCGCCATTTTTACTTGATCCCAGGTCGGTGGCGGATGGCGTGGTTTTTCGCTTTTCACCTTTTTTCTGTGTTTTTTTTTTATAAAATTGATGCTACGATGCGTGGTGCGTGACGGTGCTTCACGGTGCTGCAAAATAAAGTGTGCTTTACAGAGAGAGAGAGAACCACACAGACACAGAGGCACGTAAAAATTCAGCACCAGATAATGAGACACGGTGCGGTGCGGAGGACGCAGGAGCCACGTGGCGCTCTAGGATGTTTCGTTAATGGATTAAATTAAAATAAATAACAGTACTGGTGCAGCACCGATGGCAGCAAGCTGCGACAATCGGGGCTGGCAGGGAGTTTAAAGAGCTCAAGCTGTTTATGGTTGGTCCGATTTGATGTTAAGACTTACGAGCTTTTTGTTACTGTAAAAAAAGAGTGAATTTTCACGCCCTTTAAATTAGGATGCATTTTTAAATACATCCTCCCCAAATTGAGGTTGGACTTTTGGTGAGATTTTAATTCTTTTCTGTGCGTTTCGCACCATCTCTCTCTCTCTCTCACGCTGCTTCCACGCGATTCACATACTGGAGCAAACGGTGTACATGCGGGCAGGATGCACTTTCGGGTTGGGGCTTTGATTTATGGGTGATAATTAAATTGAAATTCAGTAGAGGGAAATTTAATTGTTGTCGGTTGGATTCTTTTCTCATTTTTTGCTCTTTGCGCGTGGGTTTGTGCCGTAATTCCGGGCTCCGGTTTTGGAAAGGTGTACAGTTTTATTTGCATACATTGTTTGTGCCGCTACTGTGTGTTCGTTGTTTCCTGTCCGTGTTTTACGAGCACTTTTTTTTGCTCAGTTTTTTTACGTGCATTGTGTGCATGGTGAAAGATGATATTTATGTACCTTCGACACGAGCTGGCATTCCGTGGTGTTCTCATTGGTGGAGCTGTTTCGTCACCTGACTGCTGTCGGTTAATGCTGCAGGAATTGTGTTGAGTTTGGAACTCATTTAAATAATGCTTGTAATACGCTCCTTGTATTTCCCATACATTCCTTTCGTCCAATCGAATCCGCACCACCCCCGAATGGAGGCGCCTGGTACGCCACGTCAGCTCCTGTCGAGCTGTACCCTTTGTAGTGTGCTCTGGTTTTTTTTCTTTCCCGCTGGTGACGAGATTATTGTCAATTAAATTAATTGAACTCATACGATGTTCAGCACGTCTGGTGCTGTAGCTTGTGTCACGTACGACACGTCGTTTCGATCGTCGGTAGAGATTGCACCAATCTTGGTGGCAACGGAATTGGTGTGTAAGCTTTGGTACAAAAAGATACAAAAAAGGGAATAAAAGGTATTGATTGTGTTGCCCGGGTACAGTAAATAGTAATCAAATGCAATGCTAGTTACGTAATTAACTCAATTAGCTACATCAATTGAGTGGTTTTATTTTGAAACACTTTCAAATAATTGATAATTAAACCCGGTGAAAATAAATTTCGCTTTTTTGGCCATCAAGGTTAGAGTTCGACTGATAGATGTGTTAAATTTTGACTACAGACTCCTCCGATACTATTACTGAAAGTGCAGCTAACGTTTCGTTAGTCTGGTTGAAGATAAACCCATTTAAATTTATCTTCTCAAAGTATGCCTTACAGGGTTTCTCGCGATTTATTGGTTGGTTCCCATCAATTGTTGGGAGGTTCCCAAATTTTTTTTGGTTCATTCCCACGATTTTTTGGCCGTTTCCTAGAATGTTTTGGTCCAATTGTATTGATATCTAATCGGAAAATACCAAAAAATTATGAGAACGAGCCAAAAAATCATGAGATCATGAGAAAAATCGTGAGAAACCCTGTATAGACCTTTGATTAAATAAAAACTTTTAAATGATTTTTATTTTACAAAAAAAAAACATAATAATCAACATACATTTTACAGCATACAACATACAGTACCACTGCCAACAGGCAAACGAAAATAACACAATGAAAATGAAAAATAATAATTCATTACCGATTGAATGCGTGTCATTACACAATCGCGCAAGTGCATTGTTTACGATCCCGTTAAGCTGCAACAACATCGCAACATTATACTTTCCAATAGAATGGCAAATCCCATTTACCCATTTAGCTGTAATAAATATCCTGTCAATAGGCATGAATTGTGCTATCAAAGCCAACAGGAAATCATCACTTTCAGAGCTGTGCAAATACCTTTTTTTGTATTGTTTTGGAGGTGTCCACAAACAAAAGAGTGCGCCAAATGGAGGCATCAAGTGTCACATAAATCATCAACATTGGCGCAGCTAGTTTAAGACCCGTTTTTGGTTTACACTTCCCATCGTTTACCTGTCCGACTGGACGGATCGTTTTTCTTATTTTACCTCAAATTCCGCTACGCAAAACAACAACTTTTGATTGAATTTGTCAACGCAAAAAGCGTCGAAGAGGAATCTCTAGTGGACGTTTCCGACCAACACGGCAGCACGGCAATTGGCGCTGCAAAGTGCTCGTTGGGCTATGTTTTGGTGTTGTTTTTCGCATGTTTACTTAAACGGTCGCTATTACGGAAAGCGCAATCGGTCGCGGTGAGAAGAGCTGGGATGATTTGTTTGTTTCTTTTTTCTTCTTCTCTCCCACGGGTAGGCTTCACCAGAAGCTGTAAAATCTGTAAACACACACACACACACCGTCTGTTGCATATTTGTGGAGTTTTTTTTTGTTCGTTCTGTTGTTGGCTGCTCGTTGAAGCCTCTTGAACTGTCAAAAATGGATGGCTCCAAAATGGAAATATGCATTATGGATGGCATACGGTTGTAAAAAAAAAACGAGTGGCGTCGCGTTCCGGCGCAATGGAGTGAAAAGGAAGCACAATTCATACAAAAAAGAAAAAAAACGTTATAACTTTAACTTAACTTTCACGAGTGGAGCGGTACCTCGTACCTCGCACCGGGTGGATGAGTGTAAAAGTTATTTAGCAGTGCGAAAGCGAACGAAAAAAGTACCCCAAAAAGCGATGAAATGATGGACGAGAAATCGAAAAACTTTACCATTGAGCGTGCGAACACGACATTCGACGCTTCGACACATTTGCTCAGTTCAACTGCCTGAATAACGGGGAAATGATTCATGAAGACGATGACACGCAAACACACACACAGACAGCGCAAAGGTAGCGATGCGTGAAAATTTGATGAGTACCTAATACAGCTAAGTGACACAGTGCTTACGCACTCGACTTACATCTCGGAACGATGCTGAGAAATGGGGAATAAATTATGAGAGGGAAAAAAGAACGTCAGGAGCTCAAAAACGATGTATTTGTTGGGCATACACTCACTGTTCGATCAATCTTTGCTTTATTAATCATGCAAATAGATAGACTGTATGTGTGTGTAGGAGTGTGTGTGTGTGTCGTGTGATTTCGCATTCCTCGTAGTGGATGTGTATTGAAATAAGGGAACATCAGCGTTCGGAACTTGAAAGTGTAAACATGAAACAGATTTTATTTCCAATATACAGGCGGCAATGAGCGAGGCACCGATTCGGCGAGGGTTTTTTTCTTCTCTGTTTTGCTTTGTTCCCTTGTGTTTGCTAACGTTTGAATACAGGTTTGAATTTTCCTCTTAACCTAGGTGGAGTGGATGCGATATTTACAGATGGGAGATTAATCCGTGCAAATGTATCCTTTAATAAGTAAATATTGATGCCGCTCTTTGAAATGTTTTTTTTGTTTACTTGTTTAAGCTTGTTTATATAGTGTTTAATAGTGTTTATTTTAATATGTGTTAGTTTTGTATCAATAAAAACATGAAAAGGACTTTGTTTTTGCAACAAGCATTTGGTACCAGCATGCCGCTTTAGGTATCACTGCTAAGGCATCGATTGAAAAACAAAAAAAACCCATACTTTGCAGCGTGCAAAGATAAATAACAGCTACGTATGGTAAACATCAACGAGCATCACATGGTAGCAGTTTTTTTTTGTTTAATGTAGCTATGCAAAGCATAGCGCTTCTACATCCATAACTGTCAGGTGAAGTTGGCATTAAAAAAAATCTAAACCCAGAAACCGATGCTGTCTTTGATGTTTCTCGATCGATCAGACAGTAACAAGAACTGTGCAATACGTCACGAGCAGGAGCACCACTACAACATGTGTCGATTCTTCGAATCGTTTCTGTCGATTGATGAGTTAACAAGTTTGTTTTCTTGGAAATACCAATTTTCGATGGTTAAATTGAAAGCAGAAAAGATTAGAAATACAAAACATACAAAAAAAACTAATACAGTTAGTACTCCATCGATGATTGCTCTTTTCAGCCTCTCAAAGTTTATTACAGCAATTAGTCATCATAGTGACCAAACCTCAACCTTAATCCCATCTGTTTATTCTAAGACAGAGAGAGAGAGAGAGAGAGAGAGAGGCAGATATGGAGCGAGAGGAAAGGAGAGAAAGAGAGAGATGAAGAAAGAAAGACTTTTAAAAGCAAAAAGCCTATTCACCTTTCCGTTTTAAGTTTGTAGGCTGAAATTTGAGCTTGTCAGCTGTAAATTATTGTATAGCAGTTTTCGAGCAGTTATCTAAGGGTGGTATAATATACAGGTGAGCTTATCCCAAGGTGTATTAATTTGGAAGGCTGATTATTATCGCATCTGTTTCTGATTTTAAGATTTTAAGAATTTTTTGTGTGTTCGTCAAGCCTCCAGAAAGCTTGTTTGAGCAAAAGCTTTCACCCGTCCTGTCAAAAAGTGATGTTCAAATTTAGTTTTAAAAAGAACATGGCATTTTTTCGAGCAGGTACTCGACTCTAATTCTAGCTTTGAGGCTAAAATAATCTAGGCAGAAAATCGCAGGCTAGTAGTTCAGCCTCCAACTGTCAAAAAGCTGACTAGAATCGTAAAGGGCACAACTAGTCAAATTCATTTGTTAGGTACACGATTAGGTGCTGAACTAGTTAAATCAAGCAGTATCGAATTAGTGTTGTAGTACAGGTGGTTCTCGAGGTACACGGTTGATGGGGACCGAAAACGGTCGCAAAATACCGTGTGTTTCGAATTTCCGCGTACGTCAAATTTCACGGTTTCCCTCCAAAATATCACTTATTTTCGTGTAAGTGGCGTAATAAGTTTTTGCAACTATTAGATATAATT
Organism: Anopheles gambiae; assembly: GCF_943734735.2. NCBI lineage: Eukaryota > Metazoa > Arthropoda > Insecta > Diptera > Culicidae > Anopheles > Anopheles gambiae. Next base: position 92,220,758 of record NC_064602.1, read on the forward strand.
TGATCTTAATATAACAATATAAAACATTCTTGAAGCACATCAAGTTCAACCAGAAGAAAATTTATTTAATTTATTTGTTTGCAAATTTATTTATTTGCATTTAATAATTGATGACTCAAACCAGTACAATTTGCTCAAAGAACTGTCAAATTGAGAAAACCGCGTATCTCCGAATCCGCGTATAAAAGGTACCGTGTATCTCGAGGTTCACCTGTACCATTCTTAACACTACTTTTATTTACAATTCTAAGCCTTTTAAATAATTAACAAGTAACATTTCAAAAAGTTTTTGCATAATTTGTGTAATAGTGACAATAAAACTAGAATAATAATATTAGGAGCTTAAACCAAACAATTCTTCATAAAATAATAATTCAAAGCTTCCTATAGCTTTTGGGCAGAACTGTTTAAATCGTAAGGACATTCCCCTTCAACTAGGAATGGTGATGGAGCGAGGTATGAGTACAGTTCAATAGGCAATTTGGGGTACAAATCAGCGAAAAGTCCCACTCGTTTCACCATGCGATCAAAGCGTTAAACATTCTGTCCAAAAAAAAGTTCAACATTCCAACTTGATTATAGCAAAACTAATGACTATTTCATAAAGCTTTTGATGAAACTTGATTCAACTAAAACCCCCCTCCGTTCAAAAGTCGCCGCTGCGCGACACATCGAATAACGTTCCAATGTCAGCAAGCGTCACTTTAATGAGCTGTTAATAAAATTGAAATGAAAAGCAACTGAAAACGCTTTAACGCTTGTTTGTCAAATGACCTATAAAGTTTTTCTTCTTTTAAAATTATTTTCTTCTCGCTGTTCTTCCGCAACTCATTTATTATGGTTGTGCTCCGAAGAAAACTCCATCATCATCACCATCACCATCAGCATGCAGTCTTTTCTCATCGCTTGGCGTGGAAAGTTTCTTCTCAACAATCACAACCCCTAGCTGACGCCGTGTGTTTGTTGATAGGAAAATTTTATTGAATAGTTAGCAATTAGTTCCCCTCTCTCCCCCCCCCCACCCTTATCCAGCGGAGGCGTGCTGACTCGACTGCTGACGAATTTTGCCTGTTAAAGTTTTTCCCGCAAACCGAATATCTTTGCCGTTTTGTGTCTGTGTGTGAGTTTTTGGGCGAAAAAGTAGTTCCCACTACTGCATCCTGACAGCCCACGCCCTCGGCAACCAATGTCGTATGCTTTACGCTTTCGGTCACTCTCGGTTCTAACGAATCATCAACTCTCTCCCTCTCTCACTTTTTCTCTACTTGATGGATGGATGTTTGGTCGAAAAGTTTGCTGACATGGATGCATTTTTCATTGCACCTTGTGTTGCATATTCGTCAAGCGACTTGTATCGTTTCCCGTCCCCAGCAGGCCGGCAGGTGGCGAAAAGTGTCTCGTGAATAATGAAGCCGGGCGATGGAAAAGTTGAGTTTAATTTACCATCAACCTTTGACATTTGCAGTTGGCGTGTGAGTGTGTTTGTTTGGAGAATGTTTCACCTCCCCCCCCCCTCATCGACAGTGCGCCGCTGCACGCTTGACCGATGGTAGTTGGTAAAAAATATTAAAAAAAAAAATCTTCTCTCTGTAGGACACATCCGAAGCCATTTTAATGGCAATGAGCGGAAGGAAAAGGTCTTATGTCGGGACCTTCGCTTGCGGTACTTGGCGGAAAGTTTAGCAGCATAATTATGCCATGCTGATAAAATAATTTCCCTCACTTTCTCTCTCTCTCTCTCTCCCGTTGCCTGCCTTCTTCTCTCCGTGATGAAAGAAAAATTGTTCAATTATTTTTGCTTAATTAAAAACTCTTTCACTCCCATTGGTGAACTTGGCACAGCGGGAGAGAGCGTGAGCTTTCGTCGATTCTTTCCATTCCACCCTATCGCCCCGCGGTGTTCTTCGTGGATCGGTGGGATACATGGAGGATGTAATCCGGTGTCCAGCACCCGTATACTTTTGCTTCTCAACTTCTCCAGCGAAGAGAAACAGACGAGGTCGGAGTACAACAAAAAAAGGGGATTGAAACACTCAAACGGCTACATGTCGCGTTAGTGACGCCATCTGGAACTGCTCCTCGGACAGGAGATGCCAGTAGGGGTGGTCCAGTATGCGGGACACTTCCTGTTCGGTCGCTTCGATCGACGCCGCCGTCGACTGCAGCCAGCCGTAGAACTCGTCCGTCCAGTCGGGGCTGCGGGGCCAATCGCAGCCCAACCGAACCTGGGCCCGGTTGATGTAGAGATGGCGCAGGTTTTGTGCCGATGTGGCAATCAGCAGGATCGTGGCCGTTGAGATGCACTCCCGCACCATCTGCGGTACAAAGCGGTGAGCAGTGAGTGAAGCGGTGCGATCAAAGGCACGTGGCAGGACAACTTACCAGCGCGTTCAAACCGGGACAGGAGCGGGCCAGCAGCAGGAGCAAACTATCCGGGCGCTCCTGGAACTCGCCGTCGCCGACCGCTTCGGCCGTGGTCGCGGGCAGCTGCTCGTGCCCGTAAACGGTCAGCGTGTACTTGTAGGCATCGACGGCCGCCACCAGCTGGTCCGAAGTAATCTGCGAAGAGATTAGAGATTTTGCATAAAAGCTCCCCAGGCATGATAAACTTTCGACTCGATTCCGCTCGAGAGATTGCCGCTTGTTGCATTGTTCCTTCAATTGCAATTGCCGGCAGTACAATCGGGCTCGGTGCACAGCGTTCTCTGCATATGAATAAGAATAATCAACAAAACTTATCGCCCACCCAAAAACTTAATTAACACTCTATTGCACAGGGAGCCCGTTTTGTCGGTGCTACTGTGGCCGTCTCTTTCTCTCTATCTGTCTATTCGTTAGCCATGATTCTTTTGCTCGATGTAACATATTCGTGTCGGTGGATGTAAGCTGTGCCGGCTGAGCTTTCTGTGCCGGTTTGTTACTGTGGGGTGCAGGAAATAATTTATCGCAATCGTTTGTCGACGGTAGGGATGTGTGTTTGCGCTTGTTATGGTCTGTTTACCTTACACCGGTATGGCTGGAGTGGATACGGCGGGTTGTGGGTTTGTGGTTTGCTATTATTTGCTTTGCACTCGAATACTTTTCGCTTTGTTTGTGCTGTCCGGAATAGGGGACGGAGGAAGGGAGCTTACAGATGTGTGTGTGTATGTTTTGTTTCAGAACTAGCTTGGGTTAGTTTCAGAAGTGATTTACTTTATGGGAAAAAATGGAAATGATAAAACAAGCTGTGTCTTCCATTACTGTGTTTTTGAATGCATAAGTTGATGAGATGGGTTTCCTACCGTATTTTTTTCACGTATGAAACCCATTAGGTACACTGGAGTCAAATGCAAACAAATGCTGTATGACAGTAATTGGAATATTTGCATACTGGAGGCTTTGGTTGCGCGAAAAAGTAGGATCGAAAAAATGAATTTCAAGCGATGGAAATATTTGTAAAATGTGACAAAACTCATATTTGTTTTAGAATAGTTCTAGTTTTGCCGTAAACTATTCGCTCATATAGTTTAAATGAGCAAATTATTATTTGTGATAAATTATTCGGACAATAATCCCTTCTTCCTCATTGATCTTTAATTGAGTAAGGGTCAATTATAATCGATTTGTGTTTGCTTCGTGTACCTATTTTCTCAAACGAATTTTCCCTAACTGTTATGTCCAAGTTTTTACCTTTAAACCAAACCAAAAGGCAATTCTCAAATCGGAAAATGACCAAACATTAATATAATTTCCTATCACATAAGTCATACCTTACAACATGCATGAAGAGCCTGTGACCCCGGACAAAACGTGCAGCAAACGAGCTTGATCTATGTGGCCTAAGAATCTATTTCAATTGAACATTACTCCTAAATGATTTTTCAATTTGAATATGTCAAGATAACGTCTTTTGAAAAATTTAAGGAATACAGGGTTTTCCAAAGGTTCTCATAGTTGTGGGACACTTCCTTGACTCTTTCCTATTGGAAGTGAACTTCATGTGTTGGAAATTGGACACGAAGGCACCCTTTTTAGACAGGCTCGTACGAAATTCCTGTTGGATTTGTTCAACAAGGGTGCTATAGAGTCCAATTCTCATTACATTAAGTTCATTTCACGGAAGAAAGAGTTAATAAAGTGTCCGACAGCTATGAGAACTGCTGGAAAACCCTGTAATGATAGCTTTGGTAAAATAAGTTCAATTTGTTAAAAAAGTGTTTTTTTTTTGCAATGAACCTAAAGAAACAAGTTTTCACTTCATGCCATTGATTAAAACGAATTTTGGAAGTAAAAAATATAAAGTATGATTTATTTATACAAGAAGTTTGAAGGTTTTATACAAGATACACTGCGTGAAACAGGTCGTGATTGAATTTGAAAAAGAAATTAACTCGAAATCCGTTATTATAAACCATTTTCCCAGGATCACTATACTACTCCCTTCCACTGACTTGCCTTGGAGATGTTTGATGTTTAATAAATCCCATACTAAAGCTTTACCGATCCCATCTTGCCTGCTGTCAAGCTGAACCCGCCAGCCCGACGACAGCACTGTCATAGCGAAATTGCGAGCCACATGCACTCGAAGCGACACACACACACACACAGGCAAGAACACACGTGAGTTTATAGTTACCATTGTTTTGGGCGTCTGATAAATCATGCTAGCGACGGGCGCTTCGGGCTGCAGCAGGATCACCGCGTTGGTGGTGGACTCGACGCACAGGTGGACGCGCAGCTTCGGGTTATCCCGCCGCACCGTCAGCCATGCCTTGGCCGAGCACGGGCTGATGGCGAGGGCGGGCGGTGTGTAGCGGTTCTGGAGCAGGGTGAGATGCTTCACCTTGGAGTCGGCCAGCAGCATCAGCACATCGTCGTCAATGTTCTGCGGTGAAACGACCAGCACCTGGGTTGGGCGTGGAGGCAAACAGGAAAGGAGGGCAGTGAGCCCGGATGAGCGAAGCGTAAAACTAACGGACGGACGGACGATGACAAGGGTGATTAATCGTTTTCGGTTATTAAATATCTTGTCGCGCTCGGTTTGTCCTTGGGTTGTGTCCCGTTGCGTCTACGTGTGCGTACGAGAGATAGAGAAGGAGTCAATAATAAGTTCCCGGTTGGGTGAGTCAATTCTCCTAGCCACACTCGGGACACACAACCGCACACACAGTATACATTTTGCACGCCTTTGGCCGGGACTGGAACGGTCGAGTTACAAATTGAACGGTTATGCAAATTGGGCATTGCTTAAAGCGCCTGCATGTTAGGCAACCCGCCACACACGCACATACCGTAGCGTTTCGAACGGACCGTTGGGTTGCTTGCCTGCTGTCCGTCTGTCTGTGTGTATGTTCTTGTTAAAGCGGGCGTGAAATTGATGATGAAAAGTAGATATAGCTTGAGCCGGTTTTGCTTTTTCACTTGTGCCACGGAACCTCACAATCATAAAGTAATTGTATTAGCCAAGGCTGTACGCACACTGCACGGTTTCGGGGGCAGTCCCGTTGTACGATGAATCAGCACCGTTCGGACTGGGCGTTGAAAAACGATTCGTTGACAATACATCCTAGGGTGTGTTGCGGATGAGCTCGACAATTTCGGGGCCAGCTAAAGAAGCCGTGGGTGTGTAGTCCGTGCTGATTGGTATCAGCTTTCACCTGCGACTAACCCGAACGTTCCGAAACCTCATTGTCGCAGGTCCCGTACCACCCCGCAGTGGATAAGATAATTTAGTTTAGGGCCAGCACGTCATCACTCACCTGTAGATTGAGAAACAGTCCGATGTGCATGATGGGACAGTGCACGTTGGTCACGTTGACGAGGCAGAGCCGGCGCAGCACCAGACAGCACGACTCGAGCACCTCGTCCAGCAGATGGTTCGCCTCGTACCGCTCGAGGAAGAGGTCGACCAGCGACAGGGAGTGCAGGTTGGTGAGGCAGAGCATCAGCCGCTTGAGTGCGGCCAGCAGCTGACCGCCCGTACCGAACAGCTTGATTGACTCCGGATCCTCGCTCATGGCCATATTGCACGGGAACAGGTAATTGAGCGAGCGGATGCGCGAACCGCAGCCGACCCACTCGCGCGGACACCCGGCCGTCCGGGCGTTCTGCTCCATCGCCCACGAGATGAGCGACATGAACTGGAACATGTTGTTGAAGCTTACCTGCGGCCGGAAGTCGAGCCCGCGTATGAGGTGACCGACGGACAGCAGGCAGCTCTGGAGGCGGGCGTGATCGAGCACGGGCTGCCAGCCGGAGTAGTAGTTGTACCGCATCCGGCCGAGCGTCGCGTCCTCGACCAGAAAGTTAGACCACACGTGGGGCAGATAGAACGCGCGATACCAACCGGAACAGGTCTGCAGAGCGGAGAGTGCGATTGAGAGAGAGAGAGAGAGAAGGCCTTGAGTACACAATTAATCAATTGGTCGCGCTGAACACCGTCGGGGCTACAGCCTAGTGGTCTCAGACACCGAGCCCAGGTGATCATTGTTATTATCGTCATCATCATCATTCTCATCGTTTGCGTTTGGGACGCACGGGCAAAAGAGACATGCACACACACACACACATTCGCGAGGGTTTTATAGCATCATACCAGGCTCGCGTAGTACCGCTCCTTGATGGTGAGATGGGAGAAGATGCGCTCGAGGATGTGATCCGGTAAATTACTCCACTGCGTCCAGCAATGGTCCGGGTCGTCATTGTTGGAATCGTTCTCGTCCGACCGGTCGACGGTTTCGTTCTCATTCTCGTCCACCTCGATGTAGCACGCTGTACAGCATTCGGAATCGCCAGAGATAGAGAGAGTGTGTGTGTGTGGTGGACGTCCAGGGTTATGCACACGCCGCATGAAATGAAAAAGAAAGGAGAATGGAGAATAAAATATTTATAATTCCAATTCAGTGGCTAGCGTTTCGTGCCGGGCCGGTAGTGCCTTCGGTCCGGCAGCAACGGGCCGGCACGGCGCAATCGTTTTTGATATGAATGTTTCGCGTACCTAGCATAGCGTGAGAGAAGTGAAATAAATTGAGAATAAATTTGAAATAAAGACGATAAGGACGACGGGCTCGAGTCGGTGTTGCAGTTTTTGCTTTTGCACCGGATTGCGGGCAATACAGGTGGTTTAACGGTTTAGCGTGCCAGCGTACGCGGTGGCACAGTAGTGATTTCGGACGTCTTATTTCTCGGGTGATGTATATTTTGTGAATTTAATTCGCTTTCTCTACAGGCTATTCTTGCTTTCGAGCTTTCGTAGCGACGGGAATGGTTCAAACTCTATTTTCTCTGTCTTAGTTTTTTTTAGGCAAATTTAACAATAAAGATGTCTTGGATGGTGTGAGCGAAATATGGCTGAGCCTTAAAGAATGGTAGGGTTGCAAAAATTCAAATTTAAATTCTAACGCGTCTATAGACAGATTTACGGATATGTCTTAGTTAATCCTTTAGTTGACTATTCCGTAGGATATTACAGCCATAAACTATTCTGAAACTTGTATGTAACTACTGTGTACTTGTCCCAGATTTTGACTTTATTGAGGTTTCTAGGTCTTTCGTAACCTAAATACAAATGCAATGAAGAGGCCAAAATGAGTATTGTTAAAAATAATGTGTAGTTCAACGCATTGCATAGTTTAAGGCGCTTTGAGACAGGGTTTTCGATGGTATTATGGACGTGTTCAGCGAGTTGTTGATTTGGTGGAGCATATCATTGACTCTTTCAGGGAGATATTGAATAATAATGTGTTGACATGTTCGGCGATACTATCGAGCTGTCAAATGTTTCGTTTTCACCCTGTACCTAAGCGTGTAATTTTGCATTCTTAAAGGTCTTAAAAGTAGTAAATAATCATTCCCCAAGCATTTTAATAGTTTACCAAGAATGTTTTGATACCAGCTCTAACCATAGTGGAGATGCTTCTCTTCTAGACAACGAGCGTAACTAGACCCCTTTACGCCTCTTTGTTTTTTTGTGCCTTAACCATCTCTGGACCTTGGGCCCAGGATTACGAGCTTCTGCAAAGCTGTGCAAAGCAAATTATTACAAAATACCATCGTTACAATGAAGCGTTCTCCTCAGTGCACACGCGCGAATGCAACGAAGAATAGCTGGCGAAGTGTTCATTCTCTGTGATGAGCAGGAACTTTGAAATGAAAACGTCCTGCAGTTTGAGCTGCTTGTTGCAAGCATAAAAAAGGCATTTATAACTGATTGTGATGGAGAAAAACTACACCAAAACAACGAGAACGAAATGCTAAATCCAATAATATGCTTTAATGCTTTAATGGTAGGAAAAGTTAAGACGTGCCTGATTATCCATTAGACGAACTTCCCGTCCCCACACCCAAAGTGTCCCGAAAAACCACTCAACACCTTTTCAGTCTCTGAAGTTTTAAAGTGCGCAATCATTCCTGTCAAACTTCCCCCAGGCCGGTCCCGGCAACGCTTAAAGCATTTAAAGTGAAGTTTGTCGCACTGTCGCTTACATTCTTTGGGCAATCTTTTTTTACGATTTCAAACAATCTCATACCGGCTAGCGTGCCCTCCCGGAACGGCACGGCAGGCAGGCCAAATATGCTCGCGTAAAGTGCTGCACCACCCCACGCCAGCAAAGCCCAGCCAGCCAGCCCTGCCGTCAAAGGCTGTTAACTAACACAAGTGGCAGCCCCGTCCTTTCCCCGCCAGGGCAGCGTGGGACAATTCGTGGAATCCAGCGTGCCGCGGCGGGTACGTGTCTGTTTTAAAAGTGGTAATTTTTGTGAAAACTCATAACGATTCCACTTGCTCCTGGTGGTTGGTGGGCGAAAAAAGAACCCCTTTCGCTATCCGGCTCCTTTCCCGGCTACTTTCACCCGCTCTGCCACGGTTCACGGCGGAAGATTATGACAATCGTTTCCGCCTGCCGCGAGGCAGCGCACGAAAGGCTCAGGTGAGATTTTGGGTGAAACACGGGAACACAGTTTCGGGCCTCGTTAACATTCGGATTTATGGGTACGAAACTTATTAAATGAGCTTCTTATGACTTTTCGCGCGCTTTGATGAAACTTTCCGCTTTGCTGTGCGGTGTGTGTGTGGGAATGGGAAGGCCGTAGAAGACGGGCGGGAATAGCGGGAATGAGAAACACTCCATTTCGCTGCATACCTTTCGCGAAAAGCGGAACACTCCTCTCGGGCTGGGAAATACAATGGTGCGCAGCGCGAGGGCGCCCACCAACCCGTTCCCGAGGGGCAATCCGCATTGTTGCAAATGTCAAGAGGAGAGTGGGGAGTGAGAAGAACAAAAGCGGGGAGCGAAAAAGCTCGCTTAAATTATTTAAAATCCACCTTCCCCGTCCCGCAAGTACTTGCGAGTGTAATTCCGACGCTTGTGCATAATTTATACTACGCCCCGTCTCGCATTCCGCAAGGCTAGAGTAGCGGAGTAGTAGCTTTCTTGAGCCCATCCGTCGTCGTTTCCGTCGTGGTAGTTCGTTCCCCTCGCGGTAAGTCGAACCGTTAGCGTATCCGTTCGCTTCCATCTACTGGCAGTTGGTCGCTGTTAAAACCTTACCCTTTTTGTGGAAGAATCTCGTTTCGGTAGCAGGGTCGCTTGCCGTTTGCGTTTGATTGTGAGTGAAGCGATACCGGGTGGCAAGATTTAATGGCGTGTGGTGTGCGGATATTTATGATCGAGATTTTGTTGTTGTTGTAGTAGCCACTCGCTTGTTCTCCCTTCCACTGACAAAAGGATGTTATGCCTTGTTCTGCCCTTACCGCCAAAGCGAACAGCTTGAGTAATGAAGGTGTGTATCTGTGAGCAAATTATTAGCGCCGGTGCGGTGGTGAACCATTCCGATGACTTGTTTCAAGCCTTAATAGAGTCGTCGCGGAAGTAGCGACTAAAAAAAAAATGTGCCATTTCAATGAGACTGGCTGTTCGGTGGTGGAAAAGCGATCCTTTCCCTGAACCCTTCGTACGGCATGAATCGAGCAAGCAATTATGCACAATTATTCGCTCGTAATACACCGAACGTGGCCGTCGCCTTCCACCACTTTCCGGCTAGATTAAGCGCCATGCACCTCACGCAGTGTCGAGTGAACGGCATCGCCCGTTCACACCCGTTCGCATACGTTCGCCGGTAGGTTCGGTGTGTATCAAGATTTATTCGCCCCTTCCTGTCGGCGGATTTACGAGAGCCAAGGCAAGCCAAACCCAAGCTGGAGGATAATTTCCTCGCTCGCTCGCTCGCTATTTATTGCACCCGCGTGAATTGAGAGTTGAGTGCGCGGGTCGTAACGCGGGTGTAGCGGGATCGCGATGGTTCCCGATGGCGGTAATTTAGGCGGCACTACTGCCATTAGACACAGTCGGGCGAGAAACCACCACACGCTCACCCTCAACGCCGTTGGTTCGCACCAAAGTTTTCCACTGCCTTCAATTAAGCTAAAACGTGTGCCCCCCCCCCCCCCTTTTGTGGCAGTGGTAGGGACATTATCGTTTCGCTGGCTTTCTCACGGTCTCGGTCTCGGGGTGAGTGAGTTACAGCCGCTGGGTCTGATTGCGGATGCGAGCGTGCCTCGTCAACGTGTCCTCGTGCCGTGTTCAGGTGACTTTAGTTTTTACACGTTGCTTGCTGAACGTTTCTCGTGTCGGTGGTGGTGGTGAAGGGGTGTATTTAGTGTAAATCGAATTTATCACTCACGGAATTATTGAATTCGTCGCTATGGCTTTGGGGACTGATTGGTACGCGTGGCGTGAGCAAACCCAGCGGCATGGGAGATCCAGCTGTAAACATTCGCCATTTCTGGTAATGACTTGTCTACGAAGGTACGGTTTTTGTCAATTAAATGTCACATTGGAGGTTTTAATAATTCGGGTAATGAGTTATCAGATTGTGTGATTCCAACGGGAGCTGCCGTAAATCCACACATGTTCATCAAGAAGGACCAGCTGTAGTGATGGGAAAAATGACAGGTTCTGGAATCGAAATCGGCTTCGGGATCGGATTTGGCTTCGAAATCAGAATCGGCTTCGAAATTGGAGTTAAATTTGGCATCTCTATATTAATAGACATTTGGATCGAATGATGCTACTTGTTGATATAAGCAAAGAATCAAAATTCACTTGTAAACGATCCATTCTCATGGAGATTCCCAGACTGATTTTGCTTGTGAAACTTGTGAATTTTGCACTGCTTGTGATTCCGAAGTTGAAGTATCTGCTTAAAAACAAAATTACAGTTCTTACACATGATTTTCAATTCACCACAAACAACTGTTAAAAATCAATCCAGCTTGAGACGTGTGGAAAATAATGTGGAAGAATTAAAATAATAACAAGGTTTTCCAAGGCACCTTCGAATGTGCACATAATTATTCAGCGATTTCCGATTCAAGATGTTTTTCAACAGCTCTCACACAGTATTCATCAGAATCAGAATAAACTTTCAGTTCTTCCACATGATTTGCAACACATTATAAAGAACTGTCAAACTAAACCCAGCTTGAGACGTGTTGAACACTATGTGCAATAATTGAAATATTATTGTGATGCAAATGAAATATTTGACAGCTGTTGAAAAACTTCTTGCAAGCAATGAAAAATGTTATTGACATTGGAAATTGACTCGGAAAGGGTAACAGAGTAAGAAGAAAAAGATAAAATTATGGTTATCCTCACTCTTTGGATGGATTAGGCAGATCAGTGAATGCGAAAATGCACAAAGCACGTAGCCTCAGTGTATCGTCTTCTTTATCAGTCTTCAGTGTCGAATATTTCACTCAACGTTTTAACTTATCTAACGGCTAACCTTAATGTTTTAACTTGCAGACAGCAGCATCTCGAGGGATTAACAGTGGAATGTCCGTGTGCTCAGGAGAGAAGAAAGCATGAGGAAATAGAAACAGGCACTAAACCTGACAATGATGAAAACTGATGATACAAACAGGAAATGAAATGTGAAGTTCGTGGGAAACTCAATAAGAAATACAATGTCAATGTGAGTTCATAAATTGTAATAAGAGCAAACTACCCCGATAACAGCAATTAAATAGTAGAACAAGATGAGAGACAAACATGGAAACATAATAGCGAGACAGAAGGGTGAATTACTAAAGAGCCGAAAGTACTTTCAAATAGCATTGCTGATACCATACTAGAACTAGTCGTGAAGGAAACCCCAACGAAGCGCGCGTGACGACGGCATCAAGATGAGATAAAAAAGGAATGTGTTTCCATAACTCTGAGAAAGAGTTATATGACAAATGCAATCTGAGCTGCTGGAAATTCAACATCAGGGAGACTCAGACGTTTCCACTGGATGGAGTTGAATGATAAAGACAAATAAAAAAGGATACCAGCTTTCAAGTACATTTTGGATTCACATATTTCATTTATGCCACATGTTTTCCATTCGAGAAATATTTTAAGAGATCATAAATCTGTGATATACCATAATTATTGCTGATGTTTTTTGTGTGTAGTCATTTTATACTTTTCATGCAGCGATACATTGCAGAAAATCTGTCAGGCAAAACTCATCACTTGTGTTGTTCCAGTAAAGATTTTGAAGGGCACAACCAATTGAAAAGGCATTTCAAATTAAACATTCCATTAGAATGCAAATGTCCTGTGATGTTTCATATCTCAAACGAATTCTTTGTGGTAGCAGTGACAGATGCACTAGTCTTATAGCCGGTTCGTTAAGCATCAATGGAATGTGCATTTTTTTAACCAAACATCCTTTATTAAATTGAGGATAAACTCTTGAAGGGAAACAACGTAATGGCGTTAATTCAATCATTTTCCTGAAGAGCATTTTTTTCTCCTAACTGTGTTTTGTTCTATGATACTAAAGAAACTTTCCGCTTGCTATGGACATCATAAGGTGAAATATTATTTAATTTAAAGTTGTTTCAGACCGCAATCATTCATGTTCTTTTCTCACTGCATACATAACATTAGCAGTTTAATTATACCAGTTATTTTGTTCCTTACGTCACTCTTTTGATTCAGAAAATATGAACTCATTTCACACCAAGCAACGGAAATCTCAAACAGTTTAGCACTTTAGCGTTCACAAACTCTAGCTTGGGCCCATCCATCCTGTACCGAACCGAAACACTGCTTGATCACCGACACCGGCATTTGTTTTTCCTGCGTCGTTCTAATTTTCCCATTCATCCCCTTTTCCTCACACCATTTCACGGTCACCGCGTTCGGCACACGTTTCAATTCACACAGCTGTGCCGAACTGCAACGAGAGCACAGCAGCAGCAACAGCAACACCACTACACACGCTGTATTTATCTTAGTTTTTCCCGCTACGGGCCGCCGACCGGCTTCGGGGTGGGTTTAAAAATACAACAAGCACGCAGTATACGCCTGAAAACACTGGCCCGACTGACACGACGGGGTTACAAAAATGGCGAAAATTGCGAAATCACCGAAAAGGGGGGTTTTCGCTTGCCACCGCACACACTACACTACACACACACATATGACGCAGACGGTGGTGGAGCAAAATTGTGTAACAAAGGTGGTTTTTGATGGCGGTGATCCTGATGGCGGCTGTCCAGCATCGGTTGGTGATGGTTATGGGATGAAGTATTTTCGAAACACTTCATGCTCCTCGGTTCGTACCTTTATCATCGCTGTCCAGCTTCCAGCCGGCGTTTACAGCTTTCGTCATCGTGGGTTTGTAGCGTTACTGCTGTAGCGTTACACTTTGCAAAAAACATCAACTGATGGTCCCGATCGATGGATGCGTTTGCGATTGGGGAATGGTACTGCAAATCACTGGCAATTCACACTTGCTTCCTGTGCGTAGCGCTTGCAGTCTGATCTTATGCGCGCAAAAACTCACGATCCACTGAGTTGGCGATCTCGCCGATCGCCGGTGTGTTTGTGCGCTTGGCGTACAAACGTTCATCGATTTCTGACCACAGCGGCCAAAGAGGACGGTTGTGCTGGTCAGTGAGGGTCGGTGAGAACTGGCAAGGATGGGATGAAACTAATACAAGCATGGTTTGTGCTTTGTAGAAGCTGCAAGCATTTAGGAAGAGTTTTACATGAAAAAGTAATAGTAAAGAAACAATCGGGAATAATATTGTGATTTACATGGCCATCAAACATCAAACGAAATACGTCATACCAAACAACAACTGTACCACAGCGCCTTGTATCTTCCACGCACAGGTAGTGGTGATGCCAAGCGCCAACGAAAACCACCTTGCGCAGTAGACGCAGACCGTTTTCAGGTTCATCCACCAGCACCCCAAAACAAACTCGTTCACGTTGCGCATGAGCATGCGCCCGAATCTATTTACGTTACGCAAATGAATGTTTTGTTTGAACGGGTGTACGGGCCTAACTAACGAATTCATTCGCCAGAACATCAAACAACTGGTAGTGTGATGGGTGAATTAAAAAGCACAAACACAAGTTTCTGCTTCATTTGCAAAGTAAAGAATAACGCTTTATTTAACGATCAGGCCGTTACGGTGTGCAGTAGGTAACGCCCGGTGTAACGCTTTGAATCCACGACAGATAGGAAGTGATGCGGCTGCTGACGGACGGTTTGCTGGAAGCGCACGATACACCGTAGTTGACGACGCCGACCAGATAGACGCGTCCACCGGTGGTGAACAACAGCGGACCGCCGGAATCGTACTGGCACGTATCCTTCCCTGGCGTGTACGTGCAGATGTGTGAGGCGAGAATGTTGGGCATCGATGACTGGCAGGACTGTTCCGAGATCACATTGAGCGACACCTTGCGCAGCACGTTCGAGGTCGGTGCACCAAAGTCCATCGTACCCCAGCCGGTCGCTTCCACGATCGAGCCGGCGAAGTTGGAGGTGGAGTAGCGGAACGGCAGACAGGCCGGTCCGACGGCGGCATTGAAAGCGATCCGGTCGGCCGTACGCACGAGCGCGATATCGTTGCGCGACGGGCTGACGACGTACTGTGGATGGTTCGTGATGGAGGCGAGGCGCATCAGCACCGAGTAGCTCGTGTCCGTACCGACGCTTAGGTTGTGATCGCCGACCAGCAGCCCGGAAGCGGATAGACTGCGTCCCCGCATGCAATGGGCGGCCGTTATCGAGTGATAGTCGGAAACTGTGAATGCACATAACACATAGGGAAAACATATCACTGCCTGGAGAGAAAGATACACTTTAAGCCTGTATACTCACTAATTGTAGCACCGCAAAAGACGCTCCGTGAAGAGGAATCGACCAGTCCGGCCATCATGGGAAACTCGTTCACAAGCGTCGGCACACCGTTCACAATTTTAGACGTACGGCGCAACCCGCAGCTACATTTGGGAGCCTGCGCTACCACCTGGCACCGGAACCGTCCTCCAGATGTGGTCGTGGTCGTACGCAAAGCAAACACCGCCCGATTGCCGGTAGATTGTAGCGTAAAGGTACGCTGTCCGCAGTACTTGGTGGCGTACGCGAGCGTAGGATCATTCTGCAGCGATATCTCCACACGATCCGCGGTACATCCGGTTGACTGGAACGAACGTGAAACGTTGTCAAAATGTGAGAGACGTACCTTTGTGAGGAAGATAACACTCGTAGCCTTACCGCAGCCAGATACATGTCGTAGCAGTTCACGTAGATCGTGTTGCCGGCCGGTGCCGCCAGCTGCCAGCGGCAGTTGGTACCGCGCGCATAGTAGTTGGGAAAGCTCGGCGATTCCACGTAGAACACCTCACCGGCAGCAAGTGTCTTCTGCCGATCGCAGCCGGTGAATTGGCCTACCGCGGGCGAAACTGCCAGCGCGACCAGCGCGACCAGCCACGCGATAAGAACGTTGCTTCCGCACATTGCCAAATGATAGCGCGTACTGTGCCGTCCCCATCGTTGCCCGAACCTGTGTTGGGGGGCTGGTTTGCGATGTGATAAACGAGCAACAAGACGACTTATTATCTTAACTGCTGCATCGTTTCATCGTCCCACACCTTACCTCGCTTACCTGTTGCGATCGATCTGTGTACGGGATGACGGTGGGCAAACAATGGGGTGTACATTTTGTAACTTTCAAAAACACATGTTACGTTCTAAACTGGCAAGAACTGGCTATCTGATAGCGAGCCTACCGCGCTACACCGCGTGTGGCCGTCAGGCGTTTTTGGATCTAGAGCGCAAGAGGGTGCATGTTAGTGAACTTTGGAACGAAATTTCGATCAGACCTTTGTGGGAGATGTGATCCCTTAAAAAAACGAGCCGCAAAACATCCGGAAGATGTTTTTGTTTTGATGAACCTCCTGTGGATTGGGATGTTTTTCACTTTTGGCACTATTTGGCAAACACGTGTCCAGGGACGTTCTTGCAACTAGCTCTTCTTGGTGAATGAGAGCAAGTGTAGTACTGCTACAATGTTCCTTTCACCGGCTTGAGACGCCATGTAGCTTGATAACAGTGTCAAGTTAATCGGGTCAATATGTTTGATCAGTTGGCTTTTCAAGCCCACTCTAAATCTTACACCAATCGTAGGCGTAAGCGATTGCGTTAGCCATCGCAGCTTAGCGGGAGGCTTTAAAATGCTAATGTCAGAGGGGGAGATTAGTTTAGTGATCGTCCGCGATCGAGTAGTGAAAGTACGTGTGCAGCAAGAGATAGGGCAACAATTGAAAGGAAAATGCTCAAGTTCGTTTGGAATGACAGTGGAGCGATCTTGGTGCTGTTGGTGATGCTAATGACCACTGCGGTGACCGGTCAGTACGGTTCGTGTGATCTGACGTACAATTACACCAGTGGTCAGACGAGCTATATAGAGTCGCCCAACTTTTCCAACTACTATATACCGGGCACCAAGTGTCGGTACACAATAAACGCCCCAGTGGGCCATACGTTGTACGCGCAGTGCTACGATATGTATCTGCCGTCGAGTACGGGCTGTTACTACGACAAGCTGGCCATCTCGCGGTTCGGCGATCCCAATCTGAGCGATGCGATTGTACGCTGCGGAACGACAACATTCAACGTGGAAAGTCAGTACAACAAGCTGGTGGTGGCTTTGCTGGGGAGCACGAGTACGTCCGGGGGAAGGTTCCGTTGTCAGATTACGGCGCTCAAGCTTGCCTGCGACTGTGGACGTCACAAAACGGTAAGTGTACGATGGTTGTAATGTTTGTTGTTGAGGAAGTTCATGATCGTTACTGGAATTATCCGTTTTATTTACCTCATGTACTATTGAACTGTTCCACCAGCCCACGATCGTCAACGGATTCCCGACGCAGGCAAACGAGTACCCGATGATGGCAGGATTAGTGGACAACAGTTTGGCGAAGGTGTTCTGTGGATCCACAATCGGTAGGTGGCACGGCTTGGATCAATTATTGAAGCTTATTAAAGTGTCCTGCTTGTGGTTTCAGTTACCGATCGTCATGTGCTTACTGCTGCTCACTGTCTGCTGGATAGAACAGTTACCGGTACAAGCGTTCTCGTCGGCGATCAGGACATAAGCACCGGCTCCGACACCCCCTATTCGTCGCTTTACCGCATCTCCACCTTCACACAGCATCCGAGCTATAATCCTACTTCTAAAACGAACGATATCGCACTGGTGCAAACGTTCAACACGATCGTCTTTAATCCGGGCGTCGGCCGGGTGTGTCTTCCGTTTTTCTTCAGCACGTCCAGTTTCGAGAATGTACGGCTCAGTGCGCTTGGCTGGGGCGCGATCGACTTCGGTGCTCCATCGTCGAATGAGCTGCTGCAGACAACGCTGACTGTGGTGTCATCCACCAGCTGTGGCACACAGCTCTCCCGCACGATCCTTGCGTCGCAGATGTGTACGTTCGCTGCCGGTAACGATACCTGCCAGAATGATTCGGGTGGCCCACTGTACTATACCGATCCGAACAGCCAACTGGTCTACAGTATCGGTGTGGTAGGGTTCGGTGTGGCCTGCGCATCGAGCTTCCCGAGTGTGAACACGAGAGTTACGTCGTATCTGGATTGGATCAGTAGTACCACAGGGTATACGTTCTGTGAGAAGTAATTCGGGTTTAATAGTGATAATACAGTGCGAGTAATGGTAATAAGTAAGATTCTCTTGACGTTGAGTTATAAGTGGAATACATATTCAATTGTAGCTAGTTATGCTTGAGATCCATTTTGTCTTGGTATGATTAAAGATTATAAGTATAGACATTGGAAATATCAGCTGTAATGGATCGTCTAAACGTTGTTCTGTAATTTTAAACTATAATCGTCATAATCATAAATTAAAAGATTTGTTTAAATATGGGGTTGCCACAGCCAAGCTACACGTTCCGGACGACATTGGACGATGCAATAAATCCGTTAATGACAACTGTAGAATCTCATACCAAAATTCAATGCACGGCAAATACGTAAAAAGGGATCAGAATCGCCAATGCAGGCTTCTTTCTTAGGGACAATCATCTAAGTCAAGCAACGACCTGGGTCGGAGCGATGGGACATACAATTTTAGGCTGGAAAGTAGCGCCGGTAAGTCAACAGAGTTGTCCAGCAGTTCCACGACAAATAATCTCTGGGCATTGCAATTGCGTTGCCAGCATAGTACTGAAGCGTATTCCAGCATTTGTCACAATCAGTAACGGTTATCAGTGAAAAAATTAAATAAATCTCATAAAAATTAGTAAAATGACAACTATAAGCTAAAACATATTGTTACCAAAGTGTGTTGCAAATGTAGAGTCTACTGTACTTCATAGTTGTAGTATTAACACAAAGAGCATGCAATTTATGTTCCCAATGTTGTCAGCAGTATACAGTAAAGCGCTCGCACTGTGAAACAGGTGTATTATACTTGGCTTTTTAAAGCATCTCCAATGTTCAAAGGTGGTACTCGATTAATACGAGTTACGCAGAGGAGTGGCCATGTAAAACTATATTTATTGCAAAATATATGTTGCAACGATTTCCTGAAATTAAACGATATCAGAATTAAAATGGCATATATTACAATGTAGAACAAAAGAACTAGTATTGGATTTCAATCCTAGAACACCACAGAACACCAGAGAATCTCAAGTCAAAATACAGTGGAGGTACGTATGATACGCTTATTAAGTCTCCAAAGTATCTTAAAGTATTGTTGCTTATTTGACCGAATCACGTTTAGCATTTGTCTAAATTTGTACCAAGGAAAGTATGGCGCTGTCATGGATTAAAGCGATGTTTTTTGTTGTTAGCTCTTTAATGACCTCATAAATAAAAAAAGAGTGCTTTTAAAAACCAGCTGTAGTTAAATATTGAACAAGAAAGCATTAAGATATTTTCATAATTTGGGGCAACATTAAACAACACCTATTGCAAGAAAGCCATGCAACAACCTATAGCTCTTGGGTATCTAACACTCAATCACAGCAGTGTTTAAGTGAAAATAGTAACATCTTCCAATGCCCAGCAGTACGCAGTGTTTCTTTTCAAATAAAGCTGAGCGGTTTTTACACAGTGAACAATCGAAATAAAATAATGATGTATGTATCTTATATGTACCGAGCTTCTTTCACCTGGTGGAAACAGTTGGCCATTACCGTGAGCAACAGTAGCGCCCATTGTAGGGTTTTGTGCTTGCTTGGCCTGAGAGTGACAATATGCTCAAACGTTAAGGAGAGAGTTGTTACCTCATAAACATACCCTAAGACACATCCGGAAGATGTTATGGTCTTGCGGCACCTTCTTTAGAGTTGGATGTTTTTCACTTTTGGCACTATTTGGCAAATATATGCCCAGAGGCGTCTAGTACGCGTTGGAACAGACTGGTGAATGATACTATGTGTTCTAAAAGTACAATGTTCTTTTAACAAACTCGAGACAGAGTGCAGCTTGATAAGAGAGTCAAGTCAATCGGATCGATATGTTTGATCAGTTGTTGCGCCCCTCCAAAACACACTCCGAAACGTACCTCAAGTGTATGCGATTGCGTTAGCCATCTAGAGGGGGAAGCTTTAAAATGCTAATACACGTGCGGAATAACGATTTAGTGATCGTTCGCGATCAAGTCGTGAAAGTACTGGAGCAAGAAGAGGTAGTAAATCAATCAAAAGAAAATGCTGAAGTTCGTTTGGAATGTTGGTGGAGTGATCCTATTGCTGGTGATGCTAATGATTGATATTGTGACAGCTCAGTATGGTTCGTGTGATCGGCAATACAACTACACCAGTGGTCAGACGAGCTTTATCGAGTCACCCAACTTTTCCAATTACTATACACCGGGCACCAAGTGTCGGTACACAATAAATGCCCCAGTGGGCCATACGTTGTACGCGCAGTGCTACGATATGTATCTGCCGTCGAGTACGGGCTGTTACTACGACAAGCTGGCCATCTCGCGGTTCGGCGATCCCAATCTGAGCGATGCGATTGTACGCTGCGGAACGACCACATTCAACGTGGAAAGTCAGTATAACAAGCTGGTGGTGGCTTTGCTGGGGAGCACGAGTACGTCCGGCGGAAGGTTCCGTTGTCAGATTACGGCGCTCAAGCTTGCCTGCGACTGTGGACGTCACAGAACGGTAAGTGTTGTATTAGAGAAGTGTGTAGTGATGCACGATCTTGATCGTTAACGAAATTGTTTTACTATCGTTCCACCAGCCCACGATCGTCAACGGATTTCCCACGTTGACAAACGAGTACCCGATGATGGCAGGATTGTGGGATAACAGTGTGTCAAGGGTGTTCTGTGGATCCACAATCGGTAGGTAGCATAGTCGATGTACCATTTGGTTACTAGAAGCTCACTCCAGTGTTTTACTTACGATTGCAGTTACCAATCGTCATGTGCTTACTGCCGCTCACTGTCTGCTCGATAGAACTGCAGCAGGCACACGCGTTCTGGTTGGCGAACAGAACACAAATATTACCAACGAAACCCCCTACACATTGCGCATGCTTGTGTCCACCTTCATAAGGCATCCCAGCTACAATCCAACATCCAAAGCGAACGACATCGCACTGGTGCAAACGTTTGACACGATCGTCTTCAATCCGGGCGTTGGTCGGGTGTGTCTCCCGTTCCGATTCGGTACGTCTAGCTTCGAGAATGCACGGCTCAGTGCGCTTGGTTGGGGCGCGATCGACTTCGGTGCTCCATCGTCGAAAGAACTGCTGCAGACAACGCTGGCCGTGGTGTCGTCCACCAGCTGCGGCACGAAGCTCTCCCGCACGATCCTTGCGTCGCAGATGTGTACGTTCGCTGCCGGTAATGATACCTGCCAGAATGATTCGGGTGGTCCACTGTACTATACCGATCCGAACAGCCAACTGGTCTACAGTATCGGTGTGGTAGGGTTCGGTGTGGCCTGCGCATCGAGCTTCCCGAGTGTAAACACGAGAGTTACGTCGTATCTGGATTGGATCAGCAGTACCACAGGGTATACGTTCTGTGAGAAGTAGTGCGAGTATACGCTGTATGGTAGTGATGAGGTGTGATCGAGTAGTAACAAGTAAAATTCTGTTTATATTTTGTACGGGTAGAACGAATTTGAAAAGTAAATTTGCTATATTTGCGCCATGGAATGTCTGTTTAATCTCTTGATGAAAGAAATGTGGGAACATGCTTATTATTATTTTTTTTTTATTTCTTATTTGGCACAACAACCAGTGTCGGTGAAAGCCTGTCTGTATCACTAGTGGCTTTGGCTTTCTGTGATTTACTGAATACACATAGCAGGATAGTGAGTCCTACGTATGGGGACGCAGTCCATTTGTGACTCGAACTTATGGAGGACGTCGTAAGTAAGTAAGTAAGTAAGTAAGTAAGTAAGTAAGTAAGTAAGTAAGTAAGTAAGTAAGTAAGTAAGTAAGTAAGTAAGTAAGTAAGTAAGTAAGTAAGTAAGTAAGTAAGTAAGTAAGTAAGTAAGTAAGTAAGTAAGTAAGTAAGTAAGTAAGTAAGTAAGTAAGTAAGTAAGTAAGTAAGTAAGTAAGTAAGTAAGTAAGTAAGTAAGTAAGTAAGTAAGTAAGTAAGTAAGTAAGTAAGTAAGTAAGTAAGTAAGTAAGTAAGTAAGTAAGTAAGTAAGTAAGTAAGTAAGTAAGTACGTAAGTAAGTAAGTAAGTAAGTAAGTAAGTAAGTAAGTATGTAAGTAAGTAAGTATTGGTAATATCAAAGGAGCTCATTATTTCCTCTATGCTTTTTTGTCATGCTCCTTCACTAATCTTTCTGCGACACCAGATCCAACATGATTGCTGCTTTTGAATCTAAATGAAGCTTTTGAATGCACTCTCTAGTTATACTAATGGAATAGAGCAACGTAGGTTATCTTTCTTAATTGACACCTCATGAAACACGACCTTGAAGGTCTCACTAACAACCCATGACATGTGTCCCTTCGAGGGGCTCGACACGCAAAGACATGCCCCTTCAGTAGTATTTATTTAAGAAAAAAGAAACCATTTCTAATTATAGCACCACTTACACTTTGTGCACTGTGTACCTTTAGCACTATGCAAAATAGCTTTTCAAATACAGCTCACCGACCGGCACACAGCGCACATTCGGAGGAAATTAATGATGTCTGTGCTTGAGGTGTACCGAGCACCCCACGGTATGTTGAAAACAGTCAACCCTTCCTTTTGACTACAGTAGCACCCATTTGGAAGGCAGTTCAACGTACCCGGCCGCAGAGAGTGCATTGAAAAATCGTTCTCCAAATGGAGTGTAGAAGTGTGCTTGCGGCAGGGCGATAGTAGCACCGCTTAATGATATGAAAAACCCGAGCCATTTTCCTGCGTAATGACTTTTAGAAGTAATGGTCACTGTCAATGAACTGTGTATAATTAATCTAGCATTTATTTTAGCCAGCTAGTTCAAAGGAAACCCCGGGTGCTGTTAAGGATGTTAAATTGCATTCGACAGGGGACGGCAGGGTGGGGGAGGTGATGCTGCAATGGAGCTCCGATGCACCCACATTCGGATTCGGACCGGTGGTACCGAGATTGGGCCACAGTGGGCACTGCTTTTGTCTGGTTAGGTAGTTGTGGATTTAATTATTTATCGTTCAGGAAAGCTGAATGAGTACATGGGCGTACTCGGGTTTGGCCTCGGCTTGTGGACAATCATACACACACACACGTACAGCCAGGGCGGGTGCATTGAAAGTTTCACATCGTTTGAACTGTCATCCTGAGGGAAACTCCGAGCGAGTGAAGGGAATGGCAAGGAAGAAGGGGTGGCGTGTGCTAGATTAGGAAAATTCCCCGAAGGACAAATTTGCACAGGAAAGCTTCCCCTTACTCTCGCCCACACACTCGCCGTCAGACTTTGAGTTCGTATCGTCTTGCAGCATTGGTACCGGGGGCGGTTCGTTTTATGTATTTGAAATTCGATGATAAAACCTGACACTTTGGTACGTACCGGGTGACCTCGCTCTCTCTCTCCCCAGGGCCACCAGCAGACAGTGCGCGCTTGTATGTGTTTGTAAAAGTTCATTTCTTAGGTTTAAAGTTTCAAGTAGAGCATCATCACCCAGGAATATCCATAAGGCTGTTAAGGAATCGGCACCATTAAAACGAGAGAGAGAGTGTGGAGGGAGGTAAACTTACACTTTGTACGAGACGGTTTAAACCCGATCCAGCATGAGACCAGCAGGTCAGCTGTACTTCGGGGTTTGGCAAACTGGAAAGCAAAGGGGCAGCTTCAAACGACGCCAACGACTGGCAAAAGAAGGAAATGTTTAATTTTGTTTCAATTTAGCACTACACTGCACTTTGGGGGCTCCCGGCCTGGTACAAGTGTCATTGCCCGAATCAATGCTTAGAAATTTCTTGAACAAGGAACGAGATTGGTTCCGTCGCAAGCACTGGGGTGAGATGCACTCTGGTCGATAAGAAAGTTATGACCCTGGATGGGATGGGACCATGAAGCACACCCAATGCAGGCTGTGACAGTTTTATGAGCAGGATGGTTTAAATTTCTTGTGACCCTCACCCGCCTTAAAATGCAACCAAAACTGACAGGAAACGATAATCTCCAAGGGTGCGGGAAAATGGAACCATCCAGGGACATAGATCTGGGCCGTGCTAGCCGTTTGCATTCGGATTATGCTTGGAACGATATCTGTAAAGGGAAGGGGACGAGTTGTCAGCAGTTGAAGACGAGACGAGCGTCATTTAGAGGCGATTAAATTAGCCGGATAAGCTTTGCAAAAAGCTTTGCGCAAGTAAGTGTGCTTAATGCAGCTGCAGGGGAAACGATAAAAATGACTCGAAGAAGTGCACAGTTGACCTCATTTTAGTGGCATGTCTCGTATCGCAAGGGCAAAGTATCCTTTCCGAACGTCTCATCAGACTCAATCGAGCGTTACCGGATTTAAGATTCCTCTGCGTGACCATCGCATTCTCCTTGTTACACAGGTTCCGGCAAAAGCGATAGCGATACAACCACAGGCTGGTGGTGTTTAGTGTCCATTCTGGCGTAAAATTCAACATTCCAGCCCCGTTCCCGGGGCGTGCTGGGTGGGGCAGCTTACAAATAGTGCGATGTTTAGCGGTCAGAATGACAGGTTAATTGGTATAATAACATGAATTCGTAACAGCTGCCGTGCGAAGTGGGAATAAATTTTAATTGACAACTGCACCTCTCACCCAGGCCTCGGTCGGTTAAGGCCACATAGCACCTCGGCAATAGGCCAATCGGTGTCGGCCCCGAACGGGGTTGACTTTTGCACTCGTGGCTCGATAGAGAGAGAGAGAGAGGGAACCTTTCGCCTAGCAGGACAGTATTTGTGCAGTGTCTGGGCTTTGCCAACCGCAACCATGTTCCCCGGGAGACAGATGTCTGTCTGGTGTTGCGTGGTGCGAAAGGGGTTGTGTGCGTTAGTGTGCTGGTCGCTATCGATTGCTGGTTTGTGGTGTAGCGCACTAGGTCCTTGTTTAGCTACACCGGCAGTGTCGAGTTCACCTTGCAACCACCCCGGAACCGTTTCAAATCATGTCGGTTTTCACGGCTGACATGGCTAAACGGAAAGACACACACCACGAGTGCAAAAACAAAGAAGTCGCAGCCGGGTCAGGAGGAGCGCAAAAAAGGAGATACTCATAGCAGTACGCAAGCAGTAGGGAAGAAGGTGCCCGCTGCTGTTGCTGCTAATGCTGTGGTGCTAAGCTCGTCAAGCTTGACAACGACTATCGACGCCTACTTGCAGCGCTCCCTTGCTGTGTTGTGTTGGTGTTAAGGACGATTGACGAGAAAACAAGCACAGTGTGGCCATAGTCTGCTCGAGGGGAGCAAACGCACCGGAGAGTCGGTTTGCCACGTCACTTATCGCGTGCGGAGTGTGTGGAAACCGAGCGGCACTTTTGTGAGTTGTTTGTAGCTGCCGCTCGCGTTAGATTGAACGGTGTCGGTGAAGATGGATTCGTTTGCGTCAATACTGGTGCAGTTGCTGCAGGGTGGATTGATGTATTATTTCTTCGCTGCAGTTGAGATATCGTTTACAACACAGGAACAGCCAGCTCTGTTTGGCATCTGTTAGCGTTAGCGTAATCTGTTTTGATTGGTGTAAAATAAAAGAAAACAAAAGCGCCGGTTGGTTTGTATTGCTGCTTTTCGTTTCTCGTTAAATTGTTCCGAATGATCGTGTTGATGCTAGTTTGTGCTGTAACGGCGTCAGAACCTACACCTA
Source organism: Anopheles gambiae (assembly GCF_943734735.2). NCBI lineage: Eukaryota > Metazoa > Arthropoda > Insecta > Diptera > Culicidae > Anopheles > Anopheles gambiae. The sequence continues at coordinate 92,246,341 of NC_064602.1, forward strand.
CAGTAATTTGAGAATGGCAGGTGCCTTTAACCCAACAGGGCTTCATGCAAAATACTGGACCCACACGTGGCCACGCGCTGTCTGGTACGGTAACATTCGATCTTCTTACATCAATTGCTATCATAAGCAGAATAAGATATTAGATGCAACTTTCGAAATTGAAATTGAAATTCGTTTTAGACACTCCAGAGACTCAAAAGGGGATTTAATAACAAAAATGGTAACTTTCTACGTGATAGTAACTTCTAAGAGCAGTAAGAAATGCTCATCGTTTGTTTGTGTCAATATAATATAGATTTTGTAAAATTTTCTGGAATTTCTTGGACAGACCTGATATTAAATCATGAATCGATAGAGAGACAAAACTTCAAACATCAATTTGTCAATACGCAACTCTCAATTCGATAAGTAAAATAGGTCAACAAGTTTGAGACAAAAAGTCATTATTATTAATTAGAAAACGTTAATATTGTGTTCATAAAATGCCCGCCTATCTGCTGATCAGATACCGTTATCGAAGGATCCAAAAATATGAAATACAATCAAGATATAAAAGAACCCATTTCCATACTGCGAAACCTCAAAACATCAATAGTAAAAATGATACGCAGAACCATTACCGAAAAGCCTCTCTGCTAGCGACAAGCACTCATTGGGCTCGCTTTTGGAGCAACGACCACGGCACATGCATTATCCGGCGTATCGACAGGGCCACTATTAATAAAACAATGCACACCTGGAAGGGGAGGGAGGTTGGTTGGTTGGAAAAGCAAAAGCGAACTAATCAGATCGATTGTGCCCTGGTGCGAACGGAACGGACACAAACCGGATGGAATAAAATGACCACCAAATGGACGCGAGCTTGCCAAACACGTTAGCCAAACCTCGAGGCGATGGGACAGGTTGAACTAAATGCACTAAATGACGCTGAGCGAAGGGGAAGGGGTGGTGCCATCGTGTCGTGGAGGGCAAAGAGGATCAGGGAGATGAATTGTAAATAAAATAACTGTTTGCACCAAAACGTAAAACTCACCCCCCCGGGTCCCCGGGACAGCATCACGCGACAGCGACACGTTTTGTCCAGCCCAGTGCCATAATTAAACTCGCTAAAATGACCCCGAGCTGATTAACATAGTTCATTACGGGCGAATAGGTGAGTTATTTAAATGAATTACCTCCGGAACGGGCCGAGCTGTCCACTCTGTCCACTCCGCTGTTGCTGCGGTCATCGCAAGAGTGGTTTTAAACCGCATAATTTATGATGGCAATAGGCAAAGCTCGCTAATGGTGGTTTGGTGGTGGTGTGAGTGGTTTTTTGTATGCATTCGTGTGTGTTTGTTTTTTTTTGTAATAAATAGAGAAACTTTGCCCACATGCAAAAGCAATTCGAGGAACATATGAGTTAAGCTCGCTTGTCAACTCCCCGAATTGGTAAGGCGCTGGTAGAGTCGTTGTCATTTGCATAGCGTGCGGTTCCGCCTGTGTAGCGTTAATCGGATGGATGTGCAAATGTACCACTTACTGGGCGGCAGAATGTGTATGGTGTAAATGTGCACCGGGATACAGCAGCATGCAAACAATCATTTGGAAATCGATAATTACATTATGCCCAGCAGTCACTGTTCGACTGTAAGTGAAACGAGGAATTAGATTCGGCGAAGGGGGATAAGAGCTCCTGCAGCTGTCTATACGCGACAGATGGGTAGAGTTATTTCGACTTTTTCCTTAATCCAAACAGGTGCAACTATCCGTTCAGCTATCGGTGTAAACAATTCAATCCGGTTTATTAAAATCATTGCAATGCAAGTGTAAACGGGGTGATGGATACAACGAGCAGGTATGGAATGAAGCATTACGAACGATAAACGTGCATGACGTTTATATTTGCGTAATCCATTACAAATACCATAACCAAGGGGAAGGGAAGCGACGGATATCGGGGATATTGGTAGAATTAATGCATCTGAATGGTGCAATTGATTTGCAATCATTTGAATCAACAGTTTTCGCACGGAAAAAGGGTACCAACGTACGAGCTACACATCCATCCGGCAGCAGTTATCAACTATCGATTGATTTGTTTTGTAATTTTAATTATCGCATACATGGCTGACTTTTCTCGACTCATTTTCTATCGGTACGATTGTAACGATTTGTAAATAAATTACGGTGGAATTACCTGGAATGAGCTTTTTCTTGGAAATATACGAGGGGTTGTGTTTGGTGCATACAATGGATACAATTTGAAACAATCCATGCTAGAGAGAGGTAATAAAAAGGTGTGAAGATATGAATGTATCTTTATAACAGTATTTTGTTTTTAATGATTGGTACATAACGCTGTTTTATTTATTAATGTTACTGTTGGATTTTGGGTTTGTACAATATTTCGAATATGAATTAAAATGAGATAACACACATTAATTAGAAGGAACTAAACTACAGCATGTAAATTAAAATACTTGACTAATTTGAACTGCATGAAATGAACTGCTCGAACTACACGAATGAACTTTGAATGAAGTATGTAATGAGCTGTGGAACAAATGGATATCCAGTTACAAACAGACCGGCAATTAAGGTGCACGCTTTATGTATCAAATTTACACTCAAATATAACAGTCTTGTAATATTCGTGAATATACTTCACAGTAACGAGAATGTGTACTAAAAGTTATTTCGTGAGAGTACCAATTTTCGTGCTTACATGTCTTTAGGACCATGCAGCAGATCAACACTGAACTTCGTTTTACCTATCAGATAATTTGCTACAATGAATATATCATTGTTTGTCATGTTTTTTATCATCACTAAAGCTACTGGCGGAAGTGTTGCTCCGTCGTAGCTCCCAACGCCGGACTTTACAGAATGATCGATTCTGTGGTTGGTGTCTGAATACGCTTGATTTATTTAGGTTCTGATCTCTTATATACTATGAAGTTGCTCAACGTATATAGGTCAACTAACTGTAACTATGATTATTTTGATAACAAATTATCATTTTAATTTAATGCGGCATGTACCGCTATTTGGTTTGTGAATTGCGTAAGGTAACTCACACGATTGAACCATGAGAATAGCTGACTAACCTGTGCATATGTTTGTTGCGTTTCTGAAGCTTGAGGTGTGTTTTTACTTGATGTATTTTTACTTTCCTATGAGGTCGTACGCAACAATCACAGTGGTATATCATGCTTTAAACATGGCAAAACAAGACTTATCTTGCTGCTTATTTGCTGTAACAACCGAAGTCAATCTAGGGCTTTTTGGCTATCTATGGCTGATTGGTGTATCATAAAGTGGATAGGATCAGTTTAACGTATAGGAGAGTCGATCCATATGAGGAGTTCACTACTCTATCATGATGCCGGCTGTATTTTGAATCAGAAAACAACGAACAAACCACTACAAAATTGAGTGAAACTACACTTTGCTTGATGAAGAGCATTGCTTGATGAAGATCCTGCACAAATAATTAGAATGTCCCATATTCACTGAAGTCTAGAAACAACAAATGCCATTTGTTATTTAACGACCAACGGTACGGCGCCCCTTACGGTAAGCTAATACTTAAACAATGAAATGATTAGATCTGCTCCACTTACTGTGTAGCCTAAACATAGCTTCTGTCTGTTCTGGTCGATGAAGCATGATCTCTCACTCCTTCAACTAGGATTAAATGAAAAAAGGTCGATGAAAGGTGAGTGGTCCAACATCCACGACGATTCGAGATCCATTGTTTTACTTTAAAGATGTGAAAAATAGTGGAAATAGATAAAACATACGTTGAACCATGATTAAGTAACCAATCGTTGTATTCAAACTAAAAAAAAACGATAAAACTATGAATTAATAAAACTCTTAATAAGCTTTATTTCCTTTAAATGTTACAATCTCACATGTAAATTTTGTCTATTTTGAACTATGCTGGCACGTCTAAAGCTCATTTTAGCAATTGAATAGCTGCTCTGCCTTAATGGGTGTTTTTATAAACAGAATTTCAGCGTCATGACCACAATCCTCTTAAAAAAACACGCTACGATATAAAGAAGTCAAGAATAAAACGCTGCGCTATCTTCTTTATAATCTGTTGAAAATTTGCTGAGAAACGTTGTAACAGTTGTAAAAAACTAAGGGCAATCTTTTCCTGTAATTTACTTACAGACACAGTCACTGAAACCTCCACCACTATTACATTCTCCGCTCCCAATCTTCTATTGCTGCCGGCTCAAATTGCTAATGATTATAAGCTTAGAAAGAGAGAGAGAGAGAGAGAGAGAGAGAGTAAGAAGAAAAAAACGCTATTCATTCCATCCTCCTCCCATTATCATCTCCCTTTTACTTACTTCCCCCCGGTCGATCAGTGGAGTAAGGAACTCGCGCCAAGCCGCCGCACCCTGCAGACCACCCCAAACGCATAATGATTAATCCAAATGGCAATGATCGAGCACGTTTCGCCGCCCAATACAATCATCATCGCCACATGGTCCACGAAGCGCATTTCATTGCCAGCCCGATACGGTACGCAAACATACACAGCACCCAACAGCACGGTGACGGCGTACATTTTTGCGTTTCTTGCGCCAAAAAGGCAGCCCGCACCGAGAGAGCGGAAATCAGCAACATAAAACATAATCGGCACTAATGTCCAGCAGCAGTGGCAGGGCGCATCGTTTTTGTGCGCAGCTGTGCCCGGATGAAAGCGTTAGTCATTACCGTACCATCGGTCGCACGGTGTCATCAGCGCGCGCGGTGCCGGATGCAAACAATTGACTGGTGCGGCAACCATTTACTGTTCGACTTTAATGTTTTATTTTCCCCTGCCCGGAAAATATTAACTACCAATGTATGGGGATGGGAGCGAGCTTGCCGCTGTAACCGCTTTAAGTAAAATGGGGTAAAAATTATCCTTTTTAAATAGCTCTTCCGGAATTCGACTTTAAATTTTCGCTTCCTTTTTACATTCCCACTCGCAGTGTGAGCATGAACGGGGTTTTGGGCAATTTTTACAAACTGCTCCAAATGATCGTTAAGTGTCAGCAACACCCCGCTCAACAATGAAAGCAATGACGAGACAGTGGCACAAATATTGCACCCGAGAAAGATGCATTCGCTTCACTTCTTGGAAACGCTTTAGCCTTCGTTATAATTGATTGTACAAGCGCCATTTGTGTTGTTGCTGTGCCCACGGTTTTGTCGGCCTGCCACAGTTTTCCTTTTTTTCTAGCGGGTGCAAAGCAAAACAAAAGAGAAAATGTGGAAAAAACTCCACCCGGGTAAAACAATAGCACATTGAATTGCTTTCTTTATAATTATTCGACTTTGGCCAAAGTTTTGCCACCACCCCACTGTGAGACGGCTTTGCCAAGGGTTTGCCCTTCCATCGAGCCATCAGCGGAGCAAGAGGCGGGCGCAAAAGTAGCTCTTTTAAACTTGGTCCGTATTTCGCTGCATTGCTGGGTGGTGTGTGTGTGTGTCTTTTTTGCAGCATTTTCTCACCACACTGTCTGTGCTAAAGGAGAAGAAAAGAGAAAAAAAACCCGCTGGAAAAAGTGCCATCCGAAACAACAACAACCGGAGTGATGGTGCTTGTTTAAACGTTGCAAAGGAAATTGAAAGACGATGTCGGGTAGTGTTGGCTGCTGGCCTCGCCAAAGTATTGTTCTGCATTGTACTAGACAAAGTAAATGATAGATAATACGAATAGAGAGAAGAGAAGGGAGTTGGTGCGGCAGGCAGACGGTGGCAAACATTCATTAGCTCGTTCTCGCACCCGAAAAGTGCTTTCGTCAAGTACGCCCTCCGCCCGGTAGCCATTATCTTGTAATGAAAATGAGCGCCCGATAGCAGGGATACCGGGAACTAGTTGCAGAAAGTTTCGACCACTTCCTCGCATCGTTCATCACATCCGTCCCGCTAGCAAGTACCAGTTGCCACGAAACAACTCATCGTTCTGACTGAATTCGTTTTTTTTTCTTTCTTTTGGGCTTTCGGGGCTACACGCTTCTCGCCTGGCGGGAACAGAATTAACTACGAATTGGAGAAGCAGTGTGGAATGTGTTGTTTTCTTTTCATGCTCGTGCAAAACTGCAATTCGCTCAAATAAGAGAACACATTGGAAATAGCATTGAAAACCATAAGACAAATCGTAGCGCAAAAAAGCCCTACAAGACACACAGAAAAAAGCTCGCCCCCGGTGAAGGATGAAAACTTCGAACATCCCGTTTAGCTGGTACGGTAGCTGTAGCGTACGAGTACCGGGGCTCTCGCTCTCTTCCAGCGAAGCGAAAGGCAACAAACTTAAAATGCCATTTCCCACGGGCTATCGCGGGATAGAAAGTTGAGATGAGCTAAGAAGCGTAAGAAGTGCCGTTGTTTTTGTCGTTGTTATTTTCTTCGCTTTTATTTCCTATCGCACGCCATTTCGCCCATTTACGGGAAATGGGCTTTTGGGGTTCTGTTTCCTGTTTTCCAGTACGGTGTCGTATTTTTTCACCTTTTTTCCGCCCCACTCTCATTTAGCTCATCGGATGAAACTGTATTATTGTTATGTTCCAAGCATATTGATGTCAGACCGACGCTCCCTTCTCGTCCCACACGTCCCCACCAAAAACCCGAATTCGACGATTTGTCTAGAAGTTTCATCCGGAACTTAGGGCAACGGTTTTCCAAACCCAATCGATCCATTTCATTCACTACAGAACGGGCACTTTCAATAGGGTCAGCGTGAGAGTGTGTGTGTGTGTGTACTGACCCCGAACTGACCATCGTTCGCCTGGCAGGGTTGCGCTCAGCCACGATGTAGGGCTTGCGGGGGCGATTTTTTCTTTTCGCTTTTCCCTGCCCTATTTTTTTTGCAATAAATTCAATGAGAGAAAAAGTTTTATTTCAACAAACCGGTGTGCGGGTGCGGGGTTGGTGAACAGTTTTCACGTCGTACGGAATTATGATTACTGCCCGGGTCCAAAACATGGTTTGGAATTGAAATTCAATGGCCGCTTTAGGGCTTGCGGATGGTTTTTGTTTTTGTTGCTCAAAACGATTATGTCCCAACTACGTTTCGGGGGTAATAATATGGAAATGTTGGGCCGGAAAACATTTCCCCTTGGCGTGGTAAAAACGGTGCCGTAAAATATAATCACAGTTCCTCTTGACGGCACTAGGGGTTGAAGCTTTGGGTGATGTGTTTTCTAATAGTAGAAAAATGAATTCATGAACTTTATCCTTTTTTTTTGCGAGACTGCTATTATCAGCACATTGTGCAGTTTGTTTATTTATTTATGGCTTATTTATTGGTCACCATCTGGGGAAAGGAGAGAAACGTGCATTGGAAAGATGTTTTAGTAATAATAAGCGTGGGAATGAGTAAACATAATCCTTGACGATAACAATCCCTAGAGACGAATGGAGTCCAAAAGACTCAAAATGTTAAAATAAACTAGGAATCGTTATTATATGATAACTCCTCAAAGTTATGAGACACTTTCTTGACTCTTACTCATGGGAAGAGAACTTTACATGCTGGGAATTGGACCCAATGGCATCAGTTTCTGGTGCATTTGGAACAGGTTGAATTTGAGAAACAGGAAATTTGTATGATTTGCCTCTTCTAAATATCAATTTTGCGCATTTTTTTTTAATAAGATAGATTGCAACGTCACAGAAATTTCAAAATGTCATTATTTTGGGGTACTTTCTTGACTCTTTTTTAACGGGAAATGAACTCATCACATGAGGAAATTGAACACGATAGCACCTTTAATGGACAGTCACATTGGAAATTAATAATTGATTTGTACAAAAAGGGTTCAATAGAGTACAATTCCTATCATATTAAGTTCATATCCCTGAAGAAAAAGTCACGAAAGTGTCACAAAACCATTCGCAGTTATTGTGAACAGAGAAATGGTTCAAACACATACATATGCTCATTCTCGGTCTCGTTAATAAATCTGACCTTCCTGCCTTGATATTTCTGGATAACTGTTGTACTCTTATGAGTCGATGGCATTCATCATTAGCACATGGCCTTGTTTATCGCAAGTGATTGGACTGGCTGTAATTAACGTTACCACAGTTCGTAGAATCATTATCTGAGTAAACGGTTTTGCTGACAGTCAACGATATTTGTGGCCTTTTTATATGTTTCTCGAAGGTTTGGTTTGATTCGCGCAAATGCAAACGCAGGGAAAGTGAGCTCACTGATGCTGTATTGTAATATAATGTTTGTCGTTATAACAGTGTGCCTAGACATATGGAGACAATTGAACGTCGTGGAGCGTGAAAAATAGGTAAAATCAACATGGCTGAAACATTGCAACATCCATTTGTGTGTGTACCTGTCATCCAAGGGTGGTGTGATTCTTCTTCTTCTTCTTCTTTGGCTCCACAACCGCCGCTGTCGGTCAAGGTCTGTGCCTGTACCACTTGTGGGCTTGGCTTTCAGTGACTAATTTATATGCCCCCATAGCAGGATAGTCAGTCCTGCTGCATATGGCGGCACGGTCCATTTTGGGATTGAACCCATAACGGGCATATTTGTTAAGTCGTACGAGTTGACGACTGTACTACGAGACCGGCTTACCGGGTAGTGCGATTACAAACGATAAAATGTCAAATTTTTCACACGAATACCATCAAATATCATCGATTTTGGGTTCACGTTTAAAGGCGTGATTCTATGTGGCGGATTGTCTGGTTGGGCGGTAAAGTATCAGCATTCCTATTTTTTCATTTTTTACCCTTTTCAAGTATCAAATGAATCGAATATACTAAAAACATGGTTTATTCTATATGAAAAATTCCACTCATTTCAAACAAAGAGACACACACACCGAAGCAATCATTAGCAACACACATTTGCCCTCCCAAAGCCCTAAATCACACACACGGAACCTTCACAAACTGCTCACCCTGAAGCGAAATTTGGTACTTCATTCTCTGCGCCAAACGAGCAGCAAACCGCTCGAATCTTAAGTTTAAATATTTTCACATAATTTCCCCCACGCGAAGCGAAGCAGCGACCCGTATGGGGCAGGGATTCCGTTCTTCCCAACGCCTAATCCGGTGACAATTAAAACAGCATTAAACAGCGAAGCGGAGCAAAACCTTTCGGGGGTACAACAATTCATTTTCATTCGGGGTGCGCGTTACGGGTTTTTTGACAAAAAAGAGAACCTACACAGTGAACAACAACCGTGGCGGCCGAACCCTCCCCTAACGGATGGTCTCTTGGAAAAGTGCGTCAAAATTCGGGGTTGTTGCAAAATCCTTGAGATAAACAAAACCTTCCCGGGGCCCAACGGTAGTGCCTTTTTGCTTTCGGTAAACAGGATTTTGTCTCCTACTCGTTCTCATGCCTCTTGCGCCTTTTTGGTGCCCTTCACACACGTGTGCGCACACTCAAGGTAAAAGTGGTCTCCGATGGCGCAGTCCGTGGATCCTAAGCTGTCCCTCCTTTTTTTATCTATTGCCGCACCACAAATCCTGGGCTCGCGGGTTTCGCTGTTCCCTTCCCTCGGTCTTCGTTGGAAAAGTACTCCAACCATCCGTGCGACTCCATTGCCCGTTTATTGTTGGGCTCATCGTCATCGCACCGCAGCTTGACCATGTAAATGTGGTCAAATTTTGTTTATTTCGTTTAGCCAGTTGTGTTTCATACCTTTCCTTTTTCGCTCCTTTTTTTTGGGCTACTCTTTCCACACACCTCCCCGTTTCATCGTCCACCGGCCGGGACAGTGATGTTACAATTTCGGAAGAGATAATTAAATTGAAAAGTTGTCGTTTTTGCTGCTGTATCACGGTCTTGTCTTCCTTCATCGCACCGGGGTTTGCTTTTCACCATTCCACCGAAACCGTGGCGAGGCGGCTAATACTGGCCAAATGGCATTTGTTTGGCAATCAGCAGCACTCAATCCGGATGAGCATTCGTTTTTTTTTCGGTTTTGCTGTAGATTGACAAAAAATGACACAAAATAGGATGGTGAAGTAAAAAAGGAAAAAGAAAGCAACAGCCCCAGCCGCTCCACGCTGCCGGTGAAAGTAACCAGTGATCTGTTTTATCATATCCCATTTTCCGTTTCGCTTTTTTCGCTACACTTCCGGTAGCCTACTTCGTCATCATCGCCGCTTCCGACTTGATTCGACTTATCTGGTCTGCCGTCCTTCGTGCCTGTGCTGTGAGGTATTGCGAACCCCTAAAACCATTCGCCGTGCGTCACCATTGCTATGTTTTGGGAAGGGGGTTTGCGTTTAGCATTTTTCTGCCTTTTAATGTGTGTAAAGCTTGGTGTGTATCTATGCGCTCTTGCTCTTTCTCCTTCTGCCTCCATTTGGGGCGACCATTTCCGAAACGGTCCAAATGCCAAAGCGCCCAATTTGCTTTTCATTTGTGGCGTTTTGGGGCCATGCTAAAAAAAACCCCGCTGTGTGAGGAAGGAAGTGACAGCACTCGACGGGTACGTGGAACGAAAAATGAAAATTAAATTTTATAATATGCTAATAACTCCCGGCGGTACCATTCATATTTTCTCTCCGCACCGGGGTTTTTTTCGGAACAACTTTTTTGATTTCGTTTTCATATTTTTTTTTCGGGTATCCATACCCATACAAAACTGGACAATGCTCCAAACTGGACCGAAATGTCCTTGGTTTTGTTTTTTTTTTTATTTGCCTCAGTATTCCATTTCCATTTTGTAGCGATCCTCGCTTGAAGGAGCGGGACACAGATCGAGGTCCGCATATCTTGGCGGAAGCGCACACGGAAGCATATCTCACACACAGTCACTGGCTGATGAGGATGATTTCGGTGTGTTTTATTCGTGTTTCGGTGCTCCGCTTGCGCTATGGCTTTGCCGACAAAAGCGTGCAGAATGTAGCCTGAAAATGTTGTTCGAAATATAGTTTTTTTTTGTGTTTGCAAGGCTAACCGGGACAGCTGCAGTAGTAGTTTTAAGCGGGTTATGCCACACCGCATCTGAAGAGGGTGTGCTACATATGTGAAGCATCTGTAAGCCGTGGCCGGCGGAACGGTGGGCACTGGTGGGCCGGGAAGCATTTATTACAAGCTATTTAGCATACTTTTTCGTATCAGTTAATTTATGACACCAAGCAGAGGGGTGGGGGTGCAAAAAATGAATCCACCATACCCGCGGACACACTTAAACCCATGCCAGAAAGTATACAAAAAGTGCTGCGCACAGCAGCAGCAGCAAAAGCGAACACACTTTCGTGCATCTGTCATGGCTGCAGGCACTGCAGTTCCGCCGCACACCATGCCGCAACACACGTGAAAACAATCGACAATATACATGCATGCATACAGCCAAAATGTATCGCGGCGCTGAGGTACACAGGTAAGCGGGCGCGGCGAAATTTGTCAACGCGCAAAAGTCCACTTTTTAATGTCCATTTCGCGCCACGCTCGATGACTTATGGAGCGTGGCAGCATTATACCCGCCCCACATGGGTGACAGGTTTATGGTTTTCTCTGGAGGGGGGAAAGGGTGCCGAAAATTATGAGCACATTTTTATTGAAATTCGTTCCCGTGAGGTTGTTGAGCCGGTGCTGGTGGAAATCTATTTAGTTTGGGGCTTCATCGATCGATCAGCAGGTCTGTTAATCACAATTTTGGGAATGCAATACTTGAATTAGAGATTGAATGGAGAAGGGAAGTAAAATAATTAAAACAAGCGTGTTTTTTTATTGTGAGTCAAATCTATACAAATAACATGTCTTAACGTGAGAGCGAAACGTTATGCAGTAAACCCTCTCTTATTTGAGACCTCTCCAATTTGAAATCCCCCTCTCCTATTTGAACATTTTCCGCAATCCCCTCATTTCTAGTACATTTTTGTCCCTCTAATTAAGAAAATCCTTGAAATCTGTACCCATCTTATTAGTGTATGGTGTGGCCATGGTTATTGAATGATGTATGTTTCAATCTGCAACCGTATTCGCAGTTTCCTGTAGCAACAGTCAAGGCTGCATACTGAATGTTCTGCTTCTTTTTAGTTTATATGGACTTTTCATTCATTTTCAACCTCTGTAACTTGAAAACCCCTCTTATTCGACAGTCCCAGCGCCTCTCAAATAAGAGAGAGTTGACTGTATACTCTTAAGATCATTGCAATTAATTAATCACCTCATAATCAAGGCCCTAACGTACGTTCTATAGAGTTTCCTTTATTTCTAAAAGTTTTTATCTGGAATAATTTTAGATGCTTTCCATATTCTTTGACATTCTTTCCACGATTTGTTGGTCGATAGCCAGCATTTTTTGGATGATTTGTATTGATTTTATGAGACAATTTAAAAAAATCGGATAAAAAATCTTATACCCATTATAATTAGTGTAGTATACTTTTTACAATAACTTTTTTTTTAATTTGTTATGAATATGAAGGTGATTTATCAACTTTTAGCGCTAACGACCAAATTTGACAGAATACCTAATTATGTTGCACCACTTTGCTTAAAATATTTAAGATGTATTGCAAATCCCGAATTCAAACGAGACGGTTCTTCAGAAAAGCACCTCAGGTTCTTCAATGAATCGATTGTTTGAAAAGTTATAATTATTGATGCTCCAAAGCGAACTGCGTAGTAAATTAAAAGCAAATACACGGATTGATTTTAAAGATATACATTTACTAGTAAATATCGTACCACAAGCTGGCAATATCTGTATGCGATACAAAGTATGAAGTTTAATAAAACGAACCAATCACACCCTTCCACCGCTAGCTTAATTGACATCGCGATGCGCGATACAAAAATAAAATATGAAAAAATACACATTACTACTTAATTATGACCAAACATGTCCTGGCAAGAGGCTCATAAAAGAAAAAAAAACACCAGTAATGCTACCGATCAGTGCAATTTCATCTTCACGCACCGACCGACGTAATTACATATTAATAAAAGCCTTCAATTAACCATTCGGTTGCGTATGCACGTTCGCGTCCTTTTTCGCAACGACTCGGCACGATCCTGCATGGTCGTGGCCGTCATCCGCTAAATCCTGCTACATGTCAATAATTACATTTCATACATACACCGTAATGGCACGTTAGTGGTGGTCTTTTTTAAACCTTTTATTTGCTACTGTGATCGGCCACGTAGCAATATAAACGCAGACAGTTCCAGTGGGACCAGTCCTACCTTTTGCAATCCGAACCCATTCCGGGTTTTTCGATCGTTCCATTCCGCCCTCCCAGCGTCCCACGGGGCTATTATCTTCCGCTCTTGGCGCATTATAAAAACATCAGCACACCATTACCGGTGTAGTCACAATTTGCACAATCTTAAAGCAATATTTACCCCTTGCATCGCTGCAGTTCATCCGAGCAACGGTGCAACGCGGGGAAGGAGAGAGCAAAATTTCATTATCGTACACACGGCACACATGCGCTGCAAGGGCAAGTAAATGAGATATTGATGACTGTTGCGGTAGTGTGTCGCGATACTTCCTCCGACGAGCGAGAGTATCAAAACTTCACTTTTGCCAGTTTTTCTTACGATCGAGTGAATTAAATGCAAAGAAGATCGTGTCTGCTAAGTGACGAGAAAATTAGTATTAACTGTAATGAATCTTGCAGGAGGTTCACTATAGTAATATCATGAACATAATTCATTATTGAAATATTTCATAATAAGGATGACGGTTGAAACCCCCTTCAATGTAAGGTTTTACTCGTTAAACTTATTTTGAAATTTTGAAGCCTAAACAGTATGACATCGACATAAAACGTTACTATTCATTTATGGAAATAAAGAGCTTACATCCAGGAAACAAAACAGCTATTCATGTAAACCCATACATTGATAAGTACAAAATGAAAGGATCAGTTCCTTTAACCATTTCGATAAACAGTCCATTGAGCCGTAAAGATTTATGTTCGTTGCCTACGACTAATATGAATTAGTAATGCCTCAAAAAGTCGCGTAGTAAAGCCCCAACATAAAGCCAAACTCAAAGTCCAAAACATAAATACTTATAATCCAAATTCAAAAATCAAAATTTACAATAAAAGCAACAAAACGGACAAAAATTTGTGTTTTGTCACAAGTAGCTCAATCCCACAATGAACGCGTGCCTATTTCCCACATAGATCAATTTGTTTTACACCAGTAATCGTTGTCACCGATCGGATATCCCGAAACAGTAAAGCTTATTGTTCCCGATGCATTAATCGTATGGTCTGTCACTCGGTTTGGAACGACTTTCGTTATTTATTGCATCGGATTTCGATATATTCAGGTTCAGGATTTATTTCAACCCAAATGCATCAACATAAAAAAACAACCCGCGAAAGTGCACTCTAAACAAGCTGGTTTTGCATTTTTCACACAACACACAACATGTGCACCCGTTCCGGATGGATAATTAATCTCACCGCCCGTACTTTAATACCGCAGGCGTGACAATCGGAAGAAAGCGCAGCTTTGAAAGCTTCAAAAATCCTTCCCCTGTCCAGGGGACACACATCGGGGGACGCACGTAGAGCCCAGTCACTGCACCGGGATTATCTGCTACCGCATACCGGTTTGCACGTACCAAAACGTACACACACACTCAAAACGGTTGCGGTGAGTGCGCGGTCATTTGCGGACCTCCTCGCCTACGCGGTGGCTGGGATCCCCACGAAGCGGGGAATCCACGGGTGGGCCACGGATCCGATATGATTTATGTTTATGTTGCATATTCATCTCGTATCTGTCTGACAAGCAGGCAAAGGAATGGACAGCACCAACAGCGTTAGATGGAAGTAGCGTGCATTTTTATGCGACTTTTTTGTTGTTCGTTGTGTTGATTTCATTTCAGCTCTACCCCTATCATCTCGTTGCAAAACACAGTCAGCATCGGGCTGCATTCACGTACGTATGAGTGTATACTTTTTGGTGTGTAATTTATGATCATAACCATTGCACGCGACGCATGGTTTGGATGCTCGACATGTTTTATTCAACAGTTATTCAAACCTTAAATATAACATACGGGTTAGCGAAGTGATGATTTCGTATTAGCTAAACAATATTAATTGCTCACGCTTTGAAGTGATTTAAACAGTGCGTCAATATGAGTGATAATAATGAGTGATAAGCCGGCCAATACTAACTTTCGAGACTTATTCAGTATCACGCACCCGGATAGTCAGCCCTTGCAACGGGAGGAAGGTGCATTCTAGGCTTGAATCTACCGCGGGCATGTTTATTTATTTATTTATTCATTTACCTGTACTGCATATTTGTGCTACAATAACTTATTAAACTATCTCAAAATGAGCATTTCAACTAATCCCCAGATCAACGGCTAGTAACACCGAAATTGAAAGGTAATAAATGACTCTTTAACGAAATAGCCGAGAGATCAAAATTAAAATGATCCATTAAGTCGTTAAATTGCCTTGCCATCGATAATTCAGGATCGTTAGTTGCATCAAGTGTGCGTCTTGGTACGGTATTAAGTAAATTGCGCGATCGAAGTGTTCTACCAGGTGCATTAATGATAAGCTCTCTTAGTAGAGAAGGTGCATCTAATGCTTTCTTTAACAATTTGCTGACACTTTTATTAACACACTTTCATTAATTTTGAGACGATGTTAAAACGCTTGAAGATGTAATGACAAACAAAGGTCTCTACAGTTTGGCATACAATTAACATTTGCAAGTTCTTCATAATTATCTAAGCTTCAAGATTTAAAAGAGTCTATAAACTGTTGTAATAAATGATCAATCATTCTGAATTTTAACAGGTTAAAACAGTTCAACATCCTCAGCACACATCAGATATGTATTGGGTGGAACACAAGTGGTCAAATCGTTGATAAATAGCAATAACAAAAACGGACCTAAGTTACCTCTTCTTATTCTTCTTCTTCTTTGGACACAACAACCGATGTCGGTCAAGGCCTGCCTAGTAGTACAGTGGGCTCAGAATTCAGTGACTTATTTATTACCATTGGGATTGAGCAGGATAGTCAGTCCTACGTCTGAGGGCATGTTCCATTCGGGCTTTGAACCCATGGCTTAAGGACCTAAGTTACGACCTTGGGTTCGCTTAGTTAGTTACTGCGAATAAACTAACGAACACATCAGACAAAACACTATCAATGTTGACTCTATATCGACGATTTGTCTTCTTCTTCTATTTAGCATAATGTCCAACGCGGACATGCCAGCCTATACAGACTTTCGAGACTTAATTCATTAACACGTAGCCGGATAGTCAAATCCTTGCTACGAAAGGAACGGTCCATTCTAGGCTTGAACCCATGACGGGCATGTTATTGAGTCGTTCGAGTTGACGACTTTACCACGGCATGGCCCCGACGATTTGATAGGTATTAATTAATTAACGGTATGAATTAACGAAACAGTATCATATGAGAAATTTATGTGCAGAAGTATCTTGGCAAGGAGCTCAAAGGTTATGTTGTTAAGCCGTACGAGCTGATGATTGTACCACGGGACTGCATGTATTAACTTAGTTTACAAATCGAGATTGTTCATACAAATGGAATACCATAGCCATTCTATTAAACTAAACCTCTTATATCGAATTACTCTTGTTGAGCCCAATAATTAGACACACAGTAATGTCTTGCAGTTTTATGAACGCCCGGAACACGGCGGACATTTGTTCACGCTACTCGGTCGACTAATCCGGTAATAATTTCTCCAAAGCCACAGATAACAAAAGCCATTGGAAACGGTCAAAACACAAATCCTCACATCGCGATGGCCGGATCGAGCGGCCTCATAATCTAACCAACGCTAAAGGGGCTGATTATGATTAGCCATTCTAAAGCCTTTCACTGCCACTGCCTACTGCCTATCGATATTTCCCGAACAGTGCGCTCAATTATTTGGCATCCGAAACTGGTGTTTAGCATTTGCATTGCTAGGATTCGGGTGTGGAAAGAATGCGGCATTCACAGCAACTAAATAGCTTCCAGTGGATTGCAGCATTTCGTTCACCCAATCCACTCACCGTTCGGTGTCACCTTACCAACGCTTGGAAGCGTGCCGGGGACTGCTATAGGAAATTAATTTCACTTCCCATTAGCAATGGGATTCGTTTGCTGCGCGCTGGAATGGCGCCAGTTTCCCCGCCTGTAAGTTAGTCCCGGGTAATGGTGTTAACCTTTGCACGGGGTGTCCCTTTCTCGCCCCCTTCGATCTAAACGCTACTGCTGCATTCCAGTCTAAATTGACACGAACGTGATGAAGGATCAGCAACAGCTCTATTGAAGCTCCCCCGTGTCCCGGGCCGGCGGGCGGTAAGGGGCAAGGGCATGTTCGGTGATCGCCGCGAGTGTCGTACTTATCGACGGTGACATAATAATTAATTGAACGTGTCACAAACAGTAACGATATTATCAGCGCAGCTGAAATAGGGGACCGGGCCGCAGTCCTCACACTACTGCTCAGGCCCACTGTTTGTACACAAATGAGCGCGTGAACCGTGGACGGATCGCTTGGTGCTTGGTGAACCGTATCACTCAATCTTATTGGCTGCTGTCTTCAGAATTGAGTGGACGAAGTGTTTCGAGTGGTTGCCCTGCTGGCACCCGGGGCAAGGTTGAACGATTATCACATGCTTCAACGCTGCATCTCCATTTCAACGCTGAGGCTCAACGAGATTAAAGTTCACAATGCAACGGTCGTATGGCATTCAATGGGGGTTAAACTGAGGAAAATTTTATGTTTGAATCTGATTGTAGTAACAGTTCGACAATGCTCAATCTTAATCGTTTTGTGAAGGAGTTTTATTATAAGCTTATTATGATTTATAAATAAAGCCGTCACCAATTTGTCTTTCTTTTTTCCACAACCTCCTTGGTAATCAGAACGTTCAGAATGCTTGATTCCATCGCACTAACTTTCAATTAATCCTCTCGTTTGCTAACACTCCAACACAGCGGCTTTGTCATAAATTTCACCCTCTGAAGCATCCTATCACTTAGCTGCGCTCTGAACATCGCCCATCGCACTGCACCGAAGGCACCCTCTGCGCAAGGCAAATTTTAAAAAGGACCTGTATTAATTTCCATCCCTTCGCACCACGCAACCATCATTCATCCGCTCCCGAAAAGTGCATATTGTTCGTTTGGCGATAATTTATATTAAAGTGTAGCCGCCCCTCCCTGCCAGCAAGATATTGCACCGGTAGTGAGCAATCTGTTTCGAGCGATAGAGACCGTAGAGGCGGTTTAGCACATTTTCCTTTGCTTAAAAAACTTTCCGAAGGGAATGAAAAGGATACCCCATCCAACGTTGCTTCCCCAAAGCATGGTTGGTTGGAATAGCTGCGGTGCTCCTGCTCGATTAATGCTATTAGCATAATAAATTATCCTTTCACCTTCTCCCGGAAGGTTGCAGCACAGCACCGCCTGGAACTATGTGCCGAATGTTTGCGTGAAAGAAATTGCAGCGGGCGAGAAGAGGTGGGTGAATTTTTAATTAAAAACTCTTCGATTATGAATTATTAACAGTTTTCGTAAGTTTCATTTTTGCAGCAACCACGCGTCCTCCTCCGGTGGCTGTACTGGCAGCAATGTGCTGTGCAGGGTTTCGCTTCATCCACAACGTTACGAGCTATTTGTCACCCTGTGCCGGTGAAGCAACATTGTCATCGCCTTCTCTGCAAACGAACCCCCGTTTGATCTTACGGACGATAATGGCGTGCCACTTGGACTGCTGCCCTAATCGATTGCTCCAAAGTGATGCGCTGTCATCACAAGATGCAGAAATAATAAGGGAAGTGCTTCAAAGCGCTTCGCTCAATGCAAGCATCTAACGGGGACGTCTCGATGCGCTCGATATCATTAAGGTGTGCTGATTTGATCTTCTAATCTGTATTCGTATCACTCGCTTGCTACACAGGTTGGAAATCTGGACTGAGAACGATCACAAACACACTAACTGTTCGTCAACTTACTAGCGTTGCCTGGAAGCGCATGAAAAGGTAATTTGTGTCGATTGATTGTACAACAACAGCTGTCTCATGAGGAGATACTGTGGGCGCTAATTAATTATGTCAAATGTTTGAAGAGAATGCAGTCTTACCGGACCTGATCTTTGTGTCGCTGTTGGGTGATGATGCAGCATAATAATAGACGCTTGGAAAATGGTGATTCTGAATGAGAATCATGATAGAATAGTTATCATGATTAGAAGTTTCCTTCTACCTTTGTTCGTATACAAACTTTGTGGAATTGAAAAACAAAGGATTTTATATGAAGACCAATGTGAAAAAAAGTTGTTTGTCACTTCATGTTCTGTTAAATATCGCTGTAGGTGTAACTGCTTGAATCGGATAGATCGAAGCGGAGCGGATCGAATCTGTTTATTTGAATTTGTTTGAGCTGATATCAGGTGCGATAAAAAAAAATTATTAATAGATGACGAAAAGGCTTTTATGTCCTCTTCTTCTCTGGCGAATTGTCGTTACAAAATGTGTAATTATTGATAGCATTATATTGAAAGAATCGCGCAAGAATTTAGACTAATTTTTCCCTACCCTTTACGTTGGTGCCGTGACCAGGAAATTTTCCCTCAAGTTAGCAACAATCTAATTCGGCGAATTGTTACCATAAGTTGCATTAGAGATAAAATGTAAACCGAATGTTTTTTTTACATACTAAGAAGGCATCCAACTATAAGTATTACGCTGATAAGCAGTCAAATTAATTGAAATGTGCATAAGAGCATGGTGAATGGTGTCATTGGGTCGTTGATCCAGTGCACTTAATGCACTTCAACCCATACTCCCCATCCTTAATCAATCCTGTTCATATACCAGTCACCCGCAAAAATGTGCGAAATTGTTAAATGAAAATTCTTCCATAACTTCCCTTACAGGTCCATCCCCGCACTGGTACCGTTTCAATATAGCTGCATCATAAAACAATTGAAGCTGATGAATTCACACCACGGACAGGTAAGGGCGGAAGGGCAAAAATATAAAACCAACAAACAGCCGCACCAGCTGGATACCCAGTGCCGGTGACGGTCGGATGAAATGAAATTTGTGGAAGTTATCCATCAAAACTAACCACAATATTGACACAACCAGCGCGCCATTCCGGCGCGCGCGCCTGGCAGCCAAACATGGGGTGGCTGGTGCTGGCTGTAGTTGTCTGTTGTGCCCGCATGCATTCAAGACGGTTTCGGTTTGTGGTTTGAGACCCCACGCACCCCCAACTCGCTTACTCTCATTTCACCTTTTTCCCCGGTGGCAGGTACATGGTTTGTGGTTTTTGCGGTTGACCCTGCTCTATTGTCACTGCGACAAAAAGGGACATGACGCACGCGGGGTGAAAGGAGCGTATCACCACGAAATCGTTTTATGTTTTGAATGCTTTGGTTATCCTGTTTTGCGTGAGCGTGAGGAAGGGTGGGGGAGGGGTAACAAAAATACGGTGACCGTCGTTGTAAAAGGGATAAAAACAAAACAAAACAAAATCATCCACCCAAAGCCGCGTGTACGTGCGTGGCCGGAAATTGTGTAACCTCAGCGAAGCATTAACTTTAATTGAAATATTTATGATCATTTTCCGGCCTTTGCGCTTGCCAGCAGCGACGGGTACCCGCCACTCGGTAAATTGTCACAATCGAATTGGCTACTGGTGGTATTTTATGAGTTGAGAGTTGGTGCTGGGCTGACAGAGGCAGGCACGTGCCGTCAGACCATAGATTGGCGCATTACTAATGGAGCAATCAGAAGTGCTTTCAACGCATCGGTTTTTGCACAGCGCATGGACGGGGGTGAGTTTTTGCAAACCTCCTGGGGAGGGATAAGAGATGATGGCGGTTGACAGCTTACAGGATTGTGTATATATGAGAGATATAATTCCAATGTTTTTCACGCGTGAGTAATGTGTTTTTGAGAGGTGAATTTTCACTACTTCAAGCTTCAAAATTCATTCGTAGCGAGTTTGTAGGAATGACTGCATCCTTGTATATTGCCATGCTTGCCATATAAAGGATATAATTTAAAGTTTAAATTTTGCATGAGGTAATCTATTGGACACATCTTAAAAATGTTGAACATATGTAACATCTCGATAAAATGGTTTATTTTTCAAAAAATTGTCTATATTTTATATTTTTATATTTTCAGTTCGCCCGATTCTAGGAATGTTTATTGATAGATTACAGCTTACAGCTAGGAAAAGGAATATATTTTTTGTTCAATGCAGTACCAAGTGCCAGCCAGGACAAGATCAGACACAATATGGGGTAAATATTGAATGTAAAACTATGCCATTCAACACAGATTTAAAGTTTGAAAGACAGATATTTTAATTCTGCTTTCTTTGACGTTAGGACCTACAATTTCGGCTGATTGGTTTCCGAGACCAAACAACTGGATGACCTTGTCTTGCTGCATAAAAGACGACAAATGTTCTTAAAACTAATATAGGGTAGAATTAATACACGGTAAGTAACTTATACTGGTTGTATCAAGTTGACAAGGAAAGGTGAATTAATGCTTGCGAGATTTGGTGAAAATCATGATTGTTTTGAGAGTGCCTTCAATGTACAGAAGAACTTGAATCGCTATTAATACTGGATGAAGCTTAGCATAGAAGAAAACACAGTAACTGTGGTTGAAAATGTTACTGACACACTATTAACCCTACGGATGTGGCCATGAACGTGAGTAGCTAATGTGTGCACTTTATACTTAAAACGCACATTTAGGTCATGATTACTAAAACATAACATCCATTGTGCTGGAGCACTTTACAATTACTCGTTCAAGCGGTCGAAGCCGCAAGCCAGCACTCCGAACGGTCCGTTTTTCTGCACTGCTCATTAACTATGATAATTGATGTGTTTGCCCAACGAACGGAAGGGTTCGAAACCGGAACACTACCACACCTGCCGTTGAGGGCTGTCCGCTCATCAGGCTCGATCCATTTGAGTCGCACACTAGCCGAGGTATCGATGGCAGCATCAACGAGCGTATCCATTGCTTATTGTGTATACCACCGGGTTTTTCCCCCTCCGGAAGTCAATCCGTTCGATTTCGGCTCCGACTGAATGGGGCAGCATTTTGAGAGCCGTTTCATCAGGCCGCCTGCCATGGAAAGATAATTAAAATTTTGCGAATCAAGTAGAGCACCCAGACGCGACCGATGGATTGAAGTTTCCCGTAGTGTGCCTCATGTCAATCATTTCACACGGGCTGGCGGGTCAGGCGGGATCCACACCGAAACAGGGCCAACTCATCAGCCCCATTCATTATGGGCAAATTGATCAGAACGTTTCCTCACTTTTAAGCTGCAAATGTTTCCCCACTCAACGAGACGCGCTGCTAATGAAAAATAATTAATTTCTGTTTCGAGCTACGGGGCAAAAAATGCTTCAACCAGGGCGGCTCATTTCTTGACGGTGTCATTCCATGCCTTCCCTTCCCACAAGAGATTGATGATGAAAATTCAATCCTTTGAATCGTGGTGGACTTGCCAGACCGGCGTTTCGCCGTCAATTTAATCAGCCAAGAATAGTGCCGCCGTGGCATTGCTTTGAGGTGAGCTGTTGTTTGGATTGTGCCCCAATGCTGCTGCCCCGCGCACCACCCAACGAGGCAAGGTGCACGATGTCTTGATGGTCATTTTGTTTTACCACCACGGGAGCAGTCATTAGCACACAGTATCAGCGTCCTTGTGCTTTGGCAACTGAAGCAAAAGGGGTGGAAAACGAAATCCCCACCGGAATAGGGATGGCGATAAACAAACAAACTAAAACCCTGGTAACTGCTAGGTAGCACGACGGCACCAAACGACTAAAGCGTCCCCGGGGTGCACGGTCGTTTCGTTCGAGTGTTTGAAAATTAAAAGTTCTTCTTCTAATTAATTCAATTATCTGTGGTGAGCGCGAATGTTGAGCTTAATTGAAAGCTGCTCTGCTGTTCTCGACGAGCGAGAACGGGAGCGAGAGCGCGCAAAAGAAGGAAGTGTTGGAGAATTTTCACGTTCACTCCGAGGTGGTTTTAAATTGTCCCTTTTGGGGGAGAGGAAACGAATATTTTTAACCCAGTCTTGAGCTGTTGGTCGATGCAGACGTCCGGAATTTGCATAGGTACATGTATCTGTTTGTTTTTTAATCGCTGAAACTTGTGGAAATATTTTATCACCGGGGTGAAAAAGAGAACCGGAGGCACAAAACAAAAAAAAAAAAAGCAAACAAAAACACTCGCAATGAATGAACAGCGCAGGGAGGGGCACTCGTATCGGGCTAGTAAAGGATAGTGAAAGCACAGCAGTGAAGTTAAATCCGTTGGTGGGTAATTAAAACGCGGAAATGACTTTTATTATCCTGCCCGAGTATTACGAGCGTCATGATTGTGTAAACTCCCCTGGTGGGACATTCGAATGGAAGGGAGCTATTAAACTAATTGATATGAAGAAACTTTCCATCATCAAGCGGTACAGTTGATGGGGTTGTGGTGAATCGCTACTTTTGATTTTATTATTCTACTGTTTATTAGTGTAGGTTAACTGTTTCACTTTGCAGTGCAGAAATGTAGAAATGCATTTTCTTGAATTAATGTTGCTAGAATATTTTGCGGTTAGACTCGCAAAATGTACCAAGAAGTTTTAAGAAAAATTGTTTTGCGATGCCGTTAAGATTCAAACTACGGACAGCTTCATACTTCGGACACTGTATTGCGATTTTCATTTTAATACTTATTTAATTCTGTCCGGATTTGATGATTTTTTTTACATTATTTTTAATTCCGCACAGCCAAAGTAAATTGTGTTTAGCTTCATATTTATTTAATTATGCGATGATAATAACAAGAACAACCATACAGTGATGATACTAAAACACGATATTTGAAGATAGATGTGACAGCAGTACCCCGGATAAATGCAGTACCCCTGTTGTCGGTAAGACCGTCGTCCCTTTAGTCCAGGAGTGCAAAAATCCTCAGGATTGGGTGTCCAGATTTTAAAATAACTTTAAAACAAAATAAGGTGTAGAGTGCGTGTGAATGTAGATATTATTGACAAAACTTTGGGGCTATCTGGAATTTCGATGGATCGAGTTTCATGGATCGAGTATATTAAGTGGACATCAAAATGTCCGTTATTTGAAAAATGAGCCCAAAACTGTCCAGCATATTAATGAAAATATCATTGAAATTTAATGAATTTCTTAAATTTTCTGATTGAAATTATGGTAGAATTTTATTTTTTCCGCAATTTTTCCAAATTCCTTCCTATTTCCATACGGTGGAGACGCCTGGTGTTTTGTCTGTTTATTTATATAAACTATTCGCTTAATTATCAGAATATAACGGTATTCTATGATTCATAAGATATTCATTTTGAGCGGTCCTATTATACGAGTACAACTTAACGACATGCCCGTCATGGGTTCAACCCTCATGTGGACCGTCCCTTCGTAGCAAGGACTGACTATCCGGTTGCGAGGTGTTAAATAAAGTCTAGAAAGCCTTTATAGGACGGCATGTCCGCGTAGGACGTTTACGGCACATAGAAGAAAAAGAAGATGAAGTTCTTCATTTGAAATAATAATGAAATGCACAGTGAAGTAAGTGATAAAAGTTTTAAGAAACACAAACATCATACCAATTGGACTGGCTGTAGATTGATAAATGCATATCTAAAGTAAACCTTATTCCAGGCAAGGTTTCGAGAATCAAGAAACAGCTACAGCTCATTGTGTGGCAAAAAAGAAAACAAAACAAAAAGTCCAAAGTTGATTTTGGGTCACATCTGTTCAACTCAGTTATAAATTTATCGCTCAATCTTGTGACGAGCACTAAATCAGAGGAGAACTTTTAATTAACTCTAGCAATAGCTGCCATCCAACTTTGGGTCAGTTTGCTTCCCATTTCAGTACAGAATGGGTTTGCAACGGAGCAAGAAAAACATGCATCGTACAAAAAAACATTTTTGCTCCAGACCTTGATACTGTTGACCGTCAAACGTTGCAAAATGTGTCAACCTATCAACTGATGCAGCTGAATCTCGTTCGCCTGAATCAGAATACCAAACCACCATTGGCAGTGGAAGAAGATGAGATGCTTTTTTCTACACTATTTTCACATTCTAACCATTGCAGTCGTTGTTCGTTGGGCGACACAAAAGCACCATTAGATCTGTCGTCCTGGCGCTGCCTGTACCACGAGGCAGAAACGGACAGGAAACGAGGCATAAATAAATCTATTGCAAACCGCTTTCAGCCTCGCATGAGAGTCGAACAAGGCCACGGGAAATATACGACGGGAACAGTTGCGAATGCGGTTAAATCTTTCGAATGATAGTTTATGTGCAATCGGTACAGTCCATTTGTTGTGCTCGGTTGGGGATGGTGGTTGTAAGGAACAGTCATATTTTAATAATTTGTGTTGTGTTTTGCAAAATTTGCCAATTGAAAATACGTAACGTGACTCAAATTTGTTCAAAATATAGGGAACTCTTTCATTGATCTCATGTAAAGATACCTCTATTACGCTATTCAAAACAAGAATAATTCACAATCCTTCACCATTTTTGTATTGCAAATAATGCAAAGCAGAGCACAAACGCGAACCGAAATAAAGCGAAGTAAATGGGGCCTCGAGCTTTTGGACGAGATCGGGCGACCAGGCCCCGGTCGGCTCAAAATCAGTTATAAATAAAAATCCACCGAAAGATAAATCTCTCAGAAGATTACCATAAATTTTGCCTCGCGTTGTTTAACGTCTCTGCACCGGGCGCTGGTGGTTTCGCTTGGAGTACCGGTGTGTGTGAGTGTTTTTTCTCTATTTCTTCTCTTGTTGGTTCTATTGTGGCTGTCATCCATTATTCCTACCCAGCGGGATGGTTCAATCCCGAGCAAACGCTTTTCCCTGCCGGGCACAAAATGGAGCCGGTGGATCGAACAGCGAACAAACATGACACGAGTTTCGATTTGATTCAATTCCGATCCCATTCGGAGCGCGTGGCAACGAAGTTTGCCCTTTTTTTCTAGGGGCCTAGTGTGTCTGGCTATGTGTGGGTCTGTTGATCGGCAGGAAAAATCCCCAAACCTTCAAAACTGTTGTGATTGTGGTGTGGCAGGCAGAGCGTGGGTAAAGGTTTGATTGAAATTTGCCTAAGACCATTGCAAACGTTTGGCGGATTATCAGATGCGAGACGCCGCATAATAGTGTGTGCGTGTGTGTGTGTGGGTGGGAGTTTGTGGTATAAGCATATGGATTTCTTTTTGCCTTCTGTGGCAGGAAAGGAAGCCTTTCGCAACGTTTTGGTTGCCGATAATCTGGCTCGGACGGAACCGGATGGGTTGAGCGGGTGGAAATTCAAGAAGTACACTCATAATTGATTGACTTCTAATCGTGGTTTTATCGTGGTGGACAGCTGCCAGCCGTCTTACCGGATTAGGGATTGAATTTATTGCCCTCCGAAACCCTTGGGTGGGATTATATCCAACACAGGGAAAGAGAGAAAGAGGGAGGAAAAAACACACTCACACAGTATCGTGTGCTAGGTGTTTACATAGAAGATTTGAAAGATTTGCATTTTAATGTCAATAAAGGGAGAAAGTTCAAGGGAAGCTTTATTGGAAATACATGGCATAGAATAGGCATGCATAATTGCGATTAAAAATAATGTAGGATAAGCCAGAGCGAGAGATTGATTTGCTTCCTCATACCATTTGTAACACAGAGATATTAAGATTTATTCGAAAAAAGTACAGCAAGGTTCTGCTTGCACTGGGCTGTACTTAAGGACATTAAATTTTGTTAAACATGGTAAATAATTTGATGTTAGCTTTTAGCACATTTATTTCCGGATTAGTTCGGACTCGCACCCATGGCTTCGATTAGACTCCGGCTACTGTTAGTCAGATTCCGACTCTGGCAAAATCCGAACCACTAGTTCTGCTAGGAGTCGTTCGGAGTCGTCCGGGATCTTCCAGAAATGTTAAGAGTCGATCGTAGTCTACCGGAATCGGAGTTGGCCGAAGTCCGGGTCAATGGAGCCGTCCGGGGCATTGTGTTTGTGATAAGGAGTTCAGATGACTTCAACTCCAACCGATACTGGACGACTCGGACGACTCCGAACGACTCCGAACGACTCCGGATGACTGCGACTACCAATAACTCCATTCGACTCCGAACGACTCCAGACGACTCCAGATGACTTTTATTCCGGTCGACTCCGACCGATTCCGGAAAACTCCGATCGACTCCGGAAGACTCCTGACGACTATGTACGACTCGAATTCTGATATTCAACGACTCCGGCCTACTCCGAAAGACTCCTGATCGACTCAGGAATTCTCCGGAAGACTTCAGACGACTCCAATTCCAACTCCAAAATAAGGATCAATCAGGGAGCGGTTTAAATGGGGTCTGAAAAGTCTGAATAAAGCTACTCAACTAAAGATTGTTAACAGGCGTAGAAACACTTTATGATATCGGTCATACCAAAAACTGTTCCGTGAGCATAATTTACATCATTACATACGTTAGCAATAGTGTCGTAGCATAGTGTTCATAAAATTAAGCAGCTCGGTTTATCCTTAAAATCCCCATCCTAGCGAACCCAAAATTATTCCACCCTCTTGGCACCATCGCGAGAAGCAGTGCAGCTGTGTTGTTTTGATTTCAATGTTAAAATTAACCACATCAACCACATTGCACGGTTCACCTCGTACCGTGAAAGCCAATCCCAACCAAAGTCAAGGAAACCTTACTCTTCTAGAACCTGTGTGTGTGTGTGTCTGCATCTCAAATTCAATAACACCACCGAAAATCCACATACCATTTCTGGTGCGTGTCGGGGCGGGAAATGCAATTTACCCGAAAAGCTGGCACGACTGCACGAATGCGTCTTTGGTGCGATCCGTGATGCATCTTTGCGTCAACAGTGGCACGCGTCCGGCAAGACCGGAAAACGTAGCACGGAGATTTGCCGAACGCATGGCAATCCTGCGCTTCTCCTTATCCTGCTTTGGTCCTGGTAGCAGCATACGCTACTCACGAGCCCGGTGGGAGCAGTTATTCATAAATTTTAATTAATTTTCATTATCCTTTCAGCAGCGCCATGATAAGGCCTGGGATTGGAATGTACCGCTGACGTGCACACGTGGCTAAATTGTAGCCCGGGCCAGGTAAGCCCGGCTGACTTACGACGAGCAGGAATTGGTAGTTGTGAGTGTGTGGGTGTGTGACTTGCCGACCATTGCTAGGGCTTTCCGTACCGGTTGTGCATTACTAATGCAGCAGCGTAT
This sequence comes from Anopheles gambiae, assembly GCF_943734735.2. NCBI lineage: Eukaryota > Metazoa > Arthropoda > Insecta > Diptera > Culicidae > Anopheles > Anopheles gambiae. The sequence goes on from NC_064602.1 coordinate 92,274,608, forward strand.
TGAAATCAAGTTTCTATGCATTTATTTATTCATTCGTGTTGCGCTCACCCTCGGCCCTGGTCGGCGGTCGCCATTGGGTTAGCATTGTTGCCCATCATCAACCATAGATGCAACCGGTGCATCCCAAAAGGCTGCTGCTAAGCTGCTCGTACGAGTGCAATCTTGAATCGGGCCAGCGTTTGTGCTAGTTGATGGATTATATAAACCAGCGTGGAACGGGGAACAACAAACATGAAATCGCAGCCAATCGCACGGTACCGGTGTGAGTGTGTGAGCTGCAAAAGGATTCATTTTTCATTAAAATCCGCTCGATTCGTGATCATCTGGATGGTTGTGTGGCTGTCTTGCTTCTGCCTTTTTTCGTAATCCAAGCTCCAAACATCCGGTAATCCATCATTCATATGGCACCACTACCGCCCGAATCGGGTCTTTTCCCACGGGTGAAACCAACCATGTGGTCAAATAGTTTTAGTTTGCGTTTTTCTTTTGTGTGTTTGTTTGTGTGTGTGTGATGAACGTTGAAATGGAGAGCAGAAATATTTGTCCATTTTATGTTTACATTCAATTTTTCAACCGAGCTCACCGAACTAGAACGTAAATATTATCCGATCGGCTTTTAGTTGCCTTTTCTGGTTTCGTTCCGTCGGCTTGGCCGACTGAAAAAAAGGGAAAAGGAAACGAGTGCGTATCGAATGTTGCCATTTGTTCATGACAATGCAATTGGCATCGTTTTCGTTTGCTATCAATCGGTTGTTGGTTGGTAGTTTTCAGTATCAACAATCAACAATAAAACTACCCCTGTTACATCGACTCCTTATGACCCAATGTGACCTTATGGTCAAATGTGGTCAAATCAAACTCTCTTGATCCTTGGTTGATTAGGACCATTTCAATTAATTTAAGAGACAAGCACACATTTAATAATCTATATGCTAGATTGTGATGAACAACTTGAAGTTGTGTGAAATTGAAGCATTGAAGAATCAACATATAGTAACAACATAATCATGTACAGATGAAAATAACATTATGAAAATGAATTCTCAGTTCCAGTTTTTGCGTTGATTTTATAGGTATCATTGTACATGATTACTGTATGTATCGCTATACTCATAACCAAGTGTGATACCCGCGCTCTGTTACCAAGTGTGATGAATGGAAAACTTTCTCTATATAAACGTTATTTATGTCACTGTGCTGTAGCGCACTGTTTGCTGCTACGTGTAGCGTTGCCGCAGAATCGGAGCGTTGTTTGAAGATGGGCTTTGCTCTTGTGCCGGACGGTAAACGTTAGCCGCTTACTTTGTATCATCCAGTGTGCGCGCAAATCCTTGATACCTCCGTCACACTGCTCGACGACGACGACGACGGTGTAATGTAAGTTGTGGCAACGTTTCCGGGATATATCATTTTAATGGCTGTTGACAACGTTATGATCACCTGCATGATGGGTTAGCACGGTGTGCTGTATGTGTTTGTGACGATAGCGAGAACGTTTGCGGTAGCTGTTTGTTAAAGCGATGGAAAAAGGTTGGAAGTAAAGGAAGCTTTAAGTTTGCACCATAAACCAATTCAAACTTAAGTTAACTGAACTTTACTCTACATTTGTATCATTAGTATTGCAGCTTGAATGATAAATCAGGGCTGGCAAAACATATGGAACAAATCGCTTATAAACCTATAAAGCTGTAAACATATCCTACATATATACGGCATCTTAGAACGATCCACTAGATCACAGCGAAATAAAGAGCAGTAACAAGACTAATAATTAGACACACCGACTTGCGTATACATATAGACTAAAATAAACGCCTTTAATTTGCTTGCTTTGTGGATGTGATTCTACGGATATTTTGAAATTTCTGCCGAAAAGAAAGAGCACAGACTTGGAAAGCTTTTGAACATTGTGCTTTCAAACAAATACATGCAAATTGATAAGCTTTTGATGTTTTAAGGATACCAATCTTTACAAACAAACAATCAAACAAGTGTACGGCTAAACTTATGTCTTTCTTTTAGCTATTAGAGAATAACTAAGTTTTCCGTGCTAGCTGGGATATTTTTATAAAACATAACTACAATGAAAAATCTTCAAAATTAGCACATATTTTTCCACCTCTTATGATTTTTTCCTCAATCATTATTATTCTTATTAGAAGTCTTTCTATGATTTTATTTTTCGATATTAACAGTCAATTACGAGGAAAAAATGCTGAAAATCCTCCTAATAACATAAAACAACAACCTTGAATGATTCAAAATACTGTTATCTATATGAACTTTTTATTCACTCTGTTATAATATCTCAAAGCATTTATCAAAAAACAACAATTTATAAAAACCACATCGTTCAAGCTGATGCCATCTTGACGTTACATATTTGTAGATTACTACTTTGTTCACAGGACCGTGCTGTTAAAACAAACCACCCGTGACTCTCCATGCCTGAACTGGCTAGCTGAACTAGCAAAAGGTGCGCTGCAAATGCATGTTTTCATTTTATTTTTCCACCACTGATAAGTTTACAGTTTGTGCTCCATTCGTGGATTACTTTACCACGGTGAAAGCACAATAAAACAACGAGATGGCGTGAAAAGTTTTCACGGTACGCTAAACCATCTCGGGCAGCGGGCGTACTTGATGAAGAAGATGATGAAGGTATAGTTTGTACGGGTGTTTTTTTGTCTGTTTTTGTTTTGTTAACTGCCAGTAGGTACAGCAAAAACAGAAACAAAACAAAAACCCGTCGCTCGCTTTATTCCATCACGTTCACACTAGTTCTGCGTTCAACGGGTAGCGAATCGGAAAACCTCAAAGCCGGACAAATGATGGCAAAGCGCAGTAAGTTTGCTGTTGTTTTTGTGAACGAATGAGAAGCAACGGGAATTGTTGCACGAAGACAAAGTGTATGAAGGTAATGGAGTGACAGGAAAGTACAAGTAGTGTTACAGTTAGTTCAAATGATTTCACCTTACGCTTTCGGGATTTTGAAATAGTGCTAAAGGATTTGTTTTTTTACGGTTTGTTTTACTCTTGCAATGCTAGCGCTAGTTGTAAAGTTTAATTTATTTAAAAAAATGATAATAATTATGAACAGGTGAATTTTGGATTCATCCATTCGACTGTTAGGAATGAAATTTTAAAGTTTTCTTCGTTAATTTATCTTGGAACGTCATGGTCACTCCTGAACACCTAGACACAAGTACTACAAACGTCCTGAAAGCCACAGCTTGATGAAGACTTTTTGTTGAGCTGACGCGTTGAAAGGGGGCCCCTTGTTATGCTTCGATTTCACTTGCCAAACACGGCTGTCCTTTAGACAATGTTGAGCTATTGCGTTCGTGGCGCGAAACAATCGAAACACCATCGATCCAACACGATCACCATGTGTCGCTAAGGACGGGAGATTAATCTGTCATAATACGATATGAATACTAATGCGCCTGGTGGTGGCACCACCGTACCACCCAGGACCAACAGTGCGTACAACAGTGTCAACTTCCAAATAACGTGTCACGAATACCCGTGCGGGCGCATCACACAGGATTAACGGTGACCGTGGCGTGGCGGTTTCGGTCCGACAAACTGCAATTGGTCCATCCGTGTCCTACACGTGTCCTACACTCACACACACACACACAATGTGCCTAAATACTGTGTATGAGACCGTACCGGAGAGCGGGACAAACCACCAGGTAAAAAGTTACTAGCACTTTAACACACGAAGCATCGGCTTACCGGTCGGACAGTTTGGACAGTTCACGTTTTGGCGTAGTTTTGGCGGGCAGTGAACGAGCTTAGCTGTCGCGCGGCCCGAACTGACCGGATGTAGTATAAATCGATCTCTGACCACATCCGTTCGCCATCGATTTTTCGCCATGGCTGGAAGGGATGTTTTTGGTATGAAGTAAGTTAGCAGCCGGTTCGCCGGTTTAGAGTGGAACGAATGGAATCTACTCGGTGGCGAGTAACGAAAAAAAAAAAAAACAACAGAAACGTCCAGACCATTCTCCATTTGAATATTCATCGAGAGTATTGGAGAGTTTGGATGGTATAGTGGGCTGCAGAATACAATGTCCCCGCAAGGGACAGGCTACATTCGTGCGCTTGATGAGTGGTTTTTCAGGGTGCTGACATGCTTCGGTTTGGAAGTTATGTTCCGCTTCCGGGCAGTTCTTGGTTGTCATTGGGCAATGGTTTGGTTCGATTGTTAGTGGTACTTTCGTACTAGTTTGATTCCATTAGCCAACCGAGGGACCTTGCATTCGACCGCACGGGTTCGATGGATTTACAGCAAACGTGAGAATAATTCACAATTTGCCAAACTACGAACCCTAACCACTGGGCAAGAGATAGTGAATGTGGGTTGCTAGAGGCATCGTACTGGATGTTGAAAGTTTTCCGTACTTTGTCAGTGGTTTGCATGTAGCCGGGGTTGGATATTGGATGATTGATGTTGTTCTTAGAATTGTGTGAAATTAAATAATGGTAATGTATCTTTCCATTGAAAGAGAATAAAGCGATATTAAGGGAAACAGTGAAATGAGTACTACATGGAAACCCCATTGGTAAGTTGTGGGTATAAACTAGAGATGTGCTCTGCGGGTCGCACCCACACCTTCGATCCAGCTCCTGATATTGTTCCAATCTACATCCGACTCCTGCAAAACCGGATCCAATAGTTCTACCTGTAGAGTTGTTCCGAGTCAGAGTTAGCCGGAGTCAGGCGGAGTTAGAATCAAACTAGAGTCAGAGTCGCCCGGTGTCGCCCAGAATTCGTCAGTCTTGGGCCGGCATTTCACTCGAACTTCGAATCGTAGTCGTAGGATGACTCTGACAACTCAAACTCCAGATGACTTCGTACGATTCTGGATGGCTCCGAAATACACTGGTTGGACCTATCTTCCGAGGTTGGTTCACATATTTTCGGAGTTGGATCGGAGTCGACTTCGGATTTTTGTCAAATTCAGCCATCATTAGTATAAAATACATTCAAATAATTATCAATAAGAATAATTTCAGTTTGTTCAGTCTAATCCAAACCATAGTGATAAAAACCAGCAAAAAGGACATTTAAAACAAAGTAATACAGTGAGTTGCTGAAAGGTGTCATTTTTAAAGCCTTAAAGTCTCGGATTAAATGAAAAGTCATTCTTAATTAATCTAAAGGTTCAACAAGATTACCCTAAATTGATTAGCTAAAACAAGCTTAAAAGTTGAAACGAAATCAAAACACCAGGAATTTTGTCGATACTGTACGAAACAATAATCGTCAGACCAAGGCAAATGGTTTAAACAAATGTAAGAAAAGTTAATTGACTGCCTGAATTTAAGTAATAGGTTAAACATTGGATATTTTAAGGCTATGATGTTGGAAAATTTTAATTAAATTTAAAGAATAGCATCATTGAAAGTTTGTATCAATTTCAAAATCATTCGCCAAGCAAAGTGCAATAAGATAGGTTTGAGCAATCAGTAGAAACTGATCTTCAAAAGAACACTAAACATAATCCTTTGTTCGACAAATGTTTCAATCAAAGGCAAACCCATTACACCACTCATAAATCAATCCCATAAATCAGCGTGTTATCATCATATCCATAAATCCGAACCAACCTTAAGAATCATTTTTAATATTCTTCCACTCTAGGGGTTCACTTTCCGCCACTAGGGCGATATAAAATCACCCAATTACTTGGCGAGCGGAATTTTATAACTTTGAAAGTAAAAAAAACATCGTAATGCTTCTTTCTCTCTGCCACCATGGGATTCATTTCACTTTGATGTGTTTTTTTCTTCGGCCCTTCCCCCTTCTCGCCTCTGCATTTGACTCGATTGTCTTGCCATAAATTTTGCTCCCAAACGATGCTGTACGATCCTTTAGCTTTTAATTGCCACTTGGAGGTGGTGGTGGTTCCAAAGCGCTGGGGTCCGTATCATCGTTTACGTTTGAGAAAATGATTTCGCAATACCGCTGGCCACTGTGCGGTTCCTTTGCCACACCCGCCAACACAAAAGGCGCGGTGTTTAAAAGTGTAAAATTTCGTATTAATTAGCCATTAAGTCGTATCATTAAAACCGTTAAATCTCTTCACCGGCCGGCCGAGCGTGGTTTCCCCCGTTGGTGGCCGTTTAGCGGTGAGAAATTTGTCAAGTATTCGATTTGGTCATCGGGCAAGCGATTAACACGGCCCTTCTGCGGGGAGAGGTGGTTTTCGTCCCCCCCTTAGGTTTCCCACGATCTGAGCAGCTGAACCGGAGAGCACGGCCCTCGCCAAAAGGGGCGTGAAAATGATGTTGTTAATGAAATTTACGGTTCTCGCTTTCGTTTCAGTGCTGCCGCGCCGTTTTAGGACATTCGCTCGCTTTCATTTCCGATGTGTCCGGGTTGAGCACTCCCCGCTATCCCTCTGTTTTGCTCCATGGGGAAATCTGGAAAAACAGTTTTTCTACCCGTCGTGTGCTGTGTGTGTGTGTGAGCTGTGCTGCAGACGGATGAGAAGTTGTCCATTGACGAAGTTTTTCTTGCTCGCTGCTGGGGCGTAAAGGCTGTTCCTCTTTCCCATCCAACCGCCTCCGTCTTCCTTTGGCCTAGTTTTTGGGGCCGGCCCGCTTCTCCGTAAAAAGGTACTAAACAAATGCAATCAGCATAATTCACTTTATCCAAGGCGCGTACCGTCCTCGGGCACTGGCAGCCCAGCGCTGAAGGTGGAATTGTTTTTCTCCACCCACATTGATGCCATTTTTTTCTTCTTCTTCTCTTACTCACTCTGAGCTTGCTGGGAGTCAGTGTACGGGGTGGATGGTGAAGCGGGAATGGTGACGCAAAACTGATGGCCTGATTTTGGGAATTTAATGTTTGGCACGGTGAGCTTATTTCTCTCGCTCTCGCTGGCCAGCAGCTTCGATTTGATAGGGGTGTGGAAAGCGATTTGAAAGGTGCGCGGTAGGGTGTGTGTGCGCGTGCCGGTAGTGGGGCTGGAATTTTGTGGAACAGCAGTTTGGGGGCCGAACAGCACGCTCTCGAAACTCTTACATCGATGATGATTGCTGTGCTGCAGGTTCTGGAATGCGAGCGTTCTGAAAATGCTTCTGAGTTCTGAGAAGTAAAAGCAGCGGCGCTCGGAAAAAAAAATCATGTCTTTTGTTGTTCAACAACCGGTCGAACTTTACTGGGGGAATGTTTTATGAGTTTGAAAATGTTGGCGCATTTTTAGTTTGTTTGTTTTTGCTTTCCAAAGGGCTTAATTGAAGCGGAGTTTGTGGTTGTAAAATTATGCCTTTGGCATGTACAGGTGAGATCTATGGTTTGTGAAACTAACGTAAATAACGCTTTCTATACTTCAACGTGAAAGTTTCAATTTGGATTAGGTTAAATTGTATGAAATTAATGCTATTAAAACTAAATTTTATTTAACGCATATCAATGGTTGAAGAACATTAAACCTTTGTATGCGTTCATGGAATGTCCTAGAACACAAAATCGTGGTTACGTCGATTATAAAGAAGCGCGTGTGTGTGAAGATTTTATGATAACTTTTGCCTTAATTTGGCGTTGCCATTAAATTCACAAACAGTGCGCTTTGATAAATTAACGTGGTCAGTGGTCAATGATATGTGTGTGTTCCAATTGTAGTGAACGAGTATGATTTTGATTTTCCGTGGCATTTAAGCGTAGCTCTACTTTCTTAGTATTTAAAAAGGGAACGATCACAATAAATTTTGATCAATTGAAAACATGCGTAGTACTTGTATGAATTGAGAATGAAACGTAATTCTGATTATTTGAACAATTATTTTATTAAAGTCTGGCTCCTTCTGGGTGTAAAAAGAGACACAATTTTCAGGGTTTACCAGTCAAATAAAAAACTGTCGACTTGTTTTTAACAATAGTCGTTTTCAATCGATACCACTGTCTACTCTGTCCACTTTCATAACACAATTTTCGCTTTCGATTGCACAGCTGTCAGATTCGGAGATTACTCTGTTCCAGAAACTTATTGCAAAACGAGAGTAGATGGACACTATATGGAGGTAATGAATCGCACCTTGCTTCGGCTCGACAATTTAATATATGGTCTGAACATTTCGACTTTAATGTAACTACTAATACTTTCAAAGGAAACTTGATTTTAATTTTTAACTCTGGTGACGGCACAACCCGATAGAGTTAGAGATAGGGTAAAATTAATATTATATTTAAGTTGTCTCAGAAACATTAAGCAAGACAAATATGGGTACAAATAAATAAATAAAATGATCATTATAATTGGTTGTTGGCAGTCAATACTTGCTTGTACGACTTGGATATCAGTGACTGCTTGTTTAGCAATAGCTGGATGGTCAGTCTTACGTATGGAGGGACATGGTCTCATTCAGGGCTTAATCATACGACGGACGTGATATTAAGTCTTGCGAGAACTAGATCGATTTAATAAATACTCTTACCACTATTGTGGTCTGATTCTTGTGTTGGCCATGCTTTACAACGGTAAGAAACTTAATCTCCATTCTTGTTAGGTTACTTAGGTGTAATGGATGCTCCTAGATTGTGACGCATTCGTGGAACCTTTTCACAAAACATTTAGCTTTTTTGGGAGTAGAAGTAGTACAAAAATGATATTTCTCATTTTTTGTTTAACCACTTTTAGATAAGCATCTGCTCCCAATAACTAGCACGAACCTCCTTCATACCTCTAAATTGCACTTTAAGTCGCGCCCGTCAGTGCAACAACTGATGCCAGGTGCAATCTAAATCCATTTGTTACACTTTCGAATGCCGGTGGCTGCAAACAACCTCCCAACTGCCAATACTGCCAGCGCTCAACCGTTCGGTCGGTTTCGCCCGTTGAAAGGTGGAACATTGCTTCGTTTACACCGTTCGCTGTGGTGCGCTTATCGAAACGCCCGCCTTCTAGCTCGCGTGGTGGCCGCGCTAGTGTGCGCGAACTAGTATACAAAACCGTTCAGCGCTAATTTACATTCCGGCAGCATATATCATGTACAGTTGACGTAAAAACCTCATAAATATGTTTATCGCCTGACTTGCGTCCCGCTCGACCGTAGGAGCTTGTCTGTAAAGGGGTAGCCCCCACCGTTAAAGAAGCTTTCCCGCCCTTTCCTTGCAGTTAGCATCGCAGGTAGCAGTGTAGCTTTTGTACCTTTTGGAGCGGCGCTCACCGGAAGGGCAAAAACCCGCCCCTACGCAGTACAAGACGTGAAGGATGTTGCGGATAAATCCTTCCGTCCGCATAATGCCAACTAAAAGGTACCGCGTGTTCCGTGAGCACGTCGAGGAGTGTTGATTTAATGCAAATACCAGATATTTACTCAAGCAACCAGCGTTTTCCGGCGGTGCTGGGGCAAATAAAGGCAAGGAACCCGCAGCACCGAACAGAGGGTCCGGGAGGTTTCGCCTCACCCCGTCCACGTCGTACCCCTGTTCAGGGAAAGCACCGTGCTGCGTTACCGTGGCAGCTTCCGGAGTTTTCTGGCGGTTCCGTGCGTATTATGCATTGCGGCAGGGTGATAATATGCCTAACAAGCTGTGGGTTCGCTTCCACCCCGAAAAAGGGAAATGGTGCAGCGCGGCTAATATTTACCGTAGCGCCTTGGGGAACGCGGGTGGGCGGCGGTGGTAGCGCAGAAATTTTGCTCGCTATAATGAGCACAGAAAACGCACTTCACTAGAATGGAATGGAATAAAAGGAATCGTTTGAGCTGTCGGTGTTGGTTGCTGTGGCGAGGTAGCTATGCTGACTGGTTGTGGCATTTCTTAGACGAAGGGATTGTGCGAAAGTTGTGTTTGAAGAAGTCTTACCTGTTGTTCGCAAACCATCCATCATGGGTGAAAGTAACATGGGTGGGTGCGTGGAAGGGGATGGAAGGGGGATGTATATGCTCAGACAAGTTTTGCCTTTTGCCTTAGAAAAGCAACAATGCACAATTTAGTGGGAGAGGAGCTTGTCGAAATGAAAAGGATTCCCTGGCTGTATTGTACCATACAATATGGTAAAAAACTTTCAGCATTAGTAAATTAAGTTGAATTCATATTCAAATAACGTAAGACACACTTTTAGTTAAATGTGAAAATACCTAGAAACTAAAGTAATTAAAGCTTATCGAAACTTAACACTTGACTTTACTAAAGACAGGTTTTATAATCATTTTTACATTTCTGTGTAGAAGTAATTTTAGAATTTTAGAATAAAATATCAAGTTTAGTTACATAGGTTAGAAAGATTCTTTTTTAGTCAAACAGTAAAAGGAACATAAAACTTGGCTCTCGAGTTCAAAATATTAACAAAAAAGTTTAATAACAACGTTCATTATGAAAAAATAAAATAAAATTGAAGTGATTATAATGAGCTTTTGTTAATTCATGTTTTGATTGAAACTTACTGCTTCTTCTTATAAACGACGGAGATTATTAATTGACGGAGATTTTACAGCGTTTATTACTTGATTTCGCAAATGTAGCAATGCTTAACGCAACCGCAGCATTCAACAGGACAACGGCAACAGTTGTTTTCGGAACGTCATCATGCGTAAGACAACCTTCGCACTTGATACTACCAGAGCGATACACAATATCACAATTACAGTGTTGCGGATTCAAGCAAGTATTTAACGACATGTGTTAAACGGATTCAGTTTAATTTACAGCATGCAAAACTGGTTGTTTACAAGTCTTAGAGAAAAAATCAACAATATTTTTTCACATTAATTTACAACTATAAGAGACGAATACTTTACCTAATTATGTACTTTCGATTTTCAGATGTGTGCTGAAATTTCGGCTCTTTGGATTAAACTATGGAAGAGGTCATTTATTTAATTCGTACGTAGAAGCCTGCTTCAAGTTGTATTCAACATTTTAGAAATAATAAATTATCTTTATCCTTTACAAGTTTTTGCCGCTTCTGTTCAAATAATAGCCATTGAAACATGTAAGTTGTATAATCTACGCACGTAGCAATACGGCCTTTTTGGTCCGCTTCTCCTGGATAACAAAAATAATCTAAACATGCAACTGCACGGAGCTGCACTATGACTAGACGATAAAATAGTTGCAATTTACAATCCTCCATGGTACGACCCGTCAGAATCAGATACATGGACACATTTATGGCATTACAAAACGAAAGTCAACTAAATTACGATGTCTGGTGGTAAATATGAATCGACCACATACGGTGATCAACGCACCCGTGGGAATGTGCGTGTGTGTGTGTGTGAGTGGTAAACGACTAGGTTGACACTGGAAAATGGGCAAATTTTATAAAACCTGTCCCACCGGAAGCTTCGCAGCCACACACACACTTTGGACAACCCTGCACTGGGGACCTTCAATTACATCGGCCAACTGCGGGTCCCGTATGAGCGGACCCCCGGTTTGACTACGAAAAGGTGGTAACACGAAGCCTGGCCAGGGCCGGGTATCGGGTACGCTTCCAGATAAATTCCCATCGAAACTGCACTCTAATCGAATCGGAGCTGCTGGAGCGGGCTTGTACGCGCTCGTGCAGGATTAAATACGTACCGGCTATAAATTCATTAGGAAAACAATGTAGCGCATGCTTACCGATCGGCCTGTACCGATCGAGGGCTGGGAAACAATGGCGAAGTGGTCAACCGAACGGGAAGGCGGACGATGAGGGATGGCGGCGATGGCGGTGCAAGCGGAGATGCGATGCGTGAATGCACTCTTCTGATTGCACTGACCAAACTGGGCAATGTTGGCATAATAAATTTACTCAAGGAATTAAACTTCAATTATTAGAAACGTGCAGGCAGGCGTGCAATAATGCTCGGGTACGGTATTCTGCACGAGTCTGCCGGACTTCCATTGCCACTGGTTGCAGGTTGCCGGTGGATTGCTGTGCGGTGGTGAGGTGTTAGCACGGTGGCTTAGCATCGGGGGTTCCGGCACACGTGCTGTGCAGGCGCACGGCTGAAAGTGCTGATGAGTGCGTTACAGACTGGAGACTGGGTATATGTAAGGCATTTGGACATGGAAATGCAAATGGACTCATGAAGGTGTTTTGAAAATAAATTTCTAAAATGTTTTATCTTAAAGTTGACATCCTTAAAGAATTGCTGAAAGGCAAGCATTTAACGACGGTATAAAATGTTTGAAAAACACTGAACAATTCAGCAATATTAAAGCCATCTGAATAAGAGCATCACATTTTTGATGAGTAAATCAAACTACTAGCGACAAGTAAATTAAATAAAACCAGAACTAAGGTTAATCATTAAAAAAGTTATAACAGCTCTTGAAAAATATATAAGAAATGTGAGGGAAAGAAAAGAGAAAGTAGAATAGGCTTTACGAGGAATGATAATAGAATTTAGCGCAGGAATGATAAGAGTTGAAGGATTGAAGTCGAAGAGTCCTTAAAGCTAAATGAACTGAGTGGCTGTTGTTGCGAACGCGACAATCCAGATTTTTTATATTTCTTTCTAACCATAAAATAGAATAAAATATGATAGTTCAAACATACTCGAGAACAGACGTACCATCAAGGAGACAAACTTAATGTAATCCTAAACCCTTCAAGTAGGGCCATCTGGGTATTTTGACTTGCATTTTTTAGCAGTCAATTACTTCAATTCGTTTCGAACCTATAACGATTAACTTAGGATTACAGCATGCATGTGTGCCAAGCTAGACCAACTCCGAGAAGCGTAGGAAAATTCCACATCCATTTTTCTCACGGCCGTAAAATCGTTAAACCTAAAAATCTCTCAAACATAGATGCGTTAATAACATGAACCAGATAAGATTTCGAAAGGCAATAAGTTCAAGTGTTTGTCAATGATGCGATACACCCGGAACATGCACCACAGAAGTCAAGTGTTAGGTACAGTTACGCCAAAAAGGGAAAACCACAACGCCTGCAATCAATGCAACAATTTGTTCTCACCAGAGAAAGCAATAAAAAAGGGATCACATTTCCTTCAGGAACGCTTGACATAAAACAGCACACCAGAACCAGAAAACCTCCTAGGAGAATGCGTAGGCGTGGCAAAAAGGAAAAGGCTAGCGACACGAACATATGCGAAAAAGGAAGAGAAAATAACCTTCCCAAAATAGAACTTGAAGAAATTAGTATATAAGAATTCATTTTGAATCTGAATAAACACTTACAATTCTGACGCCTAACTGTGCACCCGTGTACAGAGTTTTTTGTCTGAACCGATCAACTAACCTTCCGCGACTTCGCGAATTTCATATCCGAAATTAATAGCTGTATTGTTAAGAGACCAATTGATTGCTGATTTTATGCTAGATTATTACTTTTTTGTTTTTCTATTTTTATCCATTTTTGCTACTGGCTTCTGCAATGCAATACATCTATGTTTACTTCTGCAATTATTGTAAATCACTATTTAGTCAATATTATTATTGTAAGAGCACTAGTTTCGCGATAAGGCGTCATCCATCAATTACGTAACGCAAAACATGCGAATTTTTAACACTGTCTCCCTAGTCTAACAAACTGTAACGGTGAAAGAACCCTCTCCTTAAAAAATACGCAACAGATGGAGCTGCTTCCCAACTATAGATTATTTTAACTATTTTTACAAAATCCTTTTTTTGGTATTTTTCTTGTTCTAGCAGTATTGTGGTACAATCTCAAGTTTTGAAATGAAACAAGATTAAATTATATTATATTTTACAAAAAGAAAATTTGTCCCATCAAGCAATCAAATTTAAATAGATTCTGATAAACGGATCCGCAGCGTCGTTTGCAATATTCTTGCATCACCATCATCTGAAGCGTATTTCCTGCCATCTTCCTGGTCCTTGATTAATATGTCTATCTTTCAAGAAATGTTTCTTTGGCTGTAGATATTTTATCGTGATCAATTTGATTATTCTATTTCACATCATTTGTGATGCCTAATATGTTACACTTGTCTTACGAACAAAATCGGAACTGTTAGTTTTAGTTTTGGCTACATGTTTGATGAATCCATAAAATAATCAGCATCAACTCCATCTACAGTTTGTTCGAAACGAATTGGGCTTGCTAGTAATTGGATTGGTTCAACACCTGATTCCAGCGTTACAGTTGAATTTCGTGCTATCAGCTTTGAAACGCGCGCCTTTACTCTCGAATGCGACCGTCGCTGTAATGGAATGCATCATTACTGTAATGATCCTTTGGTAAGTTTTTCCATCCATCCGTCCATGGTAACTTCAGTGATGGATTAACTGCTTTAATCTTTACTTTCGTGTAAACTTCCACTCTGCGGATAAAGCCTTAGAACAGATGTTTCACAAACTCTGTAGTATAGTAGTTAAAACGTACCAACAAAAAGCATGCTCATCATGGATTCAGTGCGCAAAAATTCAAATTTGCTGCAATGTAAAGCTTTACAAATATTTTGTTCGTCGAAATTGAAAGTATAAAGCTGAGTAAAAGGTTCTTTCTAAATGAACTTATGGTATACCTAGAGAGAAAACAGTGGTTGTCAAGCACGTGCATGAAGCATTGCCTAAATTTCTTTGTAACAAGGTAACGCATTTGAGCTGACTTGAAGTAACAAAAGTAACTTTACGAATAATTACTCATAATTCGTACAAAAACCCTTGTTTAGCTAAATTGTGGATGAAAGCACGCTGATGCAGAGAACCATAGCATGTGCCCTTTCGCTACCCTAAATAAACTTTAGCCACAACAAATGTCCGGTGGCCCCACAAAAAAAGGCATGCACCCTTATCCCTTACCGTACTCACCTGACCGCTTGTCAGTATAGCATAAGAAGACCAATCATGTACTCTTGTGGTTCACTCTCCCAAAGAAAAAAAAGTGCTTACTAATCACCACGAGAGCCATGTTCCGGCACGGCCTACATGAAGCATATTCTTCATTTCAAGAGCTTACGGCAGGCGGGAACACCCTCCGTAGGTAGGACGGTAATGAGTGTGTACCTGCATTAATTTAACATTTGATTTGTATATTTCAGCTCACTCATCATGTTCTAATTTTTGTTGGTGGCTTTGCAGTATTTTTCGCTAGCTGACGATAAGAAATCATCACTCTCAGCATATATGCTATGAACAGACGTTTCCTTTTCTCCTTCCAAAACAAACACGCTTGATTTACCTTATCTCATCATTGCTAGCAACGCAGTAGGGCAAATGAATATCACCTTTATGAAAGGGTCTCTTGCAGATGGGGCATGAATAATTTTGCTGATTGAATGAATGGAGCGTAAAATAGCAAAACCAAGACAGCAAACGAAAAACTGACAAAAAAAAATCTTTCAAATTTCCATTCCGTACAAAACGGTACACCTGACCATTTGGCAAGGTGTGGTGGTGGTGCAATAGTTTGTCCATTTTCTGTTTGAGCCATGCTCATCCTCAAACATCGTGCAGTGTGGTCAGCGAACGAAAATTTGCGGTCGTCGATCAAAACTAATGACCGGGTGGAGGCGCACGGTGTGTGTGTGCGCTGCGTGCGATGGAGACGCCCGGTGGTTGGTGTCGTCGCGGTCAAAAGAAATGCACCGCACAGCTCTGCCATTTTTTGCTGTGCTGCTGCTGCTGCTGCTGCTCCTATTGGTGTGCCTGTATTCGTGTACAATTTTCTGCACAGCGTCATGAATTGCAAAGTGGTTTGAAGAAACAACTTTTCCTCCGGGCGTCTATTTCTCCGGGGTTACAGGCGCGTTTCGGAGGTTTTCCTGGGCCGGGCTTCCTTAAGGAACGAAGGGGGGGGGGGGGGGGGGGGGCAGAGCATGGGGCGTGTGCCATTTTTTATCCGTTTTTGTTCTGTCGATGGTTTGCTCGAGAGGAAAAGGAAGACATAAACGTAAATATCGCATCACAGTAGGATACCGGAACGTCTACCGTTTCGTTTAAGCAGTGGTGGTCGTGCAGCACCGAGCGTCGGGAAAAAGGCTTGCAAAGAGAATAAAAACCACATTTTTCCCGTTTTATTCCGCCGCTGTTTGTGAGGCTGGTCACTGGGGGGAGGAAGCGGTTTGCACAGAAAGCTACGGGCGCATCCTGTACGACGTGGTCGCACTCGATTAGTGCGGAAGTTCCGGTTTGGTGAAGGTTAAACGAGATGCGAATAATGGCCGGCGCATTGCATTTTATGAGATGCAGTTTCGTTTTGGGGTTACCAACCCCACTCTGCCAAACCGCTGTGTTGTGCCTTGTTCGTCTTGCCTTGCATTGCTGCCCCGACGGACATTCATGTTGGTTGGTTTTGAAGTTAAGCTGAATATGTATTTATTCGTTGCATCGGCATAATGAGGTACAGAACGGGCAAGGTTCTGTCCGGTGGCGTGTTCGTTTCGTGATGCGGTGCAAAAACGTACAAAGAAGCAAGCCGCTATGATAGCTCAAACTTGCATTGGCAGCTCGCAATGCCACGGGCCACGGGACAGAGCGAACCGAAGAACATTCATCCATTGCAAGCCAAAGTAATTTCACTGGGAAGCCACAACAAAAATCAACAACGATGAAATTAAATGATATCACTTGAAGTTCTTTATCGTTTGATATCATCGTTCGTTTGAGCTAGTGCTCCATAAAGGGAGACAAACGAGATGGTAAACTGAAGCAACGATATGATGCTTACTTCTTCTTCTCCTCCTCCTCCTCCGCACGCCATTGAAAGCGTGACCTTCGATTGGTGGATTGGCAAACTCACTGTACGGTCTTCTTGCCAGCCGACACAGAACGACAGAAATTTCAATTATTTTGGCCGGAAATAGGAAATAATGAAGCAATCTATCTGTCACCAGGCAATCGACCGAATAGAATATTGTCCACGCGAGCAGTACAACAACAAAAAATGACACCACCGTACAACACATTCCGTGCTGTGAGGGGAAAACAATAGAAGTAGTGAAATGGTTTCTTCCCGCGGTGGCCAGACAGACGCGCGGTCGGTTGGAGAAAGTTTATTTTTATCACTGTACGTGGCCGCTAATAATAAAGTGATGTGGTGCTTCCGGTGGTTTATTTCGGTTCGGTCGGTTTATCGCCTCGCACAGTGACAGGACATCGCGTGTGTGTGTGTGTTTGTAGTGTGTTATCTGTATGCTGTCGTTTAAGAAATTGGAATTGTCCGCTGTTCGAACGAGGACGTTGGACAGCGACGCAAAACCTTTCCCCATAATCGTTCGCTAACCCAAACGATAAACGGTTCGAAGCGGAAAGGAGAGCGACCGATAATGCGTTTCATGCAGCGGATGTAGTTGTTATCAGGGGGCCGATTGTTTTGGGAGCTGTGCTGGTGCCTGCTGGGTCGGGGCGGAGAGGGCGTTACTGTCGGCGTGCTGTAAGACGGTGATATGTAGTATCGCGGCACACGTACAACACAATCAAAATAGTAATTTATGTTTTCACACGTTCTTTATTTCCATTGGGCTGGGTGGGGAAGGAGATTTGTGAGATCATGTTGCGGAACCGTTGTTGGTTGTTGGTTACACGTTACACAAGTCAACGGCGAGATCCT
Source organism: Anopheles gambiae (assembly GCF_943734735.2). Lineage (NCBI taxonomy): Eukaryota > Metazoa > Arthropoda > Insecta > Diptera > Culicidae > Anopheles > Anopheles gambiae. Next base: position 92,292,100 of record NC_064602.1, read on the forward strand.
TATGGCAAGAGAATGTAATTGAATTACATGGATGTTTTATGTAGTTTAAGTATGTTTAGCTGTGTTTGTAAGCGCTTCCCATAATTTATGTTTTTGAAATAAGACGCGGAGAATGAAATACCAAAGAAATGTAATAAAAAAGAGGAAACTGATTTCAGGCAGTGGAATAATAACTTTAATTATACGCAAGGTAAAGATTTCAAAGTGCTGCCGATCGTCAATGACTATTCAGTGTTCAGAGTTCTGTCTTTGCATTTTTAGCTTTTTCTTTTTGTCCTTTCCTCCTTATGCTCTGCTCTATCTCTATCCTTAATATTGTTTATTTTTCAGAATTTCGTTCCATAGTCTTCTGCGGAAAATTGTTAGTTCTTGTTCTGATATTTTATATTTATTTGTTTAGTTTTATTAAACTGTAATGTGTCAAAGTTTTCTTTTATTTAGGTGTAAAATTTCATTTGTTAGGTAGGCAGTAACTTGCCAGATAACTTAAACCTAAATTAAGAACTGAATAAATAAATAAATTAAATTATTACATTCATTGATAATTAATTAAATAAAAAATATTTTATTCCTCACTCATTTAATTAAATTTATGATTTCTTTATTTAATGTGCATATAAATAAATGGTAAAAAGGAATAGAAATCAAACTAAAATATAAAGAACCTAATTGGATAATCTAACCGTAGAATAAATCTATATCGACAAAAAAGAAGTGTTTTGTATAAACAGTCAAAACTTGATACATGCACGATGCAAATATATTGTTCCATCATACAGTCTGAAGAAGAACTGAGTGTTTTTCTCTTTTTTTCTTACAAAATTCCGACTAATCGTTGTTTTTGTTCAGCCTTTTAATTATGCCATCTTGATATACACGACGCCAAGAAACCCCCCAAAAAAGTTGTACAATAATAAGCAAAACGATTGATTTCTATTACTGCGCGCAACAAAACGGTACCCAAACGGTACACCTAGACAGATGGATGGGTTGCGAAAAATCCCCAAATTGGGTGTTTTAAATTAATAGCAACCAGGTAATAAATGCTTCCGGCGAAACCCGGCCAAATGTTACATTTCACCATTCATTGGCGCTGTTTGGTGGTTTTGTATCGCTTTCCATTACGGGACGCTACCCGGTTACGCTTCCGGATCGGAACGGTATGCTTGCATTTAGATAAAAGCTGGCCAGGGCTCTTTTTGCTGGTAGGCCTCCTTTTGCTGGTAGGCCTCTTTTAAAGGCTGCACACGCTCTGCTAGAGTTGTATCTTCTTCTCCCCTGCCCATTCGGTGCACGATTCACAGCTCGCCTCTCCTCACACAGTCCACACGAAAAAGCCTTCACCGATTGGGGTAGTAACATCATTTGCAGAGCGGTGATAAATTACCCTCTACTTTCTAGGCTATTTAGGGTGAGTTATGGGCTCGCAGTTGAAATCGTTTGTAAATTAGGCGTTGAAAGGCTGTGTGCACGTTGGCCGGCCCGGTTTGGGTTCGGTTTTAATGTTCGCACATTTTCGCCCCGCTGGCTCGAGGTTCGAGCGATGGGCTGTGTTTTGGTGGAGAGAGTACAGTTTTCTGCCATCAGCATCGGATAAATGGAATACGAGTGGCTTATTCGACTGCTGGATACAGTGAGCAGGACCGATGGTACAAGGGGAATAGAGATAGAAGAATAAATGAATACATAAATTTGTTCATTCCAATCCGCACACACACACACACATACACACACACAAAGTATACAAAGTCACCGAGTGATACTGTGTTTGAAGTTGGGTGCTTTTAAAGGTAGCTCTGTGTGCAAACAATGCTTCCCGTTTGTAGAACAAGAAGTGGGCCTTTTCATGTAAATTCAATTGTTTACTGGTTTTCGAGTGTGTATGATTTGGTTTGGCTCTGTTCCGCGTGTCGCAACCGAATAACAATTACTCCACTTCGAGAGAGAACTAGATGTTTCATACGTTGAACTAATTAAATTTTAATCTTTAGTCTACCGATGTATTTATTTAGTTAAAATTTGGATTTTTTTTGTCCTCGGATTTTGCTCGGATTTTGAAGAGTCTTGGATGCAAAATAAGCTCCACTTCCGTTCCCACTAACAACCACAACTCCATTGTCAGTAGAAAACATTGTCTAGTTGACTTATTGATTGTCGGTTTGAGCGGGAATTTCTGATTTGCGCTCGTCCTCCGCTCAATTGAATTAAAATTTGCCCGGAACTTCTTGATTAGCAATCAACCACTCGACGTGGTGAGTTGTGCCATTTCGCTAAAAGAGATCGTTGTTCTTCCAGCTGGGCTGGGTGGTTTATTTAGCATACATTTCATTTACAATTTAAATACACCCTCCAGGCGAAACGAAACTTAGGCATGGCAGGCCGCAAGAAACGACACGATAAGAGCTGCCATCGTAGCCAATCATATGGCTCGACGCGTTCAACGAGACAACACCGGAGTGCCGGAGAGCGGAGTAGGAGCAAGGAAGGAAAGAAGCGTAACAATTTCATTGCGGTAAACAGGCAAGTTTGCTAGCATAATTGGCATAATATTCACCGATACGTTTCGGGTGGTGGTGGTGGTGGTGGCCTGACGATAATGATGCTGAGGTAAAACCCATCCACAGTAACGACGGTGCGGTGGTACCGTGTCGATTCGCTTACCAATCAAAAGGAAGTGTGTGCACGCGGGCTGATTGAAGCCGGTTTCAAATGTAAAACGGCACACTGGTGTCGATAATTTCTCCCCTTCGCAGTCCCTTCCATACCGAAAGGAGTGGAAAGAATGGCCTCAGATGAAGCCCAAATACGCCTAGCACGCTATGGAGGAAAAGGGAAAATGTGGCTTGCGTCTGTTGCGGTTCGGGAATGATATCTTTATTGCCTCGGTCCCGGGGTTCGTAATGGGCCGACGGAACTATCATCTCGTTTTCGTAAACATCCGCCACGCTCTGGGGCGGCCTGAAATCAGCGACATCATCAGCATGGCATGGCCACCAGTCCGTGATTTCATCACAGGCAAGTGTTAATGTCACGCCTCTCAGTCGGGCGTGTCGGGCGGTGTTGTAGCTTGAACGTTCATGCCGACCGACAGACAGACACAGACAGATTGGCAACGGCAACACGTACATGCGAATTGTAACAGCGGGTTCGCGGAATCGCGTGTCATTTACATACGCTTTCAATACCCCCATCGATTATGGGCGTAGAATGGTATCGAAATTAGCAATGAATGCACTTCACCTTGTGCAGAAAGCTTCCTGTTGTGTTGTGCTCAGCCTCAGCTGCGATGCTATTGATTTTGAGTGTGTATTTCGAGTGGATGAGAGCATTCCATTGGATAGTATGGATGGGTGGTTTGCGCTTCTGTTCGCGGAAAGTTGTCATTTGTGCGCTGTAATGTTTGCTATGATCGCGATGGATTCGATTAGGGGCTTTTGAAGTGACGTATTCGATCAACCGAAAACACAGTTGGGTTTGTTTGACGTTTAATATTTAGGGTACGATACTTAGAAACAGATGCATTGAGATACCTTCAAACTTTAATTGGAATGAAAAGTATAACCACAGGTATTTGTTTTAAACTACAAAACCTGTGTTCAACAGGATCTGTGGAAGATATTATATTGTAATGTTTAACAATGTTATTTTGTTTGTTTTCTTTTTTTGGCAATTAGTTTGGATGTTTGAAATGTGTTTTAATAATTATCAAACTACCTTCAGCAATTCCAAGTAATTCATTACTAGTGTATCCTGATGACATTGAAATCTATTCATCTTTAGTAGCTCAAACGTCTGTCTTAGTCTACAGAACTCGCACGCAGGATTGGTATTGGTGTTCGTCTAATTAATTATCTTTATATGACGATGAATGTAGAGTTCTTCAAGAGCAAACATAATTCAATAGTTTACGCCTATTACCTTAACTATCATCAGCTAGCTCGTAAATATGTCATCCGGGACCTTGGAACGCTACTCCCTCATAGACAACAACGCTATCAGTCACTCATAGACAAGGCCAATCGTAAATTCATACTAAAGATTCATGCTAAATACTTCAGTGATCCATTATGCTTAAGAGCTATCTTCTCATCATTGGTTCTTTATATTTTTGAGTAAATTATCATGACCGATTCTCCTTTCTAGGGTTACCACTACTTTAGCACCATCACCTCTAGCACTTGGAAGTAGCGAAACACTTTAGCTTTCTATCACCAATTTGCTCAAGCAATATGCTCCATTGCTAAGCAGGATGTTCAATAAATTTGGCTACTCACACGACGATCTAACTAGCACTACGTGATTTAAGATAAATTATCTTTGAATTGAACTTAAGCCCATTGAATCGAACAGCAATTAATAATATGTTAACAAAAGCAAGTAGATAATTGAAGGTTAAAGTGCAAGTAGAAAAGTGCTGAAGTGCTCAACATGCTGTGAGTCGGACAAGTAAAATGAGAATGTGAAAAATAAGGAGGCAACAGCACTAGCCATGTTGGCACGATGTGCACCTCGTGCAGATTAGCTGCCGCAATGTTTACAAAACAACGAGCTGTCAAGGACAGCTCGAATAATTCGTAATAGAAACTCCAGATGGCGTTGTGAGTTAGATAAGGACGAACAGATATCCCCAAAATGAGGGGGCCAATAAGGGAAAAGTTCGACACAGGTCGCTAAGCGAGGTTACTTAGGGTCAAGAAGATCAGCTGGTCTGAAACAAAGCGCCATTGAAGACGGCGCTTAATTGCAAAATATATTGGAGAAAAGACAGACCAATTTTTGAACTGATCGGCGGAACCCTGAACACGCGAGCGACAGTTACAAAAATTCTGTAGCGGCAACTGAAATAAACATAAAGCTACACCCGTGGCAACAAGCCATTTATAAAGCTTGGTTTAACATTTGTTATACTGTGAATGGAATAAGTTCAAATCAATAAATAGTACAGCCATTCTTGCCGCAAGAGTTGCTTTCATGAAACTTCGAACAGGTTGATGGTCGCAATAAATACCAATTCTCGTAATGTTGCTGATTGTTATTAGATTATTTAATTCGAACGATTAAAGACATTAAATCATCGTGTTATCGGCTAGCTACAAAGCTTACCTCTCGGTCTTTACAGTGCCTCCCGTCACCTCGATAGGCTTACACATCCATCAAGTTCACTCAACCGCCGATAATAGACAGATTGTGTGCAAGCGTTCAATCGGCTCAACCACTCTGCACTCTCCCTTGAAGTGTTACGTCTCGGATGTCGAATCCGAATGACCACTTTAGCCCGCCCTAATAGCACCCGGATTCCCGGGGTATGGCCGTTGCTTTTCCACGAGCATTCGCCGGAAACGTCGGTCCGGTAACGAGGCGTAAAGCATTCGCACGCTTCATGCGGCCGTGCGCGTTCCTGAGAGCCTGTAGTCTCACACTGTTGCTGCAGCTCTTTGCGGCCGATACAATCATCCAAACCCTTACAGAGTGTGGGGCGAAATGCTATCGTATCGCTTTGCGAGGTGTCCGGAGGATGAGGGTGAGCCGTATTTACCCAAAACCGTGCTCACGCACACACACACACACATCCGGAGGTGCAAAACACTCGTCAAATTAATCGAATCATTCGCACTCGATGAGCGGCAAACTCAGCCACAGCGAGAGCGATCGTGCGTTAATGTCCAAATGGAAGAAACTCTTAACCAACGGCCAAGATTACAAACAGCACCGGCACTGGTCCGGTCTCGAGATCACAATTCTCTGAAGCAGCTCATGGGGGTGACTATGACTATGACGCCTATCGGTCTTATTTGAATCGTAAATACTTGACCGCTATTAGACCCTGCTCGATGTTTTGTCTGCCGGCTTCCAGCTCAACTTCTGGACACTGTCAATAGACGAAGTGAAAGACTGAGCACACAGGCACACCCACAAACAAAACCGGAAAGAATCTCGACAAACTCCTGAACGCTTGGGGGAGAGGGAAAGCAGCAAGACCTGATATGACTACAGTTGCGCAAGCAAAAGATTTTGATAGAGTGTCGGACGAGCTAGTCGACCGATGGACAAGATGTCATTAGGAAGTGTGATCTTATTTAATTATTTCGTTTCACGAGCGGCAAGTTCAACAGAAGTCATCAGCAAACGAGGCGTTCGAATAATTCTGGGTGGGTGGGTTGGGATGGGTGGAAAGAACTGAGCCCGACGCTTAGCTCAAGTGTGAACACGATAAGGATAAGGCAGTTGTACCAGCCGCTCCACCTCGTTAGAAGCTAGAAGGTGGAAGAGTTTTACCAAAGTAAGCTAGGTTGGCTGGCCATAAAAGCAATGGAGCCTTGTCGAAACGGGCACAGAAGCAATGGTAGACAACCGAACATGCTAGTATCGTATCGGTTAGTGCAAAGAAACTACACCGGAACCAGTGCCGGTGTGGGCAAGCGAAGGTGGTGGTGGCGGTGTGTTAAGTAAACAGAACCTCATTCAAGCCTCATTCGCACCGTTGGACCGTTGTGGTATGGAGGAGCATTTTCTTTTACCTCCTTTCGGTTCCGTCTTGTGCACGACACTTCTTACGAGATGAGAAGGATGTATGTGTGACTGTGACTGTGGAAGGTGGTGGTATAACTTTTGCATTTGATTATTGAAGCAGCTTGTATGTGTGTGAGAGAGAATTATAGTTGGTAGCTTGAAATGAAACGAATTGACCGAAACATTGACCATCCAGATCCGGAGAGGTTTGCCGGCAGCAGCAGCAAGGACGTATAAGAAGGACGTTGATGTCACTACGTCTACTTGAATGGTCCATTGATGGATGCAAAGACACTGAGTGCAACGGAGCGCAATCGAGCTTCCGGGAAACGGCAGTCAGTTCCGAAAGGATTGTTCGTTTCTGGTAAAGTTGATTGGCAAATGTTTGCACAAAAAGGTGATTCATAAGCTCATTTGTTTGGATGTACTGTTGACAGTAGCTGCTCGTGCAGGCTCGGTCCAAAAAGCACAGGTCACTTGCGAGTGTTATAATGCGATTTACAAATAGGTTTTACAAAAGTTTTACCATTGAAACGTTCAGCAGCAAAGGCGGCAGGCACACGTTATTGAACACAAAGATATCGTAGTACAGTTTGTTGGTTGGTTAGTCTACGCCGTACCAATGACACAGTCTTCTTTGTACAGCCGTTGGTCATTTTAGCTCTGAGGTTGATCACCTTCCCGCACGATCCACCCTGTCCATCATGGCTTATCACATGGTGGAACACAGAGTGGAATCAATTTCACCACCGGCCAGCCTTTTCCAGCCGCCGCTGTGCCCTAAATGTCCAATAAATTTGGTGGTGCAATTTTCCGCTGCCATGAATGCACGTTCGTGTGATGGCATAAATTTTAATCTTCCTCCAAAATGACCTCATCAGCGTTGCGGTGGTTTTGTGTGTGTGTGTGTGTGTGTGTGGATGTGCTGTCGCAACAGTTGAATGCACCGGTGGGTTGACTTCAATCACAGGCAAACCCTTGCGTGCCTTTGACTATTAGTTGACGTATCGAGGGGCGAAGAAGAAAGAGGGAAAGAGTGGCGCTTGAAGCTGCAGTAAAACCATGCAATTTCACCCCGAATATATCCGTGGAAATCAGGTTTATCATCGGGGAAAAAAGCGGAGCCGCTCAGTTGGTGCACACCAGTTGACGCACACACGCCATTTTACGGTCAGCAGCGTGTGATGAGTATCTTTTGACTATTTGAATTAACAAGCGGCAGCCTAGAAGCGTGCGCCGAACGTACCCCCGCCTTCGACCGAGCACGGTGATGGGAAGTTATTTATGCGCTGCCCGTTTATCAACACATCAATCGGGTGGGGTAATAGGTTTTTCGTGGACGTTTTCGCGATGCTGCGCTCTGGTGGGGGAGGATTTCGTTTCGGTTTTGATGCGTAGGAATAAAATTTATGGAAATTTTGCGGCCAGTGCAAAGGGACTGTTAAGGGACTGTATCTAGAATACGTTGGATGGACGGGCTATTTTCAGCAACGCATTTCCGGTTATTTGTCCATCAACGTAGTGATGGGTGGGAGTGAGTTTTGGCAGCTAACGTTGTATAATTAAACAACTTCAAATGTGTTTGTATATCAATTCAACATTATCGTTTCATGAACAAGGATTAGCAACAAATGTATACTTTTTCATAAAGATTTGAAATTTTTACGACTGAAGAAATCTCGCTCAAGAATGAACATGTTAATATCATCCTAGGTTTCAATCAATCTAAGTATAGCTGCATTATTAGTTATTATGTCCCTGCTACAGAGTTATGAAACGAATATTTAAAGATTTCACATTCTCTGAGGTGTACGCAGATTCAAATAAGGAACTAACGGTGAAACGATACAGGTTCTGGAACTGATCATGAATCTATGCTGGTCCTGGAACCGATCTAGAACTCATACCGATCCTGAAACTTCATATGAATTCAAACTTTTCCTGCAGCTCATACTAAACTCATACTAGTCCTGGAACTGCTCATGAAATCCATTACGGTCTAATAACCGATTATGGAACTGATCATGAACCTTTGCTGTGTAATGTGATGATCGTACATACTAGTGATGGGAAAAATGTAGTTTTTGTCGGAATCGATTCCGGCTAGCTCCGCAGTTTTCTGGAATCGATTCCGGATAGTAGGTCCGGAATCAGTTTCCGGAATCGATTCCGGAATCGGCTCCGGAATCGGAATCGACTCCGGAATTGGTTCCGGAATTGACTCCGGAATCGGAATCGGCTCCAGAATTGATTCCGAAATCGGCTCCGGAATCGAAATCGGCTCCGGAATCGGAATCGCTTCCGGAATCGGAATCGTCTCCGGAATCGGCTCCAGAATTGATTCCGGAATCGGATTTGGTTCCGGAATCGGTTCCGGAATCGAAGTCGGCTCTCGAGTCGAAAATGGCTCATAAATTAGAATCGGCTACCAAACGGAGTCAGTTTCGGCATCGCCATAAAAATAGGCGTTTGGGTCCAATCATACTACGTATTGATAACCGCAAAAATCCAAATTTACTTGTAAAAGATCCATTCTCATGGAGATTCCCGAACTGATTTCGCTCCGGAGTCCGCTCGGCTCCGAAGCCAACTCCGGAATCGCCTCTGGAATCGGCTCCGGAATCAGCTCCGGAATCAGCTCCGGAATCGGCTCTGGAATTGGCTTCGGAATCGGCTCCGGAATTGGCTCCGGAATTGGCTCCGGAATCGGCTCCGGAATCGGCTCCGGAATTGGTTCCGGAATTGATTCCGGAATTGGTTCCGAAATCGGTTCCGGAATCGACTCCGGAATCGGAATCGATTCCAGCATCGGAATCGGCTCCGGAATTGATTCCAAACACGGAATCGGAATCGGGTAGGTCCGATTCCGAGCTCCCACCACTAGTACATACGTCACAACTGGACGTCGGTTACCGTCGCAAAACTAGCACGCCCAGATAATCATAGAAACCTGGAAGGGGCTTTCCTTACTGGAAACGCTGGAGTTTAGAAGCCTTACCTTGGCTGGACGGACATTGCTAAACTCTTTAAATGAGAAGTCGTTTGATGAAAGAAGGACATAGTCCTATGCTGACAGTCCGAACGAATCTGACTTGCCATGGTCGGAGTTGGTTTTATTTATACTCAAAAGATGTGATGGGTTTCGCACATTTGGTTCTGAGTTGTATGTTGGAAAGTTATTGTAAGTAAGTTACGTTTGTCTTTTGTTTTACTGGTCCTAAAATTGATGTAGTACCCATACTTTTCCACGAACTAATAAAGGACTCATGCCAGTCTTTTACTAGATAATGAACTTATACCGATTCTGGAACCAATTCTGAACTGCTACCAATCCAGAAACCGTTAACGATCCCATATCGGTCCTCCCATATCATACCGATCATTATCCCATATGAACTAACACCGATCTTAAAACTTATTATGAATCCGAAACAGTTCTGAACTCATACCAGTCCTGGAACCGCTCATGGAAAAAATGCCTTACGGGTCATGGAAAAAAATTCGCAACCCATAACGGCACTAATAATGATCATGAACCCATACCGGACCTGGAACTAATGCTGAAGCTTTATCTGCCCTGAAATAGCCCTCAATTTCATTCTGTTTCTGAAACTACATCTGGACCAGTTCCGGACTCGGTACCGAACTTGAGCCGGTACAGTTTTAATGCCAATCGAGTAACTGATTCTGTTGTACGACAGCCCATACTCGACAGTACATGCGCAGCATAGGAATAGCGTAGGAATTAGAGAAAGAAATAGCTCAATTTGTCTAGGGATGATGATGATGATAATTTACGGCTTGAAGCTGGTTCCATTAAACCTTTCGAATGCTGGTTCAAACCATAACCGTTCTACGCTTGGCTTCGTTGGTCTCTTACTACAGCCAAGTACATGCGGGGGCTATACCTTTAGTTTATCAACAATCATACCAATGTTATTCGATGTGTGACGCCAAAATAGCAACTTTCATCACAAAATAATCATGCTGGAGCTGTAATTGATACATCACAATTCTAAAGCTTGTAAGCAACATGCTACACTGCAACTACCCTTTAAATCATCCCGGCAGTGTTGAGCGCTCTTTGTTTCGTAAAATCAAAAACCATAACCTACGCTGCAACATTTCCCAAATTGCACAGCTTAATGCAACATCTTGCACCACCACCCACATAAGCCAGGCCGGGCAACAGTGCGCCCACACAGTGCAGGCCCGTTGTTAATTTATTCGACTCAATTGACGAAAGTGTCTCCCCGGGTTGCGCACTGCAGCGCGCCATCAACGACCTCCTCCCGTTTCTTTCCCACACAACTCCAAGCGCAGCTCACAATGGGCAGTTAATCAACGGGCATCCGGGTGGGCTATGCCGGGTGGAGCCCTGAACACGGAACAATGGATTATCCCGCCGGCCGTGCTTTATGTGGCGATTATCAAGATCCGCTGGTTTATGATTCGCCGGCCGACCGGAAGCGGAAGGCTGTACAATTGTATCTTTCCTTGCAATCGCCCGCCCGGCTCGCAAATGGGCGCGATTGCTTCTTTTGTGATGGAAAAGCGTCCGGGAAAAGCACACTGAGCGGATGTGGAACGGGAGCAAGGGAGGGAGTAAGGTTAATGTTCAGGACGCCGGGTCATTACTTCAGCGAATGTCACCTAGCTTCCTTTTTGCTGGGACGAGGGGGATGGGCAGTGCCCGGCACGAGGCTTTCCCAGCGCAAGGAACAGCTGTGCGTGCGGAAGTGGAATCATGTTGTGAACGTTTATCAGTCTTCCGGGATGTTGTTGTCGACGTTTTTTGTGTTGTGTTGTTTTGTTTTGTTTTTGTCGTTTTGTTCCTCTTTGCTTTGTGGGTAAATTTACGGCCATTGTTCATGTTTGAAATAATCGAGTGGTGCTATTGATAATTTTAATTGCTCATTAGTCTTATCCACTGTTTCCTTTACCGCACACTGCTTACCTGTCCCGATGGAAGTAATGCTCTCTCTCTCTCTCTCTCTCTCTCTCTCTCTCTCTCTGTCTTTATTGTAGCTGCTTTTCTTTCTATTTCCCGCTGATGCTGTTTGTTGCGCAAAGCGCAGTGGTTGCAGAAGGATCTGGACAGACGATCGGAGGAGGATTTGCGTCCGGACAGAAAGTCATGTTTCTGCGAGATCTTTGCGCGCGGGATAATGAAGAGAAACAGCAGTGTACGAACAGAGCAGAGCATAGAGAAAGGAAATAAAAATCCCGATGGCCGCCGGGCGGGCCCAAGCGTGCAATGCAAAGCAATAAAACCCACGTGCTTTTAATGGTGGTTGCTATCGCTACGCGTCGTCGTCGTCACTGCTGCCCTCGGATGCGGTTTTCATTGCATCATTGCAACCTCTCTTGCAGGGAGTTTGCCGCCCGCTTTGCTACAACAGTCGTTGCGTTTTTATAGTGATTTTGCTTGCTTCCTCCCCTATCATTGTGGCGCTAGTGTTCTTTTCAATTAAAAGTGTCCATTTATTTTGCCATGAACCATTGAGCGCACCCGTCACAGGGTTGCGCTTTTTTCCTTCTTGCCACATTAAAACAGACTAAAAGAGATTTCCCGACCAGGGTGTATTATGTTGGCACAATCGTTGCTCATCAGCTGGAAAGGGGAAGAGTAGGACCCTTCAACACTTTTTATTCCTTTCTAATGTTCTTAAGGGTACGAGTTTTGCTTTGGCATAGTTGTTGAAGTTTAATTGTTCTTATTTATAGAAACACAGCATGTTGTTACTTATATTAATGCCGATCAACCAGTTTTTTCAGTTCAGAAAAATCAGTTCACCTCAAAGAACCTGTCACGTCGGACGAAGCTCTTAGCCGCGTTCGAGAGGAAGATGCTCAGAAGAATACTTGGTCCCGTATGTGTGGAAGGAAGTATAATGACGAGCTATACGAGATGTACGTGTGTATTCTAGATGAATGAGGAACTGAATGTCCTTTATTTTGGTGTACAATAAGCCATATTTGGATTAAAATTTCTTGAAATATAGCAGAAATCGCCAAAATTTTACGTTCAATTTCACTGTTGCTCTAATGCTGGCTTTAGAGACAAAAATTGGCGAACTAAAGCCAAAATTTACTGGAAACGACTGTAAAACCCATCACTGAATACACTTTGAGCATTGGAATGTATCCCTCCTGTGAGATAAAACTCAAATATAGGGTGTCCATTTTGTTCCGCATGCTCAATTTGACCGGCTTTTCCCCTTGTTTTACTCCTTTTTACTGTAAATTGCTTTTAAACGATTGTTGATGCCACAAAGTGGTTTGACTGAACGAAGAAGAAAGATTTGGCTTAACATTTCCATAAAATTCATTTTGTTTCAACAAACTCACTGTAATGTTAAAATATTCCCGCATTTGCACTATTCATTTTCCCTCATTTTCCCTGCTCCTTTACAAAATCAGGACACCGTTTTCATAACAAGTGTGCGACAATTGCTGCTTCGCTTCCTCCATCGAGCGCATAAAAATACAAGGTAAACAGAATCGGACACAAAATTCGCGCACGAAACGATCTAACTTTAATAATGTTTTTAATGAGAAAAAGTTACCATCGATGTGCCCGGCTTCCGTTGCCTTAAGGCCGGGCTACATTGATCGTACTCCGTAGTGTAATTTTTGTGAACGCGTACGCCATCTAGCGGCGGTGGGTTGAAGCTAGAGGCTGGTATAATTTATCTGTCAAAAAACGTTTTGGGTCGAGGAGCCTATAATTTTACCCAATGATGAATAGATATTCGAAGATGCGGAGAAATGTTGCCTAGCGCTTTGTATGAATGACGATTTGTCCAACAACAACAATTAACGGCCTACTTTGTTGCAATTTATGGACGTTTATCAACATTTCAAACGGCATACAAGTAGCCTGGTCGAAGCTTGATGAGACACCAAGTATGAATAATTTTGACACATAAATTATACCGACATCTAGCTTGCGCTGGTTGTCGCCAGATGCGCTAGTGAAAATAAAAATTACACTACGGAGTACGATCAATGTAGCCCGGCCTTTACGCCAGCGCGGAAGAGGTAGAAAGCAAAACAGCACAACAAAACCGGGTCAAAAGAATGTTAAAGTGGCGCGCGGGAGTTTTTTTTGTTTTTTCGTTCGTTCTTCATCCGCCCTTAGCACGGGATTTAACACCTTCTGCTCTAACCCTGCCGCAGTCCTGCAGGCAACGAACGGCTTCGCTTCGCGCATTGCTGTGGCCGAAAACGGGGAAAAAGTTTAAATATTTCCGTTTGTTGTTTATAATATAAATTTTAATTTGGTTTCCTTCCGCTCTCGTGCTTCTGATGGGGTGATGGGAAGGCGTCCAAAGGAATAAGGGGGTGTCAGGAAGCACTTGAATGATGGTTAGCTATGTGAAGGTTGTCAAGGACTTGCTAGTTGATTTGGGGGAATGTTGTACCACCGATGAAGCGCAAAATTGTGTCGCAGAAAGAAAAAAAAGCTCCATATTTCGTAAACAAAGTTCCACTAATTTTCATTGCAACCGATTGCAATTCATTTGAAAGTGAGGCGAAAAGTGCATGCATTGGGCTCATTTCCACTGCACTTGGGACGCTTCGGAAAGGCATGCGCACACGGATGGATTAAAACTCCAAATCGTACCGATCGGGTTGGCTAGGGTGGGCAAAGAAAATTGCAGAAAATAATCCACTCGTGAAGGTGGCTTGCAGGAGGTAGTTGATATAAATAGAAAAAACATTCACCGTTCTGTTCCGGGCGAAGTGGCACGAAACGGCAGCGGGAAATGAGGTTTTTAATTACTGGCACAAATTTCGCCCTCTCTCTAAACACTTTGCTGGCTGGAAAGAAGGAGCAGCATGAAGAAGATGGTAGCGCTAAAATGGAAAAGGAATTAGATTCCCTTCCATCATTTCGACTCGTGTCTCCGCGATGGATCCGTTTCCTGTGCTGATAGCGTTCGCTGGACAGTGGAAGCACTTCATTCCGTTTTAATTGTTGCGATGTTAACAGAACATGTTGCTACATCGCTCCATATCGTGTTGAGTGGAGTACGACATACCGCGCACTACTGACTGTGACTGCTTTCGCTTCGTGAATCCCTAGCATCTGAGGATTTCGTTCATTATGCTTGCTCCATTTTTCATTTTGTTTTACATTTCAAAACCCCCACAACAATACAGAAGACATTTTTTCCTGCCACAGCTGAGTGCGCTCGATGCAGTTTAGTGCCCGCGACACAATAGGGATAAGTGTATTGATTCGGCTTCACAACGTTCACAGTGCCGAGCGCACTTCATTTCCTTTCGAGTTTTGGGTTGGGTTTGGGCTCAATGAAAGAAAGGGAGCTCAAACAAACGGTCGAAGCGTACGCCCCGTCGCCGGAAACCGTAAATATATGCTTCACGGAAGCGTTCTGCCACCCTGGACGGTCGTACGACGGTGTGAGATTTTGGGTTTCACTGTGCAAAAATAGCCAATAAGAAAGAAGGGCCCTCAATCGAAGTGCTGCACACTTCGTTCAATGAGCCAATGCTTGTGACTGTTTTTGTGTGGAAGCATTCTTCGGTATTCTTTAGCATTCCGGGAACAGGTAAGAATGCGTTGGGTGTGAGCATGAGTAGTGCATGAGCAGTGGTGGCCCATTGTTGGTCCATTGCCTTTGAGACGTACCGCTATTCTTTAGATCGGTACAAAAAAGCACGAAACGGTTCCCAAGACTCTCCCATCACCATCAAAGGGCACTGTAAGACAAAGACCAATACCAATTGCTTCCATTGCAACCATTGTGCATCGGGAACGGGAAGCTGCTCAGGATGCAGGATGTGCACGGTTTCTTTCGGATATGCTTGATAAAGTGTGGGCCCGATTGGGTGAAATGAAGATACGAGCGTGCAGGGTGAATATCAAAAGAATGCTTATTGATTTATTGCTAGCTTGAGTGCTGTGAATTGTGCGAAAGTTTACCACAAAGGCGAAAAGACCGGGCCTTAGGTGCATTATTAGCCTTTTGTACGGTGCGTTTTTTGAACTTCGGATCTAGAACCTCTCCTCGGTTACGTGCTGCTTGCGAGTGTGGTGCGTGTCATCCTTACTGGCCGGTACCATCGAGTTGAACTGGATGAAGATGATCAGGTACGTAACCATGCCGGCAACGAGCTGCCAAAAAAAATAGAAGTATTAAAAAACAACAAACTTTAAATGATCTCCGCTCTGTCATCTACAAACCCCCGACAGCATGTTGTAGTTGATGGTGAAGAAACCAAACGCCGAGAAGCGAACGCTCGAGATCAGGTTCGGGAACCAAATCGACGAGTGTTGCGCCACCTGGCTGTGCTTCATGGAAAGCTTCGACAGGTAGGACATCAGCAGCTTCGATTCACTCTCCACCTGCTCGCAGATGTACGGCAGGGCCACGATCGCGATTACATTGTACAGAATGATTCCACCCGACAGGACGAGCGTTTCAATCGACAGGCCGCGATCACCCTTGGCCGTCAGATGCAGATAGCAGTAGTACGATTGGATCGTGGTGACCGAGAACAGTGCGGTGTAGACGGTCAGGAAGAGTGGGCCAAAGTACGACTCAATCTTCTGCCCGAGATCGATCGTGCGCGAAACGATCGCAAGAACCAGCAGGTCGTCCGATATTTCACGCCGCCCCACGGAGTGTAGTTCCTCACCGACCGCCGACTCCTCGTCCAGCTTTACCATCGTCGCGAAGCTGATGATCGTTTGACGCGCCGGTGCAAAGATGTGTCCCTGCCTGTAGTACTGCTCGACCAGCGTGTTTAGCCGGCGGAACCGCGCATGCAGCCAGTAGATCAGCACGTACGCGTGCAGAAATGCCATCGCGTAGATGATGAACGGCAGCTGGTGGGACAGCCAGTACCAAACCTCGACCGTAGTGAGCTGCACGAACGACACAAACCCATCGTAGACGGTGAGCGACATTAGGGCCAGCAGCACCACACCGTACCGGAGCAGAAACGACACGCGCTTGTAGCCCGCCACCTCGTGCACGTTGTAGCTGCTCAGCTCGCGATCGATCAGCAA
This sequence comes from Anopheles gambiae, assembly GCF_943734735.2. Lineage (NCBI taxonomy): Eukaryota > Metazoa > Arthropoda > Insecta > Diptera > Culicidae > Anopheles > Anopheles gambiae. Next base: position 92,308,652 of record NC_064602.1, read on the forward strand.
AAAGCCGTCCAGTATCGAGCCGAGCTCGTCCGCCTTCAGCTGCGGCACGACCCAGGCCACCGTCAGTGCGATCGTGTTCATCAGGAACTGGATGTGGTTGGCAATGCCGGTGATCAGGGCCGTCCGGCGCTCGATGAAGAACGTCTCGAACAGCGCGATCCAGGCGACGACCACCAGCAGCAGCACGATCAGCATCATCCAGCGCGTGTTGCGCACCCGGTACCGATCCTTCTGCCTGTCCATCAGGCCCGGCGTCAGGGCAAACAGTCGAAAGCACTTGAACGCGAAATGGAACAGCTGCTCGAACTCCTGCTCGCCGACCGGGGTCGCTTGCAGCGCCGGGCCCGGTTTGGACGGTGGGGCCAGGTTCAGGATGGACACCTTGCGCTTATTAATCCACTTCGACATGATGATCCACCGAGTGCACGGACCGTTCTGTACGTACCGACCATCCCGGGCAGTAGTTTTGTGCCACAAACAAAGCGGGGCCCGAAAGTTTTACTTCTTGCAAGGGAATAATGGGACGGTATTGTGCAATTTTTGTGCGGAACTTTTGTGCTCCACAGCACAGCCCACCCATTCCAAGCTGGGTTGAATTGTTGGTGATGTGATTACCCAACGCCTCAATGGCGCAGAGAAGTTCCTTTTCTGTTTTTTTTTGTTTTGCTTGTGGGTGCTTTCATTCGGCGGTCCGTTTATTTCGCCTCGAGTTCGGGCTCGAATCGATTTTCAGCGGCAAAGCAAAGTCCCCGGCCGGTGCTAAAGGAGAAAGTTTTTCGGTTATCAATGAGGCAAGAAATATTTTACTCCACTCCCCGTTTCGTGCCCCGGGACACTGTAATGGATGCATTTGATTTCGGGTGATTGTGCTCGCCGGTTGTGCTGATGATTTCGTTTGGTGGTTTTCGGTCCGTCGGTTGCCAAGGAAAGATGCTAAAAATCGACCACTAATGGAAGTGGTTTGGGGGTGCGCTAGATCATCGCGGCTGCAGAGGACCTTCCATCCACGTTCCTCGGCAGGAGCCTGGTCTATGGTTCAGAAATCAGTCGTTTTTTTAGAAGGAAATGTAAATAAACTTCTGCCTGCAGTAAGCGTTGCGGTTGGGTTTGGTTTGGGAGGCAGTGGGACTTGGGGACAGTTTTCCACTTGAATGAGACTTGCGCTGGTACGATGCGGAGCGGTGTGCAATCGGTATAATTGAAAAAGCGAAATAAATTTCTCCAACAAGTTCGAAAAACTCTTCGAGAGGGCTTTGTGGGGGATAACTAGCTTTGAACCTGGGGGGATAGAATTTTTTTTGCCATTTTGTTTTTTAGCGACCAACAGCGACGAAACAAACGATATCCGTGGGATTGGGGGAATGTTTTAAAAATAGGGATCTAGCATCATTATGTGCGTACTATAAATTAAACTGGCTGACTCTCTATCTCTCACACAGCGCTCTACTGTGAACTTTTCCATTGTTAGCCGCTACTTAACCTGTCATATTTATTGCGTAGTAATTGCTCGGTACAATTGAGCGAGCATTCAATAGGCTGGAAGGTGCTTATTGAATAAAAAAAAACAAAGCCAACAGAAAGATGGGTGCGTGTTGAATGTTTTGTTTCCGTGGCGATAATAAATCAAGCCCTGGCGCGGTGGCAATGTGGCATTGTGTGAGTGTGGAAATAGAAACAATTGATTTTCCGCCGAATGAGAGCTTACGGTCGATAAACTAAATGATCAATAAGGTTTGGCTGTAATAGTGGTGATTAATTGTTATACGCTGAATGTGCTTGTGCTGTGATATGATAATTATATGTAACCACGCCAACCGTTAGTTTTGTTTATGAATCCTGTTACGAATAATTGAATCAGTTTTGATCAATTGATAAAGGATAATAAATATCATTGAATACAGCTCAACACTAAAAATATAAAATTTACATACATTGTTGTTGATGTAGCTTGTTCCATATGATATTTTAGACATAGCACAATACATTATTTCCAAGAGTTTTGCAATTACGCCTGATTGAAATTATGTCCAAGAAGGCTTACAATCAATAACTATAAAATTTTGATAATTAAAACCCTTTTCGTCCGAAGTTAAGTGCGAGAGTGTTTTTGAGTATGCAGAATTTTGCTATTGGGATGATAGAAATGTTAAAATTTTAGAGAAATATTTCAATTTGAACTAATTCTTCGATTGGTATGTTTACTATTGATCATATAGGAGGAAAATTTAAAGAAGAATAAAAATCAAAAACATTATGTTTTCTATATTACATAATCTTTTGATAACTGGGCTGCAAACTACTAGTATTGTGTACAACGTTTTAATGATACTGTAGTGAATAATGGATTTACATTTTGTTGGTATTATGACGTAGCGAGGCCCCGTAGCGTAGGATTTGCGCGGGTTGGCCACCGCTTAAGGAGCCAGACCTTGAGGAGGCATCAAATTAAGAAACGTACGGCAAAAAAACATCCTTCAGGACGCCTCTAAAGTTATGACAAAAAGGATTTCATATTCGTAGCAATCGTCAGGCGGTTCTGTGGTCCAGTCATGAAATCGCACGTCTCGATATCCTTATAGACCGGCATGTTCGCGTAGGACATTACGTCAAATAGAACGACCAATGGAATCGTTTAAATTTGAGTGTTAAATGACTTTATTAAAAATATAGCTAGGAGACCGAATTCTATCTGAACAGGTCTTTATATCGCAATATCTAATAATGTTAAAATAATTCAACTCAGGAAAGATGTGGTGAATAGGTTGAACGAATAGAAAAGAAGATTTATGATTATAATCATATAAATAGAGGATGATTGAGCCCGAAGGCCACTTAGTCGAATTGGTAAATTTATAGACAGGAGCAATTAATTCAACTCCCTCGAACTACGGCAAAGGTTGTTAAAGTTTTGCTCACAAACCGTCCGAACACTATCGTATAGTGATGTATATGTGATTGTATAGCGACCTTCCCTGACATTACGATTATGCCCGAACAGAAAAAAATCCTTGGCTTATTGAGTATCATGCATTCACTCAATATTTCATTTTTACGAACCGTTGTGTCTAAAATTACAAAAAATAGAATTTAATTGAAGTTGAACTAAAGGAAACTAATGAATATATATTTCACGAAAAGTTACATGTTTTATTATTACGGTATTTACGGTTATTAAAGAAATATCTGTTTTAAAACAAGATATCATGCATTTGAATCAGTGAACGCTTGACAGTTGTTATCAATATCCTATTCGTTATTAACTTATTTAAATGGTTAACATTCCTTGCTTAAAGTACTTTATCCAATTACGCAACTTCAAGCAGAATTTTGTTACGGAAGTATGTTTCACTTTACGAAGCATTTCACTTTTTCCTATTTAACTAGTTAAAAACTAGGAAAACTAACCAGGAAAATGTGTTCACTCCCCATTGTACCAGCAACCGTGATGACATATCACGTAAAATTGACTTTAGCCGCTTGACAAGTTTGTAAAGAGAAGTTTTCCATCGCAGAGAGAGAAAGAGACAGAGAAAGAGAGAAAGAGAGAGAAAGAAAGAGAAAGTGAGGGAAACAGATATGCCACTGAACAAAGCACTAGCCACAGCAGTGCCGACATGCACCGACAGGAAAAGAAAATGTTTTTCCACAAGAACAATGTACGATCGAGCCGGCGCACGATAAGGTAGCGGCATCGAGCTCACCGATGACGGCCCGCTGTTCGATGTTGTTTTCCATCCACACACCAGCAACTACCAGCAAAACGGAGCCCGAAATTGAGTTATTGGAAGCGCATTCCAGGCGAGGGCGGGAAGTTGCTGTTACCATCAGGGGCTGCTTTCCTCGCTGCAGGCGCACGAGGCGCAAAAAAACCCCTCGTTGTTTCGGTTGACTGTGCTGGAAATTAGTTTGCACAAAGTTTAGACAGTGTTGATTTTTCGACGCCGATTTGTTGTTCCCCCTAACCTACCCTACCTATTTGGACGGGGTTGTTTCTCATCATAATGAACGTTATGAATGGACGGCGGAGTGAAGCTCCAAGGGGAGTTGTGCTGGCACTTCTGGCTGAAGCATTTGTCATGTTTGCAAATCATTTGTTGAAGTGTCTGGGCCAAGTTATGAGTGAGTAAGTGGTGAGGGTCTCGGTCTCTAGCCATTAGCATACACAACTGTGTGTGTGCGTGTGTGTGTTAACCACCAACATGTGTTGCACCCTAATGAACCCTAACCACGGTGACATATGGAGTTGGGTGCGTGTTCGAGTAAAGTAACATAAAAAAAACACACACACACACAGCGACGGGTTTTGTTGAACTCGCGATATGTTTTTGAAACAAAATAATCAGCTAAAGCGCATAAAAACGAAGAAGAGACTACTCAAACATACCAAAAACAAATACACCGGCTCATGTTTGTGGCTAACATTAGCCCCGATGCGAGAGTCAACACAAAGCTCCACTAAATTAACACCATACAACAGCCCACTTCCGGGGGTCCAGCCCGTTCGGGTCAAGCGGTTTTTCTGCTGTGCGTATGTTAAACAATGGAGAGCCCCAGCTCCCTGGAGTAAGCGCTTGTGCTGCGGGCTTTAAAAGTGAGGCACAATGTCAACACCCAGCCACCCTTCGCCACATTATCGCCACGGAACATTCGTGCTCGAATTTTCAATCGCAATCATCGCCCTCACTAACGCTCGCATCATTAAAATGCGATGCCTGCGATGCTGCATTTGCGTTCGATTGTTTGGTAAAAGTACGGAACGGAACTCTTGTCGAAATTTCATGAGGAAAATAGTGACCCACAAAAAGAGGAAAAAAAGTCCACCCGTTTTTCTCGTTTCCAATCCGATTCCCTCTTCGATTTGCAGCACGATCACGGCAAATGGTAAATGCTTCCCGATGTGCAAAAAATTAAAATTCATAACGTTTTACACGGTTTTTGCTTTCCACTACGGGCGCGACTGTTATTCGTCGATGATCTTGGCAGCATTTTTCCGAGCACCAGGCACAAGCATACACGGGAAAGCAATCATTACGGCGTAGGAGTTTTTCACAGGTGACTCTCAAACTCTTGAACCAGCATGCTTAAAAACGTTGTACCATGCTCTTTGCTTCGTGTAAAAGCTGTCAATGGCAGTGAGAAAACCAGCGAGACTTTCGATCATGCATGAGGTACGCTTGATGCTTAAGTGTGTAGAGGGAATGGAAGCGTGAAGGCCAAATGGAAATCAAATCCACTCGTCTGCTTGCTGTGCGTGGTTGAATGCAGAGTGAGATACCATTAAGATTCAATTGAGGAAGTATGCTTTGAATTAGAGGGTGTTTTGTAGTGTGGGTTTGACTTTGGCGGTGTTACTTCAATCGAGTTTATTAAATAAAAATTAAGCCTTCGATCGCCATGAAACGCTTGATCCAAATCCATAAACATTCAAAGCCGTTTTATCTGGATTAACAAATACCTTAGGATATGACTAATTGAATCTAAGCTTATTTAAAAATAAGCCAATTGAGATAATTTCTTACCATAAACATCCATTCAACACCATGAACAAAGACATGCTTGTCGGCATGCTTTAAGATCTACTTTCAATTCTTACCAAATCCTCCTCTGCGTCCACGATAAAGTTGTTGGAGTAGAGCGTTTGCATTATGTTGGTCTAAAAGACATTCGTTGGGGCGCAGCTGGGAAATGTTGGACCGGTTCGCGGACTTGGTTATCCTATCGAAATACCGTCAAAACTCGCCTGAAATGATTGCATTGAGTGATTTCATGCCACTTTGAAGCCAGTGGGGACGAATTTGCTTCATGATATGTTTGTTCATGTTTCACTGTTTGGCCAGTTGCATCGACCTCCCGAACCCAAGCAAACGCAGCGATATAGAGTCTTTTCGCTCGGTCTTCATTTTCAATATCCTTTGGAGTTGCTCAAAGGATTCAATACTTTGGACCCTCAAGTCGCTTATCTTAATTAGGCTTTCCTTCGTTGCTCTGACTGTTGTCTAATAGTGCCGATGTTGTGGATGCCGAAATAGGCTTATACGAAGACTACAAACTGCGCTACGGGTCGTCGTTCTTTGATCGCGCACGCTTTTAAACGAAGTCTTGGATTATGCATGCGTAGTCTGGACACCATCTGGTAGCACAGTCATGCAGAGACTCGATAGTGTCCAGAAGAAATTTTATCAAATTGCAGTCCAAAGGCTTCTCCATGGGTACAATAGCCCAATGACTTCTTACTCAGCTCATTGCCGGCTATTAAGTCTGGTTGACATTAGGACTCTACACTTGCACGCTTATTCATAGCCGGTCTTCTTTCCTCCGATCTTGATGTTTCCTCCCTTGTCTCGTCTATTCTCCTTTACGTTCCCTCTTGTTGCCTCTGGGCTAGGTCCCCAATTTTCATCCCTTTCCGTCGTTCTGTCTTTACTCAAAACGATCCCTGGATCAGAACTTGTTAATCCTTTAAGTCTCACTATCATCTGTTTGACTTCAAGCTCCCTCGTTCCCAATTTCGCCTTCGCCTCCTAAATTCTATATAATTTCCTCTGCAACAGAATCCAAAATGCTACAAACGCTTTTTCTCCTTTCCCAGCATGATGGCCTTTTCATCATTCTGCCACGCACAATCAATTTGAAGAATTAGATTGATCCCGTCAGCTTATTGGCTTCCATCACCTACCAAACAAAGAAAAATCTAAAGAACAAAAAAAAAAGGCTCAAATAATCCACTCGATCTTTTTATTCGCAAATTGCATCGCATCATCGCTGCGCGAAGAATAATGAAAAATTATCATAATTCCTAGAGGGGTTGCTTTAACTTAGCTCACTCATCTCCTCCGACCAGGTCGTCTGGTGCGCTGCTGTGCCGAGCACAACAAATGGTACCGGCAGCCGAGCACAAAACGAATGTATGAAGTAACATATAAGAGCAGCCCAAACAAAAAAAAAAAACACATCAACAACATAAAACCCCTGTTTACACAATGGGTACCGTGTAGCAGAAGCGAAATCTGTTTGTGAAAGGGCAGGGGAGGCGCACGGTGGCGTACGTCCAACAGCGGGCAGGAAGACGTGGGACGTCGTCGTGGGAGCAAATAAAATATAACGATCTCATTACCCGAGTTTTGCAAGCGAGCGTTCTTGCCGCTCGTATGTGCATGTGCGTACAGCCTGTCAACCTGTCCTGGCACTGTGTAAGACGAGCCAAGCATATGTGTGTAGGCAACAGCGTTTTTTTCGTGTTGGTTTCTATTTCTTCCTCTCCATCTACCAGCATTACCACCCTACAAGCACTTTCCTTGGGTGGATGACGTTACGCTCGAGTGTGAATGTGTTCGATTTATTTGACATATTTTATTTCACATCCATTCGATCGAGGTTAAAACGAGCCGTTTGCTGCGCCCCAGCTGGATTCATCCATACTGTGCCGGTGGTCTCATCCCCATTTTGTAGCCAAAGACACTGGCTTGCACCAGCAGTGGCAGCAGCATCAGGCAGAAAATCAAACAATCGAAACAGCAAGGCGGTGGTGTTCAGTTTCAATCTGCGGTTCGTGCCCCATCCCCCTTGGGGAAGATTGCGAGCGTACGATAGGGACGTTTGAATGGGCTCGTTGAGGCGAAAGCGATGCAGTTGTAACGGTGTACTCGAGTACAATTACGTACGAGTAGCATCGTACGTTTAAAAAAACAACCCATCGTTACACCGCACTGGTGAGTGACACCACGAAGGGGCGATTGAATGGGTGTTTAAAAAAAATATAAAAAATATAGTTTCAGAAGGTAAATTGGAGGAACATTGTTAATGTTTGTTTGTTGAAAATAAACTCTGCGAAAGTTTTTTATACTGGCAATTATTTTGTTTTTTTTTTTATTATTTCCATTATTAGAAATATTAGTCATATTTTTAGGTATTATATCAATTTAATGATTTAATTAAATTTAATTGATGATTTAATGCAAACATTCCAAATCAATATTACAGTTTCCAATTTTTCTGTATTTTGCTTATTTCATGTTGTAAAAAGTTGATACTAAGTGAATTTTGCAGTGTAGTATATTGAAATATTGGAAGTGTTTAAATTTCATGTATAAAACAAATACTTTCCTATGCCTTTTATATGTTCGATAATAAACCTATTTTGTTGATGTCAACGATAAAATATTGCAAAAGTTTAATTGTTCTGGTTTTATTTAACTTCTAGTTTCACGTTAACTTAGAGCTTGGCGCAACAGGAGACCAAAGGCGCGACCTTAAGCACCATTGATACAATTTTGTTTCCTGCTGCTATCGCATTTTCCGATAGAAGAGGAAGTGCAATGTTTGGTCGACTTTGTGATTTAGTCCTTTGACAGCTTATCTAAGAAAGCGTGAGCTAGCTCCTTACCTTAAAAAACGAAGAAATAAAATACGATACATTCTCAATGCGGATCTGTGTGCGTTTCAATCCTTTCCTTGTACACATCATTTCCAATACACACAATAATAGCCAGTGCCCATAATTTCAGCAAACACTCAACATTCATGTAAACATCATTCCAAACTAGTAAATCATTCATCATCACTACGTTCAACCGCAACAAACAGTGATTAGTAGTCAATCACCGAACTAATCGTCTGTCATCCCAATGCCCTGAAGGTTCCTTGAAAATCCATCGATAATGGCAAGGAAAGCAGCAAAAAAGCGATGCATAAAACCACTTCGATGATGCGAATTCAATCCCGCTAAACACACTGCACTAATCGAACCCGTTTCCATCTTAACATCGAAGCGACTACCCATGCCGTGACGGAAAACTGATACCATTCACACCGGGTGGCTGTCGGTTGCATCCGCACCAGGCGGAACGAGACGATCAAGAGGCAAGAGTCGGTTTTTTTGCAGGTTCCTTTTTATTTTCTAAACCTACCACCACGCTTCCGACAGTTGCACCAGTGACACATCTGTTAGCTGCGGGCATAATTGGAGCTGACGCGTGGGTAGGGCCGTTTACTCTCGTATATCGATTGCAAGCCCCCGGGCCAGCTGCTGAGCGCGACCATTATCGGGTTTGTGCACAATACCCGGTCGGTGAAGCTAATCGTGCAATCAAACGGCAAACCGTCCGGGCGTGACAAAGTGAAACGCTTTTTCCAAATGTATTGTTTTTAAGCTCACCATTTGGCGACGCTAGGGGGGTTTGTTTTTGTCCCGAGCGCCACAAAAGCAGACACAAAACATTGAGTGCGGCGGGAAAAAGGAAATTTAAACGACCAGACCAACCAAAGTTCACCTCACAATCACAAACAGTCGGAGGAGGATGGGGAAAAAAGTGGGCACTGGCAGAACGCCATAAACAGACGTGAAGTGGGACTCGAACGCTTGAACTTCATTACAGCTGGCAGAAAACCTGGGAAGAGAGGAAGCGTAAGTGGAGAACGTCATGCCGTTTTGGTTGCCTCCCTTGGGAACATTATTCTACAGGATCTGTTCGGGTTCTCGGGTCTCAAGCACTGGCGAAAGTATTCATACACTTTTATACATTAATGCTCGAGCTCCAATCCAGCCCTATCCCAATGGTGGGCAAGCATGCGGGAACTTGTTGAAGGAATGGTCCGACAATGCTGGGAACGCTTGCAAAACTTAACTCATCCCGGGCCGTATGTCCCACCCGCTCCAATCAGTCGGCTCAAGCGAAGGGAAGACCGTTGTGGACGTTTTTCATTAAATCCTGGCACCAGCTGGTTGTTATGAAGTCGAAAATTGGTTTTTATGCTGCCCGGTGTTTTGGGAGGCGTGTAAACGGTCCTCCAGCGTCCTACTATAAATTTGAAGGTGACCAGCACTGGGCAGAAAGGTAGGCTGGCATGGAGTTACATCCAAAACAAGGGCGTTCGACAAACAACTTCACGGAACGCTTTGCTTTGTTTGGGAAATTGCAGTTCAAGCTCTGTGTGATTTGAATTCAACCAGAAGAACTTGGAATGCAGTCGTCTAGCGTAGGGGACGAACAGAAAGCTAATCAGATAGAGCTGATGCTGACTACGAAACGCTGAGATGCGATGTAATCGTGGCCGGGAATAACATTACCTTCGATGCTTGGCGATATCGGTTACGAAATAGATCCCGAATTGCTGGGGACAGTAACATTCCCGACATGGCAAACATGGTGGTTACGATACGGCATACGGTATGCTGCCTCGTTCCGATGACGTTCCTGGTTTGACACTGGTGATGCACTAGACCAGCCACAGCCACGACTCGAGCGCTTTGCGGTTTGTGTCGATGGCTTATGATGGCTAGGCTAGGCTTGGCTGGCTCGCTGCGAAGAATCGACACGCCCGCTTAACATGCTGCCAAGGCGCTGCGTCAACTTCATTGGCATTCGAGGCGCGGTTCAGTGTGCGAATGTCTGACGGAACTCTTCAGCTCTGCTTGTCCAGCGGACGAACGTGTGTGTCATTGAGTGTATCGATACTGGGAATGCACGCTGTCTCGTGTCCACACCACCAGCTCCAGTTGGAGTTGGACCAGCTAACGTTGGGGGACTGATTTATTTACCCAAAAGCAAAGTTCTTTCACCGTTGCACATCTTTACAGCGGTGGGCGATCGTTTCATTGGCCACACGCCAGCGAAGCGCCTTCGCCCCGGACGAACGGCACGTGCCCTGGCATAACTTCCTTTTTCGTTCGAATCGATGCGAGATGTGCCACGGAAATTTGTAAACCGTAAGGCAAAAGGACGAAGGTCGACGGTTGGCTGAGAGTGCCGATCCGGTGAGGTATGCAAGTGGACCAGTTTCACGTCCAATACGCGTACGGTGCGCTTGTTTGTGCAGAGTAGGCCTTCAGCAGAGCCTTGGCGGAGCAGTGGGAAACAGTTTTCTGAGCCACAGCATATCGTTAGCACAGTGTTACAAGCTTATTTGATAGTTGCCTTTTTTGTCGTTTCCTCTCGGTGGTCAGAGTGTATGTAGCGTGTACCGTTTGTTGGGGAGATAGTTTATCTACCCACCACTGCAGTTAGAGTTGGCGCTGCTACGGAGATGCAACGATATGGAATACTTGGTTTAGGGTATGCAATCTAGCATTGTAGCGTTGAAGTACTGGGATTGATTGTGATTGTAGAAAACAGGGTATATGAAGGCTTAAACACTCCTTTAGATTGATAATTGAACCGTATAGAGATATTTTAGCTCTGTATAATTATATTTAATCACAGTGCGTAATAAAATTTTCTCTATTTTAATCGTTCAACTCTTACAACAATGAACTAAACTCGGTAGAATGAATTGCATTGAGGTGTTTTTATTCCTACAATTTTTTGAGGTTTCCTGTATTTCTACACATTCTGCCTATGAGTCCAATAGTCTTCATATCTCGACCATTTACATACCTGTACTGAGCAATGAATTAACAGAACGTTAAGATCTCGTATAACAGCAACACGATTGAATACTTTTGAATCGAAGCAATACCTCAGATATCTTATCCAGTACTACTGCCAAACCGTATTATTAGTAGTTTATTGCAACTTACATTAAACAATGTGTGAGATATTTAGGCCTTTAAAAATAAGAACAAATCCTCGTTGACCGTATGGTTGATTTTTTTTACACACACGGTGAATATGATCAATCTAAACTGAGTGTCTCTGGAATCAAGCTACTGCAAAGATGACATGCATTGGAAGATATAATTATTGCGAACATCAAGAGACGTATGCAGCTAATCAACTCAGATTATCTTTACAATAATAATAAAACTAATGCATATTACTGATGTTTGTTTCACTGTACCACATATAGTTTTGTAAAGACTTTTTACCAAAACTCGATAAAGCAAAAAAAAAGAGATTTCAAAACACCCCGTAGACGTTTGCACACAATACATCAGAACACGATGTGATGGAGCACATCTGCCATTACAAAAGAGTTCAGTGGATAACTGTTTACCATGTGTAAACTGGAGTCAATTCAGCAGCCAGTTCGTTGGTAATAAAACCCAATAAGTGTTCATTCCTAGAAGTAGTAATGATGCAGTATTTCTATATTTCTTCCTAATTCACACCTGAATTTCATGGAAATGAGCCTTCAGCATTGTTGGAATAAATTCCAAGGTGAAGAGTTTGTTCCATCACGAGATGCATCATACAGAATGTGTTGTCTCTTATTCCTGTTTCATAGCTATGTTTCTTGGGATTCGACGTGCAATTCTTCTTGATAATCCTTTCTGCCACAGTTTAATCCACAGCTAACCCCATCTGGTAAGTTCACTACCACCGAGAATCACAGAACCATTTAACGCTGTTTTTGCTTACGCAATAAGCACTTTCAAACGATGTAACTTTTCCTACCAACTTTGAACTGACTGTGAAAGGTTGCGCATTAGCCTTGCAAAGGTATCGCCGTGTCCGGTAGTTGCATCGTCACAAGTTTGATGCTCATTTTTCAAGCTCAATCCATCCGGTCGACTTCACCACTTAATTAGTCTTAAAACCTCCGGGTTTCCCGGGCGCAGTCCTTAATCGTGGTGTGGGTTGATTTGTAAAGACTTTACTTTCATACCCATCCCAAGGCCTAACAAGTTGTTCGAAAGGGATGTAAAAAATAACGCTTAACGCAAGCAAAGAGGATAAAAACGAAAAAGAATTGAAAACAAAACACACAGCATATCGTTGCCCCTTATCACAGCACTTGATCCATCCGTAACCGTCTCCTTTTCTCGCTTTCTTTGGTTGACCGTTTTGCAGCTCGTACTAACTGGAAACTGCGTAGGTAAATCAGAAGGAGTGGATTCATTATGATAGAATAGGTTGTGAGGATGCTGATCTCTCTCTCTCTCTCTCTCTCTCTTTCTTTCTCTTTCTCTCTCTCTCTATCTCCCTCTCTCTCCCTCTCCCTTCTCTCTCTCTCTCATTCTCCCAGGATATGTTCCATCGGGAAGACCTTATTCGGGAATGTCCGTTTAAGTATAGCTCGTTACACATAAACCCTAGGGACAAAAAGCTCACATCGCATTGACCGACGGTTTCCCACCGCAACGCATTGCTTCCCCTCTTGCTGCGTACGAGAATGACGACTTGCTTCATTAACTTCAAGTGGGTGCTTGTGCCGACCGGTCGTGATATCGAGCCGAGGAGTCCTTCTCGTCAGTAAATGAATCAGGGATCGTTTAGCTCGAATGGTCGAGAGCGGGCGGTAGTACCGACCGGGTAGTACAGGAAACATATTCATCCAAGGCTCGTGTCTTCGATGATCATTATCACAAGAGCTGCATATGGTAAGAGACACATAGGGAAACGACCGGTAGGATTTGCTGAATGAGCTGAAAAAGACTACCGCAGAAGATTTTCCGTAAGCTTTTTTTTGTGGGTTGTAGTAACACAGCTTTTGGGAGCTGCCCTTCGAGATTCGTGTGGCTCTTTGAGTGGTCATTCGGTGGGAATTGAAAAGGGGAACATTATTATGATGATTGTTCGATGCTAGAAGCAAGGCCTCCGGAAGCAGATGTAGGAGTGGAACGGGAAAGACACTGGCAAAAGTCCATCCCGAAATCATTCATCATCCAGCCACGTGCACGAAAGGGATCGGAAGGGACTGCGAAGCAAACATAAATCCCAAACGCTGTGGCAGAAAGGTCACTGGAATGCATTCCCACTCACACCAATAGGTCAAAGTGGTTGTTGGTCGGTGTTAGAGCCCGTTGGAGGGGTAGAAGTTACGCACTGTAAAAAAAGGGAGAGAAAATCGTGATAAAACGGATGTGATTTTCCGCTACCTTCCATCCATTATCACAAACTGTGTACTGTGCCCGGCCCTTCGTTAAGGTTGGTGTGATTTTTGGCCTGCTTTAGATGGGGGGCAAAATGTGGCAAAAAATGGAACGAAAAAAAAAGCGAAAACACTGTTGCAAAAATTGATTGGAAATGGGAAGAAAAATATGGCACGGCGCAAGGATTCGGTTCCGAAACAAACTGATACTTTTCAAACACGCCAGACACACCGATGATGGATTCCCATGTGCATGCAATTTGTGGATATATTTTTCGCTGTCAACGCAAATGGTTCTGCGCTGTGGTGTGTGTGAGTGAGTTTTATTTGCCTTTCCTGTTAGTGTTTTAGCACATGGAAATGGAACGATTTGCGGTAAGGCGGATATCATAACAACACCTTCCGGTTACCTTCGTTACCGCAGTGTTCCAGTGAAGCACGTGTACACCGAACGAAAGCGATTGCATCGCGCGTCCGACACAAATAAGGTTCAAATAAACCTGCGCGAAGGGTTTGTAAATACGCATGAATACACGAAAAAGGAAGGTAGATAAACCACTCGAAAAAGTAAAACATCTCTATTGCTTGTACACCGTTTGTTTCTCGAGCTCACCAGCTATAACCCGCGCGGTTACTTTGGATATACATCCTGCGGGTAGGGAAAACAGCAACCATTTCCCTTCCGAAGCCGCTTGCGCTCACTCACTCGCTCGCTCGCTTGCCCGCTTCCTTTGATCTCAAGCGGGAGGAGGTTTGCTTTGATGGTTACAAGGGAGCGTATTTTGTTTCTTTTTGCCTTTGGAGCAAACCGAACAAGAAATGTTGTTCTTGGTCTGTGTGAAGCGGGGCACGCTTATATATAGAAGACTAGCTTAAGAGGCCCGGTTACAGTGCTACGCACGGAAACTCCAGGCTGCACAGAAACAACTGGAGCATGCCACCTCGTTCCTCGTGGAAATTGGAAGGCTCATGGCATTCCAAGGAAAGATTGCTGGAGAGCCTGGAAATGTGGGGTGTTCAGTCAAAGTCAGGTGCGCATGGAACGTGGTGCATGAAGTAAAGCTCCACCTTCCAGCATGGAAGTTCAATTGATTGTCCCGTCGTTTACGTGATCGTTTTGGTTGCAGGCGCTGCATGAAACGAAAATGCAGTAAGGATAGCCAAGGAAGATGTACACATGTATTGTTTGTATTTTGCTGCCGTCTTGTTCTAGGTTCTGGTAGATGTATTGTTAGTGAATAGCCGGTTCAAACTGAAAGAATGGATATTTATATTTATGTAATGTCTAATTTTCTGTTTTCAGTAATTACGTCACACTCTGGTTCAGTAGAAGAATCATCTGTCAACGACCTCTCGGTAGACGATGTTGCTTGTGGAGACACCTTCCTCGTCAGCGCGTTTCGGGTTCGGTATCAGCACAGCAATGTTCGCTCGTGATGTCACCCGCGAGAGTGCAACGTATAGCTGGCCATGGGCGAAAACATCTTGCGGCAGATATAGGCCCAAATGGTGAAGCGATTGCCCTTGCGACTTGTTGATGGTCATCGCAAAGCACACTTGCACCGGAAACTGTTTACGGCGGATCTGGAACGGGTGACCCTTATCGTTGCTGTCACAGAAGATCCGTGGAAGCAGGACGTCTTCGTCTCTCCGCGTGCCTGTCAGAATTTTAGCGTGTAAACAGTTTCGCTTTAGGCCTACAATTTGCAAACGCGTACCGTTACACAATCCCATGTCGGAATTAAGATTGCGCAATAAAAGTACTGGTGCAAATCGTTTCAGCCGCAAGCGATGCACTGGGATGCCGCTGACATTGAGTGTGTTCAAGTATTCGGAAGGAAGTTGCAGATGCTCGTGTTCCTCCGGGTTGACCAATGTATCGACCGAACGGTACTCCTGTTCCGGTCCAGGAATTCGGTCTAGGACCAGGTTGTTCACGCTGGCAACATCCACGTTAAGCGGCGACAGAATAGCCCGATCCGAAAAGAATGACGGATGTTGGAAGTGCCGTTGCATGTCCGGGTAGATTTTGTCGATCAGGGTGTTAAGGTCGTTTGTCGGATTCGCAGTATGGGGCACAATCATATCGTGCGGTATTTTTGCCAACGATGGATCCAGTCCTGCAAACGTATCGTGCCGTCCTTCACCGATACGAAGCAGAAGGTTGGCAAAATCTCGCAACTCACTGGCTTGGTTCGCGTTTGGTGCCGTGCGTACCCGCATGTTATCGCGCAATTGTAGCGACCTAAACAGGGGCCATAATGTGCTCTTCTTGATGCACTCGTTGATGATTTGTGCATCCGTGCCCTTCGGTACGATCGGTAAAATTTGCCGAAAGTCACCGGACAGCAGCACCACCTTACCGCCGAAAGGAAGCTGCACACCCGTTATGTCCTGCAGGGTCCGATCGACTGCTTCGAGAGCAAACCGACTGCTCATCGACGCCTCATCCCAAACGATCAGTGCTGTTTGTCGAAGCATTTCGGCCCGTTTCGACTGAACCGTAATGCTACAGGTGGAATGATTGTTTAAGTCCAGCGGCAACTTAAACGTGGAGTGTACTGTTTTCCCTCCTGTAAGCAACAGTGCTGCTATGCCGCTTGCTGCAGTTGCGAGCGCAATTTCTCCGCAGCGACGGACGTGTGCCAGTATCTTTTCTACCAAAAAAGATTTACCCGTTCCACCAGGGCCATCCAGGAAGAATAACCGTTGGTCACCAGCGTTCGCTTGGCTTGCCGCCGTCGCTAATTGACGATCGATTGCCGCCGTGACCGTTTCGTACACCATGCGTTGTTCGTCGTTGAGCTGATGTACGGTGGCAAGGGTAGCATCGAGATCCGTGATCAGATACGATCGTTCAGCGATAATGAACTCGTTGACATCATCATCGTCCATGATGTGTGCCTGAACGTGTTCATACTCCGAAAGCTGAGGCATTCCTGGGAAACTGGTCAAATCCTTCGATGGCGTCGTACCGCGCAGGTAGCGATCGATGTCACTCAGCGCCCGGAAGTGTTCAACATCACGTAGCAGCTTATTCAGGTCGGATTCCTCCGTCGTGTACCGGTCGCGATTGCGGTGGTGAAAATCTTCACTCATTTCACTCGCATAGCTTTCCCACAGGGTGCGCGGGTTTTGTGGCATCCCAGACGAAAGGATGAGTGCGAAGAAATGGCGCAACTGGGCGGGCATACGATAAGTGGCCGCTTCTTCTAGAGCACGATCCCACTCGGAATCATCCTCAAGCAGCCCTTCGTTGATGGCAGCCTGCTGAAACGTTTCGCACACCGAACCGTTAACAGTACGCAGATCCTCGTACGATGTTGGACCCTTGCGGTAGCAAAGAAGCAACCGTAAGCAGTAGCGTTCCATAAGCTGCATGCTACAGGACACCATTCGGCCGATCACTGTCTTGTGCCCGGTACGTATGCGACGGATCCAGTGCTTTGTTCCCGGTTCCTGCCACGGTAGTCGCTGGTTCGCAGTTGGTTTCGCGTACCGGTAGTACGTCGGGACATCGTGGTACAGGAGCGCTCTGGCAAAGTTGTCATGTGCCGCCAGCTGGAAGAATCGTGTCAACATGGTATGGTTACCACGGTTTAATACGCACGAAACGGTTTCGTTTGCCCGGAAAAACACGTTCTGTTGATTTTCCAGATGGATAGGCAGTGTAACAACGGTGTGCGTTTTTGCTTGCAACTCAAAGCGCATTATTCGCCAGCAGCTGTCCGTCGGTGAAAGGTAGCGTGCATCGATATGCTGCTGAATTTCATCGTTGCCTACCGCCAGGGTAACGCTCAGACGGTCGTGCCCCTTGTACACGTATTTGTACAAATATTTCACGCTGCTGATCGAAGTACACACCTCAACGTTGATGTGGCAATTGTACTTATGCGTGAACCATGGGTTGTAGGGCACGACGTACCGGTTGTCCAGCTCGATTCCTTTCACCGTCACACTGCGCCCATTGTTACGACGACGGTACTGTGGATAGCCATTATCCATGCTGCGCGTCTGTTCGCAGAATGACTTTGGGAACCCTTTTTCGCATGTACCATCCTTCATGCAAGGTGCGGCAGGATTGGCAGCCCCACACGGTCCATGCATCATACAGCTCTGTACCGTCTCGAACAGTTGCGACGACGTTGCAGGATTAGGAAGTTCGGCAGACACGATCTTGTCGTAGTCTGCCGGGGTCTGCGGTTTGTCTTCCTCGGCGAGAATCACGAGTATGTGTGCATGGGGAAGGCCACGTTTTTGGAACTCGATCACGTGAATGCGAGCTACCTCAATCCCGAGAGCTCCCATGGTTAGGTCATTCAGTATGGCTTTCAGCTTTAACCGAAAGACACGTACGATAACATCGGGTCGATCCGGGGCCTGCTGACGTGGAAGTAGGCACTGTGTGATTTCCGGCCACTTCGGATTGCACGTGACGGTGATAAACAGGTCCGGTTTACCCAAAGCTCGAACAATAGCCATTGCGTCTTGATATTGCGCTCGCATATATCGATTGCTACCGACAAATGATGGTCCGAGAATAACACGCGTGCCCGTACGCGACAGGTTCGAGGGCGGATCGATGATGGAACGACGGGGTGCAACAGGTGGTTCTTGCACTACAGGGATTTCCACAGCCACATTAGGCAAATTATCGGGATGAAGATCCGCGATGGTACCTTCAGCGCCGGCAAGATCCATAAAGCCCGTGTACGCCTCAGTGCGAAGTTGTGCCTGGTGCTCTCGCAAATATTTCAACCGCTGCATCTCTATCTTACAGTACTGGTCTACACAGTACTGCTGAAACAATCGTCCGGCACGATGCATAAGCGTTTGAGCGTTTTCCCGCCAGGCTATGCGATATGCGGCATATTCGCGTGGCGTTATTTGATTTGCTGAACGCTCTGCTCCATCCAACTCAGGATTAGGATCCTCAGCAGCATCATCATTTTCATCTATGTGCGCCGCTCCGTTGCTCGAACTTGTTGGTCTGCTTGGTTGTTGCTGCTGTCTGGTTCGGCGCTGTACCTTTGGCATACCGTAAGTCCAACCGGTTTCACCCCGCGGAAACAGAATCGGGTATTGGAGTGCATCTGCCAACTGGTTGGTATCAAACACAGGCTGCAAGTATCCTGTGGCACGATGCTGCAGCACAATATCGCGTGTATGTTCCGTGGCTCCGGTAGTATCATCGCACACGAACACGCCACCAACTTCATCTGCAGTCGGTGCATTGTAACGCCGTTGATCGATGCCTGGTATACGCGAGTGGATGCAAAGCCGCAGATCATCTCGAACAGACATCCGTTCGTACGCATGCTTAAACATCTCTGCAATCGGATTGTGAGTCGAAAAAACACGTTGCAAAATGGCCAATATTTCACGATTCAGCTCACTACCATATGCTATGGCCCGAGCGTTCAGCATTTCGTCGTACTGACCCTCCGAGCTTGAATCATAAAAGTACAGCTGTGCGTAGCATGGTGGACGTCCTGGAAGCACAGCGAGCGAACCGATTCGATGGCAAAGCGCACCTTGTATGCGATAGTTGTAAATTCCACCGTGACCGACTCGTAGATCCTGGCGTACTGGGTCATTTCCTCGTATTGAGGCACCGATAGAGGTGAAGGCAAACGCATTATTGTATCGCCGGATGTTGAGCAGAAATTGCGGCACGTCAAATAGTTGGCGCAACTCTGCTGGCGGTTCGGGAAACGGTGGAAGCACAACTTGTCCACTGTTGCAGCACACACTGGGCGGCTCTCCAGGCCACTTGAGAGCGGAACAGAAATTGCAAGGTACGCGTGGTGCAAGCGTATGAAGCGAGGGACAACTGTACGACTCATGGTTCCCATGTGCTACTCTCAGATGGCCGGTCATACGACGCCGGGCTATGAATTGTCGCTGCTGATCTGCTTCATGGTCGCGAAGATGGCGCACGTATGTTTGTAGCTGCTGATGTATTGGCACTCGGATAGCAACTGCTGCAGTTGGGTCTACCAATGCTGGTGTTGGTGCTGGTGCTGGTGCTGGTACTGGTGCTGATGCTGGTGCTGGGGCGCGGTTGACCACAGTTGCGACATTCGGAGTTTGCACCATGCGCTTCCTGGCATTGTACAGTGCCTGTCGCTTTCTGGCGAGCCTTGCCTTCTTCTCGGGTGGTGTTTCATCCGGTGGGGTGGAGTACCGTCCAGCGATTTCATTGAGCAAATCATCGTCAATATTCCTTCGTAGTTGTTGTTGTTGCAAGATTGCTGGAGCTCCTGATAAGGATGTCCCGGCCGAAGTAGACGGTACAGCCTGTTGGTCGTCCTGTACAGCTGCCACCGTAGGAGCTGCTCCCGCGAGGCGCTTCTTGGCCCTGTACAGCGCTTGTCGCTTTCTGGCGAGCCTTGCCTGCTTCTCGGGTGGTGTTTCATCCGGTGGGGTGGAGTATCGTCCAGCGATTTCATTGAGCAATTCGTCGTCCGTATTCCTTCGTTGTTGTTGTTGCAGGATTGCAGAAGCTGCTGATAAGGATGACCCGGCCAAAGTTGAAGGTTCAGCCTGTTGGTCGTCCTGTACAGCTGCCAGCGTAGGAGCTGCACCCGGGAGGCGCTTCTTGGCCCTGTACAACGCCTGTCGCTTCCTTTGAAGCCTTGCTTTCTTTTCGTTCGGAGTTTCTTCCGGTGGAGTGAGATTCTGTGAGACGATATCACTTACGGAGGGCTGCATGGTTTGTGGATAGGGTTCTGTAACTGGGGCTGTTGAAAATTGTAAAACAAAAAAAAAGAATTTTAGATAAGTGCTGTGAATAAAAGAAAGTAGGAAATATTATACCTGACATGATGTCAATCATAGGGCAACCGTTGCCCACACTTTCCTCATTATGCTCCATATCGTAGCAAAAACAGAATTGCAAGAAAACGCCGGAACACAGAAACACAGGAACACAGGAACACAGGAACACACGTTCCACGCAGGAACAACAAATTGAACCACAAAACGTACACGAAACGTACGTTACGAAAATAATCTCCTTACACTAAATCTACACTGCCCTGCGTACTAAACTACACTACAATACACAACACTTTTCTAAACTACACTACACTATACTTCACCATGCGCACCTAAAGAAATTAACCTAATACTCAAACTAAACTAAAAAAACTGGAAATCAACTTAAAAAAGTGTAAATCGCACCTATAACCGTATTAATAAACGATATTCGTTTTGTCAAAAAATATATCATATCGCGTAGCCAACTCGATCGTTCGCTCGCTCGCTCGCTTGCTCGTACGCGCATGCGCTGGCAGGGGCTCGCAAGGGCGAGTCGATAGTGTGCGCACTGCTCGGTCGAGTTCGGAAAGCGAGGAAACGGTTGAGCACCCCTGCAGCGTTGGTCGTGCTCACGATGGTAGGGGTATTCGTCGTGCGGTCGTGCGAGCGTGATGGTGTTATACGGCAGCGAAGGCAGAACGGGCGAGATAGAAACAGCGTAACGCAAAGTGTGACATCGAGCGTCAGCGTTAACGAAAATTTATATATAGACTAGCTTAAGAGGCCCGGTTACAGTGCTACGCACGGAAACTCCAGGCTGCACAGAAACAACTGGAGCATGCCACCTCGTTCCTCGTGGAAATTGGAAGGCTCATGGCATTCCAAGGAAAGATTGCTGGAGAGCCTGGAAATGTGGGGTGTTCAGTCAAAGTCAGGTGCGCATGGAACGTGGTGCATGAAGTAAAGCTCCACCTTCCAGCATGGAAGTTCAATTGATTGTCCCGTCGTTTACGTGATCGTTTTGGTTGCAGGCGCTGCATGAAACGAAAATGCAGTAAGGATAGCCAAGGAAGATGTACACATGTATTGTTTGTATTTTGCTGCCGTCTTGTTCTAGGTTCTGGTAGATGTATTGTTAGTGAATAGCCGGTTCAAACTGAAAGAATGGATATTTATATTTATGTAATGTCTAATTTTCTGTTTTCAGTAATTACGTCACACTCTGGTTCAGTAGAAGAATCATCTGTCAACGACCTCTCGGTAGACGATGTTGCTTGTGGAGACACCTTCCTCGTCAGCGCGTTTCGGGTTCGGTATCAGCACAGCAATGTTCGCTCGTGATGTCACCCGCGAGAGTGCAACGTATAGCTGGCCATGGGCGAAAACATCTTGCGGCAGATATAGGCCCAAATGGTGAAGCGATTGCCCTTGCGACTTGTTGATGGTCATCGCAAAGCACACTTGCACCGGAAACTGTTTACGGCGGATCTGGAACGGGTGACCCTTATCGTTGCTGTCACAGAAGATCCGTGGAAGCAGGACGTCTTCGTCTCTCCGCGTGCCTGTCAGAATTTTAGCGTGTAAACAGTTTCGCTTTAGGCCTACAATTTGCAAACGCGTACCGTTACACAATCCCATGTCGGAATTAAGATTGCGCAATAAAAGTACTGGTGCAAATCGTTTCAGCCGCAAGCGATGCACTGGGATGCCGCTGACATTGAGTGTGTTCAAGTATTCGGAAGGAAGTTGCAGATGCTCGTGTTCCTCCGGGTTGACCAATGTATCGACCGAACGGTACTCCTGTTCCGGTCCAGGAATTCGGTCTAGGACCAGGTTGTTCACGCTGGCAACATCCACGTTAAGCGGCGACAGAATAGCCCGATCCGAAAAGAATGACGGATGTTGGAAGTGCCGTTGCATGTCCGGGTAGATTTTGTCGATCAGGGTGTTAAGGTCGTTTGTCGGATTCGCAGTATGGGGCACAATCATATCGTGCGGTATTTTTGCCAACGATGGATCCAGTCCTGCAAACGTATCGTGCCGTCCTTCACCGATACGAAGCAGAAGGTTGGCAAAATCTCGCAACTCACTGGCTTGGTTCGCGTTTGGTGCCGTGCGTACCCGCATGTTATCGCGCAATTGTAGCGACCTAAACAGGGGCCATAATGTGCTCTTCTTGATGCACTCGTTGATGATTTGTGCATCCGTGCCCTTCGGTACGATCGGTAAAATTTGCCGAAAGTCACCGGACAGCAGCACCACCTTACCGCCGAAAGGAAGCTGCACACCCGTTATGTCCTGCAGGGTCCGATCGACTGCTTCGAGAGCAAACCGACTGCTCATCGACGCCTCATCCCAAACGATCAGTGCTGTTTGTCGAAGCATTTCGGCCCGTTTCGACTGAACCGTAATGCTACAGGTGGAATGATTGTTTAAGTCCAGCGGCAACTTAAACGTGGAGTGTACTGTTTTCCCTCCTGTAAGCAACAGTGCTGCTATGCCGCTTGCTGCAGTTGCGAGCGCAATTTCTCCGCAGCGACGGACGTGTGCCAGTATCTTTTCTACCAAAAAAGATTTACCCGTTCCACCAGGGCCATCCAGGAAGAATAACCGTTGGTCACCAGCGTTCGCTTGGCTTGCCGCCGTCGCTAATTGACGATCGATTGCCGCCGTGACCGTTTCGTACACCATGCGTTGTTCGTCGTTGAGCTGATGTACGGTGGCAAGGGTAGCATCGAGATCCGTGATCAGATACGATCGTTCAGCGATAATGAACTCGTTGACATCATCATCGTCCATGATGTGTGCCTGAACGTGTTCATACTCCGAAAGCTGAGGCATTCCTGGGAAACTGGTCAAATCCTTCGATGGCGTCGTACCGCGCAGGTAGCGATCGATGTCACTCAGCGCCCGGAAGTGTTCAACATCACGTAGCAGCTTATTCAGGTCGGATTCCTCCGTCGTGTACCGGTCGCGATTGCGGTGGTGAAAATCTTCACTCATTTCACTCGCATAGCTTTCCCACAGGGTGCGCGGGTTTTGTGGCATCCCAGACGAAAGGATGAGTGCGAAGAAATGGCGCAACTGGGCGGGCATACGATAAGTGGCCGCTTCTTCTAGAGCACGATCCCACTCGGAATCATCCTCAAGCAGCCCTTCGTTGATGGCAGCCTGCTGAAACGTTTCGCACACCGAACCGTTAACAGTACGCAGATCCTCGTACGATGTTGGACCCTTGCGGTAGCAAAGAAGCAACCGTAAGCAGTAGCGTTCCATAAGCTGCATGCTACAGGACACCATTCGGCCGATCACTGTCTTGTGCCCGGTACGTATGCGACGGATCCAGTGCTTTGTTCCCGGTTCCTGCCACGGTAGTCGCTGGTTCGCAGTTGGTTTCGCGTACCGGTAGTACGTCGGGACATCGTGGTACAGGAGCGCTCTGGCAAAGTTGTCATGTGCCGCCAGCTGGAAGAATCGTGTCAACATGGTATGGTTACCACGGTTTAATACGCACGAAACGGTTTCGTTTGCCCGGAAAAACACGTTCTGTTGATTTTCCAGATGGATAGGCAGTGTAACAACGGTGTGCGTTTTTGCTTGCAACTCAAAGCGCATTATTCGCCAGCAGCTGTCCGTCGGTGAAAGGTAGCGTGCATCGATATGCTGCTGAATTTCATCGTTGCCTACCGCCAGGGTAACGCTCAGACGGTCGTGCCCCTTGTACACGTATTTGTACAAATATTTCACGCTGCTGATCGAAGTACACACCTCAACGTTGATGTGGCAATTGTACTTATGCGTGAACCATGGGTTGTAGGGCACGACGTACCGGTTGTCCAGCTCGATTCCTTTCACCGTCACACTGCGCCCATTGTTACGACGACGGTACTGTGGATAGCCATTATCCATGCTGCGCGTCTGTTCGCAGAATGACTTTGGGAACCCTTTTTCGCATGTACCATCCTTCATGCAAGGTGCGGCAGGATTGGCAGCCCCACACGGTCCATGCATCATACAGCTCTGTACCGTCTCGAACAGTTGCGACGACGTTGCAGGATTAGGAAGTTCGGCAGACACGATCTTGTCGTAGTCTGCCGGGGTCTGCGGTTTGTCTTCCTCGGCGAGAATCACGAGTATGTGTGCATGGGGAAGGCCACGTTTTTGGAACTCGATCACGTGAATGCGAGCTACCTCAATCCCGAGAGCTCCCATGGTTAGGTCATTCAGTATGGCTTTCAGCTTTAACCGAAAGACACGTACGATAACATCGGGTCGATCCGGGGCCTGCTGACGTGGAAGTAGGCACTGTGTGATTTCCGGCCACTTCGGATTGCACGTGACGGTGATAAACAGGTCCGGTTTACCCAAAGCTCGAACAATAGCCATTGCGTCTTGATATTGCGCTCGCATATATCGATTGCTACCGACAAATGATGGTCCGAGAATAACACGCGTGCCCGTACGCGACAGGTTCGAGGGCGGATCGATGATGGAACGACGGGGTGCAACAGGTGGTTCTTGCACTACAGGGATTTCCACAGCCACATTAGGCAAATTATCGGGATGAAGATCCGCGATGGTACCTTCAGCGCCGGCAAGATCCATAAAGCCCGTGTACGCCTCAGTGCGAAGTTGTGCCTGGTGCTCTCGCAAATATTTCAACCGCTGCATCTCTATCTTACAGTACTGGTCTACACAGTACTGCTGAAACAATCGTCCGGCACGATGCATAAGCGTTTGAGCGTTTTCCCGCCAGGCTATGCGATATGCGGCATATTCGCGTGGCGTTATTTGATTTGCTGAACGCTCTGCTCCATCCAACTCAGGATTAGGATCCTCAGCAGCATCATCATTTTCATCTATGTGCGCCGCTCCGTTGCTCGAACTTGTTGGTCTGCTTGGTTGTTGCTGCTGTCTGGTTCGGCGCTGTACCTTTGGCATACCGTAAGTCCAACCGGTTTCACCCCGCGGAAACAGAATCGGGTATTGGAGTGCATCTGCCAACTGGTTGGTATCAAACACAGGCTGCAAGTATCCTGTGGCACGATGCTGCAGCACAATATCGCGTGTATGTTCCGTGGCTCCGGTAGTATCATCGCACACGAACACGCCACCAACTTCATCTGCAGTCGGTGCATTGTAACGCCGTTGATCGATGCCTGGTATACGCGAGTGGATGCAAAGCCGCAGATCATCTCGAACAGACATCCGTTCGTACGCATGCTTAAACATCTCTGCAATCGGATTGTGAGTCGAAAAAACACGTTGCAAAATGGCCAATATTTCACGATTCAGCTCACTACCATATGCTATGGCCCGAGCGTTCAGCATTTCGTCGTACTGACCCTCCGAGCTTGAATCATAAAAGTACAGCTGTGCGTAGCATGGTGGACGTCCTGGAAGCACAGCGAGCGAACCGATTCGATGGCAAAGCGCACCTTGTATGCGATAGTTGTAAATTCCACCGTGACCGACTCGTAGATCCTGGCGTACTGGGTCATTTCCTCGTATTGAGGCACCGATAGAGGTGAAGGCAAACGCATTATTGTATCGCCGGATGTTGAGCAGAAATTGCGGCACGTCAAATAGTTGGCGCAACTCTGCTGGCGGTTCGGGAAACGGTGGAAGCACAACTTGTCCACTGTTGCAGCACACACTGGGCGGCTCTCCAGGCCACTTGAGAGCGGAACAGAAATTGCAAGGTACGCGTGGTGCAAGCGTATGAAGCGAGGGACAACTGTACGACTCATGGTTCCCATGTGCTACTCTCAGATGGCCGGTCATACGACGCCGGGCTATGAATTGTCGCTGCTGATCTGCTTCATGGTCGCGAAGATGGCGCACGTATGTTTGTAGCTGCTGATGTATTGGCACTCGGATAGCAACTGCTGCAGTTGGGTCTACCAATGCTGGTGTTGGTGCTGGTGCTGGTGCTGGTACTGGTGCTGATGCTGGTGCTGGGGCGCGGTTGACCACAGTTGCGACATTCGGAGTTTGCACCATGCGCTTCCTGGCATTGTACAGTGCCTGTCGCTTTCTGGCGAGCCTTGCCTTCTTCTCGGGTGGTGTTTCATCCGGTGGGGTGGAGTACCGTCCAGCGATTTCATTGAGCAAATCATCGTCAATATTCCTTCGTAGTTGTTGTTGTTGCAAGATTGCTGGAGCTCCTGATAAGGATGTCCCGGCCGAAGTAGACGGTACAGCCTGTTGGTCGTCCTGTACAGCTGCCACCGTAGGAGCTGCTCCCGCGAGGCGCTTCTTGGCCCTGTACAGCGCTTGTCGCTTTCTGGCGAGCCTTGCCTGCTTCTCGGGTGGTGTTTCATCCGGTGGGGTGGAGTATCGTCCAGCGATTTCATTGAGCAATTCGTCGTCCGTATTCCTTCGTTGTTGTTGTTGCAGGATTGCAGAAGCTGCTGATAAGGATGACCCGGCCAAAGTTGAAGGTTCAGCCTGTTGGTCGTCCTGTACAGCTGCCAGCGTAGGAGCTGCACCCGGGAGGCGCTTCTTGGCCCTGTACAACGCCTGTCGCTTCCTTTGAAGCCTTGCTTTCTTTTCGTTCGGAGTTTCTTCCGGTGGAGTGAGATTCTGTGAGACGATATCACTTACGGAGGGCTGCATGGTTTGTGGATAGGGTTCTGTAACTGGGGCTGTTGAAAATTGTAAAACAAAAAAAAAGAATTTTAGATAAGTGCTGTGAATAAAAGAAAGTAGGAAATATTATACCTGACATGATGTCAATCATAGGGCAACCGTTGCCCACACTTTCCTCATTATGCTCCATATCGTAGCAAAAACAGAATTGCAAGAAAACGCCGGAACACAGAAACACAGGAACACAGGAACACAGGAACACACGTTCCACGCAGGAACAACAAATTGAACCACAAAACGTACACGAAACGTACGTTACGAAAATAATCTCCTTACACTAAATCTACACTGCCCTGCGTACTAAACTACACTACAATACACAACACTTTTCTAAACTACACTACACTATACTTCACCATGCGCACCTAAAGAAATTAACCTAATACTCAAACTAAACTAAAAAAACTGGAAATCAACTTAAAAAAGTGTAAATCGCACCTATAACCGTATTAATAAACGATATTCGTTTTGTCAAAAAATATATCATATCGCGTAGCCAACTCGATCGTTCGCTCGCTCGCTCGCTTGCTCGTACGCGCATGCGCTGGCAGGGGCTCGCAAGGGCGAGTCGATAGTGTGCGCACTGCTCGGTCGAGTTCGGAAAGCGAGGAAACGGTTGAGCACCCCTGCAGCGTTGGTCGTGCTCACGATGGTAGGGGTATTCGTCGTGCGGTCGTGCGAGCGTGATGGTGTTATACGGCAGCGAAGGCAGAACGGGCGAGATAGAAACAGCGTAACGCAAAGTGTGACATCGAGCGTCAGCGTTAACGAAAATTTATATATAGACTAGCTTAAGAGGCCCGGTTACAGTGCTACGCACGGAAACTCCAGGCTGCACAGAAACAACTGGAGCATGCCACCTCGTTCCTCGTGGAAATTGGAAGGCTCATGGCATTCCAAGGAAAGATTGCTGGAGAGCCTGGAAATGTGGGGTGTTCAGTCAAAGTCAGGTGCGCATGGAACGTGGTGCATGAAGTAAAGCTCCACCTTCCAGCATGGAAGTTCAATTGATTGTCCCGTCGTTTACGTGATCGTTTTGGTTGCAGGCGCTGCATGAAACGAAAATGCAGTAAGGATAGCCAAGGAAGATGTACACATGTATTGTTTGTATTTTGCTGCCGTCTTGTTCTAGGTTCTGGTAGATGTATTGTTAGTGAATAGCCGGTTCAAACTGAAAGAATGGATATTTATATTTATGTAATGTCTAATTTTCTGTTTTCAGTAATTACGTCACACTCTGGTTCAGTAGAAGAATCATCTGTCAACGACCTCTCGGTAGACGATGTTGCTTGTGGAGACACCTTCCTCGTCAGCGCGTTTCGGGTTCGGTATCAGCACAGCAATGTTCGCTCGTGATGTCACCCGCGAGAGTGCAACGTATAGCTGGCCATGGGCGAAAACATCTTGCGGCAGATATAGGCCCAAATGGTGAAGCGATTGCCCTTGCGACTTGTTGATGGTCATCGCAAAGCACACTTGCACCGGAAACTGTTTACGGCGGATCTGGAACGGGTGACCCTTATCGTTGCTGTCACAGAAGATCCGTGGAAGCAGGACGTCTTCGTCTCTCCGCGTGCCTGTCAGAATTTTAGCGTGTAAACAGTTTCGCTTTAGGCCTACAATTTGCAAACGCGTACCGTTACACAATCCCATGTCGGAATTAAGATTGCGCAATAAAAGTACTGGTGCAAATCGTTTCAGCCGCAAGCGATGCACTGGGATGCCGCTGACATTGAGTGTGTTCAAGTATTCGGAAGGAAGTTGCAGATGCTCGTGTTCCTCCGGGTTGACCAATGTATCGACCGAACGGTACTCCTGTTCCGGTCCAGGAATTCGGTCTAGGACCAGGTTGTTCACGCTGGCAACATCCACGTTAAGCGGCGACAGAATAGCCCGATCCGAAAAGAATGACGGATGTTGGAAGTGCCGTTGCATGTCCGGGTAGATTTTGTCGATCAGGGTGTTAAGGTCGTTTGTCGGATTCGCAGTATGGGGCACAATCATATCGTGCGGTATTTTTGCCAACGATGGATCCAGTCCTGCAAACGTATCGTGCCGTCCTTCACCGATACGAAGCAGAAGGTTGGCAAAATCTCGCAACTCACTGGCTTGGTTCGCGTTTGGTGCCGTGCGTACCCGCATGTTATCGCGCAATTGTAGCGACCTAAACAGGGGCCATAATGTGCTCTTCTTGATGCACTCGTTGATGATTTGTGCATCCGTGCCCTTCGGTACGATCGGTAAAATTTGCCGAAAGTCACCGGACAGCAGCACCACCTTACCGCCGAAAGGAAGCTGCACACCCGTTATGTCCTGCAGGGTCCGATCGACTGCTTCGAGAGCAAACCGACTGCTCATCGACGCCTCATCCCAAACGATCAGTGCTGTTTGTCGAAGCATTTCGGCCCGTTTCGACTGAACCGTAATGCTACAGGTGGAATGATTGTTTAAGTCCAGCGGCAACTTAAACGTGGAGTGTACTGTTTTCCCTCCTGTAAGCAACAGTGCTGCTATGCCGCTTGCTGCAGTTGCGAGCGCAATTTCTCCGCAGCGACGGACGTGTGCCAGTATCTTTTCTACCAAAAAAGATTTACCCGTTCCACCAGGGCCATCCAGGAAGAATAACCGTTGGTCACCAGCGTTCGCTTGGCTTGCCGCCGTCGCTAATTGACGATCGATTGCCGCCGTGACCGTTTCGTACACCATGCGTTGTTCGTCGTTGAGCTGATGTACGGTGGCAAGGGTAGCATCGAGATCCGTGATCAGATACGATCGTTCAGCGATAATGAACTCGTTGACATCATCATCGTCCATGATGTGTGCCTGAACGTGTTCATACTCCGAAAGCTGAGGCATTCCTGGGAAACTGGTCAAATCCTTCGATGGCGTCGTACCGCGCAGGTAGCGATCGATGTCACTCAGCGCCCGGAAGTGTTCAACATCACGTAGCAGCTTATTCAGGTCGGATTCCTCCGTCGTGTACCGGTCGCGATTGCGGTGGTGAAAATCTTCACTCATTTCACTCGCATAGCTTTCCCACAGGGTGCGCGGGTTTTGTGGCATCCCAGACGAAAGGATGAGTGCGAAGAAATGGCGCAACTGGGCGGGCATACGATAAGTGGCCGCTTCTTCTAGAGCACGATCCCACTCGGAATCATCCTCAAGCAGCCCTTCGTTGATGGCAGCCTGCTGAAACGTTTCGCACACCGAACCGTTAACAGTACGCAGATCCTCGTACGATGTTGGACCCTTGCGGTAGCAAAGAAGCAACCGTAAGCAGTAGCGTTCCATAAGCTGCATGCTACAGGACACCATTCGGCCGATCACTGTCTTGTGCCCGGTACGTATGCGACGGATCCAGTGCTTTGTTCCCGGTTCCTGCCACGGTAGTCGCTGGTTCGCAGTTGGTTTCGCGTACCGGTAGTACGTCGGGACATCGTGGTACAGGAGCGCTCTGGCAAAGTTGTCATGTGCCGCCAGCTGGAAGAATCGTGTCAACATGGTATGGTTACCACGGTTTAATACGCACGAAACGGTTTCGTTTGCCCGGAAAAACACGTTCTGTTGATTTTCCAGATGGATAGGCAGTGTAACAACGGTGTGCGTTTTTGCTTGCAACTCAAAGCGCATTATTCGCCAGCAGCTGTCCGTCGGTGAAAGGTAGCGTGCATCGATATGCTGCTGAATTTCATCGTTGCCTACCGCCAGGGTAACGCTCAGACGGTCGTGCCCCTTGTACACGTATTTGTACAAATATTTCACGCTGCTGATCGAAGTACACACCTCAACGTTGATGTGGCAATTGTACTTATGCGTGAACCATGGGTTGTAGGGCACGACGTACCGGTTGTCCAGCTCGATTCCTTTCACCGTCACACTGCGCCCATTGTTACGACGACGGTACTGTGGATAGCCATTATCCATGCTGCGCGTCTGTTCGCAGAATGACTTTGGGAACCCTTTTTCGCATGTACCATCCTTCATGCAAGGTGCGGCAGGATTGGCAGCCCCACACGGTCCATGCATCATACAGCTCTGTACCGTCTCGAACAGTTGCGACGACGTTGCAGGATTAGGAAGTTCGGCAGACACGATCTTGTCGTAGTCTGCCGGGGTCTGCGGTTTGTCTTCCTCGGCGAGAATCACGAGTATGTGTGCATGGGGAAGGCCACGTTTTTGGAACTCGATCACGTGAATGCGAGCTACCTCAATCCCGAGAGCTCCCATGGTTAGGTCATTCAGTATGGCTTTCAGCTTTAACCGAAAGACACGTACGATAACATCGGGTCGATCCGGGGCCTGCTGACGTGGAAGTAGGCACTGTGTGATTTCCGGCCACTTCGGATTGCACGTGACGGTGATAAACAGGTCCGGTTTACCCAAAGCTCGAACAATAGCCATTGCGTCTTGATATTGCGCTCGCATATATCGATTGCTACCGACAAATGATGGTCCGAGAATAACACGCGTGCCCGTACGCGACAGGTTCGAGGGCGGATCGATGATGGAACGACGGGGTGCAACAGGTGGTTCTTGCACTACAGGGATTTCCACAGCCACATTAGGCAAATTATCGGGATGAAGATCCGCGATGGTACCTTCAGCGCCGGCAAGATCCATAAAGCCCGTGTACGCCTCAGTGCGAAGTTGTGCCTGGTGCTCTCGCAAATATTTCAACCGCTGCATCTCTATCTTACAGTACTGGTCTACACAGTACTGCTGAAACAATCGTCCGGCACGATGCATAAGCGTTTGAGCGTTTTCCCGCCAGGCTATGCGATATGCGGCATATTCGCGTGGCGTTATTTGATTTGCTGAACGCTCTGCTCCATCCAACTCAGGATTAGGATCCTCAGCAGCATCATCATTTTCATCTATGTGCGCCGCTCCGTTGCTCGAACTTGTTGGTCTGCTTGGTTGTTGCTGCTGTCTGGTTCGGCGCTGTACCTTTGGCATACCGTAAGTCCAACCGGTTTCACCCCGCGGAAACAGAATCGGGTATTGGAGTGCATCTGCCAACTGGTTGGTATCAAACACAGGCTGCAAGTATCCTGTGGCACGATGCTGCAGCACAATATCGCGTGTATGTTCCGTGGCTCCGGTAGTATCATCGCACACGAACACGCCACCAACTTCATCTGCAGTCGGTGCATTGTAACGCCGTTGATCGATGCCTGGTATACGCGAGTGGATGCAAAGCCGCAGATCATCTCGAACAGACATCCGTTCGTACGCATGCTTAAACATCTCTGCAATCGGATTGTGAGTCGAAAAAACACGTTGCAAAATGGCCAATATTTCACGATTCAGCTCACTACCATATGCTATGGCCCGAGCGTTCAGCATTTCGTCGTACTGACCCTCCGAGCTTGAATCATAAAAGTACAGCTGTGCGTAGCATGGTGGACGTCCTGGAAGCACAGCGAGCGAACCGATTCGATGGCAAAGCGCACCTTGTATGCGATAGTTGTAAATTCCACCGTGACCGACTCGTAGATCCTGGCGTACTGGGTCATTTCCTCGTATTGAGGCACCGATAGAGGTGAAGGCAAACGCATTATTGTATCGCCGGATGTTGAGCAGAAATTGCGGCACGTCAAATAGTTGGCGCAACTCTGCTGGCGGTTCGGGAAACGGTGGAAGCACAACTTGTCCACTGTTGCAGCACACACTGGGCGGCTCTCCAGGCCACTTGAGAGCGGAACAGAAATTGCAAGGTACGCGTGGTGCAAGCGTATGAAGCGAGGGACAACTGTACGACTCATGGTTCCCATGTGCTACTCTCAGATGGCCGGTCATACGACGCCGGGCTATGAATTGTCGCTGCTGATCTGCTTCATGGTCGCGAAGATGGCGCACGTATGTTTGTAGCTGCTGATGTATTGGCACTCGGATAGCAACTGCTGCAGTTGGGTCTACCAATGCTGGTGTTGGTGCTGGTGCTGGTGCTGGTACTGGTGCTGATGCTGGTGCTGGGGCGCGGTTGACCACAGTTGCGACATTCGGAGTTTGCACCATGCGCTTCCTGGCATTGTACAGTGCCTGTCGCTTTCTGGCGAGCCTTGCCTTCTTCTCGGGTGGTGTTTCATCCGGTGGGGTGGAGTACCGTCCAGCGATTTCATTGAGCAAATCATCGTCAATATTCCTTCGTAGTTGTTGTTGTTGCAAGATTGCTGGAGCTCCTGATAAGGATGTCCCGGCCGAAGTAGACGGTACAGCCTGTTGGTCGTCCTGTACAGCTGCCACCGTAGGAGCTGCTCCCGCGAGGCGCTTCTTGGCCCTGTACAGCGCTTGTCGCTTTCTGGCGAGCCTTGCCTGCTTCTCGGGTGGTGTTTCATCCGGTGGGGTGGAGTATCGTCCAGCGATTTCATTGAGCAATTCGTCGTCCGTATTCCTTCGTTGTTGTTGTTGCAGGATTGCAGAAGCTGCTGATAAGGATGACCCGGCCAAAGTTGAAGGTTCAGCCTGTTGGTCGTCCTGTACAGCTGCCAGCGTAGGAGCTGCACCCGGGAGGCGCTTCTTGGCCCTGTACAACGCCTGTCGCTTCCTTTGAAGCCTTGCTTTCTTTTCGTTCGGAGTTTCTTCCGGTGGAGTGAGATTCTGTGAGACGATATCACTTACGGAGGGCTGCATGGTTTGTGGATAGGGTTCTGTAACTGGGGCTGTTGAAAATTGTAAAACAAAAAAAAAGAATTTTAGATAAGTGCTGTGAATAAAAGAAAGTAGGAAATATTATACCTGACATGATGTCAATCATAGGGCAACCGTTGCCCACACTTTCCTCATTATGCTCCATATCGTAGCAAAAACAGAATTGCAAGAAAACGCCGGAACACAGAAACACAGGAACACAGGAACACAGGAACACACGTTCCACGCAGGAACAACAAATTGAACCACAAAACGTACACGAAACGTACGTTACGAAAATAATCTCCTTACACTAAATCTACACTGCCCTGCGTACTAAACTACACTACAATACACAACACTTTTCTAAACTACACTACACTATACTTCACCATGCGCACCTAAAGAAATTAACCTAATACTCAAACTAAACTAAAAAAACTGGAAATCAACTTAAAAAAGTGTAAATCGCACCTATAACCGTATTAATAAACGATATTCGTTTTGTCAAAAAATATATCATATCGCGTAGCCAACTCGATCGTTCGCTCGCTCGCTCGCTTGCTCGTACGCGCATGCGCTGGCAGGGGCTCGCAAGGGCGAGTCGATAGTGTGCGCACTGCTCGGTCGAGTTCGGAAAGCGAGGAAACGGTTGAGCACCCCTGCAGCGTTGGTCGTGCTCACGATGGTAGGGGTATTCGTCGTGCGGTCGTGCGAGCGTGATGGTGTTATACGGCAGCGAAGGCAGAACGGGCGAGATAGAAACAGCGTAACGCAAAGTGTGACATCGAGCGTCAGCGTTAACGAAAATTTATATATAGATTTGTGCTGCGTACTCCACGCGCACGGGAAACACGCCGCGGTGTCGAACGCAAGCACGGGCAGCTAGGGGTTACTCGCGCGAGGAACCTTTTTGTGTGTGTATGTGTACGCGTGAGAAAGGTTTTTTTTCTGCTGTTGCTTCCTTTTGGGTGTTTTTTCCCTCCATGATGATGGATCACGGTTAGTAAGCGCCGCTTACCGCCGCGAGATCGATTGAGATTTTTCATCCTTAGAAACGATTTTTCCGCTGCACTACTTTTCCCACGCTAAGCTCACCCGACCGAGCGAAGCGAGCTTCAGCTTCTGACCGGAAATTGATTACATTGACGAAGTTGCTTCCCCCCAGTGCAGGGCTGGTGCGGTTTATGCGGCTTTGCGGGTGAAGGATTTTGAAGAACGGGGTTTCACATTTTTCATATGAGAAGGCCACGAAAACAACTTCACGGAATGATGGCTGAACGCAAGCGTTCGTTGGCTGGAACGAGGGCACTTGCCTATGTTTACAACCGATCCTGAGATTTTCACTCGATAAGTGGATGAATAAAAGGCTAGTGCGGTAGTAGTAGTAGTAACAAATACGTCTCGTTGTTTCGCTTTCGCGGCAGACAAATTTGGTGAGTGATCGTTTTTTGCTCCTTGTGTGTCTGTGCGCTTTACTCGCTTCAGATGATACTTCGTTCGCTTTACAGCTGCTCCCTTTACTGTGCAAAAGCAGTGGGGTTTGTGATAAAATTCGTACTGAAACGACGCTCCTCGGTCGGCAGAGAAATGGAGACACTTAATGAAATGGAAATTACGACTGCACATATGCTTCATTTGTTCGCTACAGTATGCAAATCCGTTAGTAAATGGGTGGAATGGGTGAAGAGGAAAAACTTTTATCACAACCAGGAAAAGCCATTTCTTACATTACTGTTTTATGGTGGGATCCAATCAAACTATCCAGAGCTTCCTTCAACGCTAGCAGGAAATTGCCAATTTAATCTATCGCTGATTTGTTTTCGGGTCATATAATGATTAAATGCTAGATTGGCAGTATTCAGCTACAAACACAGTTCAAACAAGAAAAGATGGATCTAGTTTCTGCTTTTCAAAAAGTGAAACATTTTAAAGCAATGCTCCTTTTATTCTTAATTCGAATGAACTTTAATTTGCATGTAAATTATAATCGGAAAAGAGCCAGATAACATTAGAAAAGAAAACATGCATCTTCCTTCATTGTCGTCGTGTATACGGCATACGAAAATTTCCATATATTGAGATTATGACATTACAAATATAATTATAATAAAACTGCATTAACAGTTAAAATTTGTTAAGTAAATTTTCATATTTCAACACAAAAGTGAAATATCAATTATATGAGCCGCTGCTATATATTGAGATTATGACATTACAAATATAATTATAATAAAACTGCATTAACAGTTAAAATTTGTTAAGCAAATTTTCATATTTCAACACAAAAGTGAAATATCAATTATATGAGCCGCTGCTAATGATGTCTACCCCATCAAATTGGATTTTCAGCCATATGTGTATTGTTGAGCTATTTTGTCGTTGAAAATTGTTGAGAAATACAGTGGAGCGCCTGTTTATCCGGGCTCATCGGGACTCGACCTCACCCCGAACTCGAATAACACGGATAATGAGTAAAAGTATATTTTATCTCCAATTTTTGACCTTGTTTTGATTTTTTTAATCATGCCTTGGTGAAACATAGTCAGTTTTCATTAGCTTCTTGTTTTTTAGTTTTATCTTTATTCAATTAATTTCGATTTTATTAAAGCATTCACTTGAATGTAACCAACAGAGTGATTTAAACTTAAATGTATTAACTGCTTCATTTCTTGTTTTCCTACCTGAGGGTAAATTTAAATTTCCATTATACTTATCGCGTAACTGCCTAAAAATTTCATCACTTGTTTTCCTTTATTGATATTCATTATGGTTTTATTAGTTTTTCTAATGGCAGCACTTTAATTTTAAGCTCTTCTGCTATTGCACAGAAAAGCACTCAATTGTGCTTTCTCTCACGACATTCTTTTAATATGTGTTGAATGTCTTTAACACATCCACATTTGACACAATGAATACTTTTTGCTAATTTGTAGCTGAATTTCAATTCCTGCGTGTAATTGGAGCTAAGTTATTGAGGTCTAAGTCAAATGATTGCTGTTATAAAACAGGAAAAGTAAATTTTAGGAATTAGCTTAAATTTCATTAATTATTAAAACGCATAAAACAGCGTCTGTAACATCAAAGAAATTATCACTAAATGATCAATTATCCCACTCAAATAATTTATAAAATTATTTAAAAAAAATCTTTACAATACTGAATAAAAGTGATCGTCTAAGAAAACATCAGTTTTGCTGTTCAAATATAAGAAACCGAAAAATACTCCGACAAACCGGTCAGTTAGTGTATTATGAGCCGTAGCGTATTACACTTGGCCGCAATCACTGTTCCATCCACATCAAAACCATCCAGCCAGATCAGGTGAAATAATAACTTTCCTCCAGCTATTCGCCTGAGATGTACACAATCGCCTCGAACGGGGTCGTTCGTTGCAAAGCAGTGCTGCTGTATCCGTGTCCGTTCGGGTACACTCAATTACCCTCAAGGATCGTAAATTTACATGTCTTATGTATCTGAATTCCATCACCCCAGTCTGTGTGCGTGTGTGTTGGAGAGCTATCGAGCGTGCAGAAAATGAGCTGCAAGATCGTGTCCTGGCAAAAAGTGGGCCACCGCTTCAACATATACCTGCAGCCATCAAAAGCATCGGATGCGGGAACACGGGTCAGCAATAAGGTGTGTCCCTACGGTGGTTCTTTCCCG
Source organism: Anopheles gambiae (assembly GCF_943734735.2). Taxonomy (NCBI): domain Eukaryota; kingdom Metazoa; phylum Arthropoda; class Insecta; order Diptera; family Culicidae; genus Anopheles; species Anopheles gambiae. The sequence continues at coordinate 92,346,110 of NC_064602.1, forward strand.
GCGCCGGTTCCAGAACGGCACTGAACTGAACAGTATGTGTTCATAATGGTTCCTTTCTGTTGCCCCTGTGTCAGCCGACACACAGGCACACAGCTCACCATTTTCACCTGCACCGTGAACATATGAGCAGGGCTAAATTCCTTTCGCTTCCTTTCTGCTCCAGCGACGGACAGAACGGTTTGACTGATGTCAAATGGCGGAAGGAAACGGTGGAAAGATAGAACGATTCTCTGGGGTTAATAAAATTTCACCCAACCTCATCCGGAGCTGCAAGCCGGATAGGTATAGGTGAGGTTTTTTTCCAGTAACACTTGCTTCTTGAGATAAAGCAGCGTCCAGCACGAACGTATATATGTGTGTGTGTGTAGATCGTTTCTGGTGTACATAGATCGTCTTGATAGTCTCCGGGGAGGATGATTTTACGCAACAGCAACAAACGGACCGTCTCGGAAGTGTGAGACCAGCACCAGGTAACACGTTAAATCTAACGTTCAGGTACGGGAGGAATAAAGAGAAAAGAACAGAAAGGTACGCATTCCAGTCTCAAATCGAACATTTAGCATGAGAAAGAAAGATGAGAACATGAAACGGTGACGATGGGAAGGGTGGACATTTTTTCCCCAATAAACATGTATGATATCAATATTTCTTACCACCGTGCACACTTCAAAACCCACTCGAGCAGTAAACAGAAAACGGTAACACACACACACACACACACACACACACTTGCACCGAGAACGGAAGGGCTCGTGGGCTCGATCTTTTGCCAGTGCCCGGAAACGGCAGTAGAAGCTGCTTCTCGTTTACTGGCTCGCCGTCCGTGGTTGGTGTGCTGTGTTGTATGTGCTTTGCTTTCGAAAGTGTGCATTTGAGAAAATAATAATAAAACAGCGATTGGTTTGGTCACACACACACACACACACACACGCATACTCACACGCACAGCTTCACACACTCGTAGTGCACGGATCGGAAATACATGCCGAGAACACGATTTCTTTATCCTTCCGGCGTGTGGGCATGGACAGGAAGCGCAAAACCGCAACGCAGAGGAAGCAGAGGCTGAAACATAATAATATTTTCCCGGTGTTCCGTGATTGAAAACTGAACCAAGTGGAACGACCAAGCCCCTTACCTCAAGCACAGCACTGCAAACACATCCTTGACTGAGTGTGTCTGTGTGCGTGTGTGTGTGTGGATTTGTGTTTTTTCCTATACAACATTTCTGCTTCGATGGGGTCTTTTTTTTCTTCAATCCATCTCCAATCCTACAAAGCATACACCGAGTCAACCGACTGCATGAAACGAACCATAAGAAGATTGAAATTGAAGAAACAGCTAAACTGCTTCGTCTACCCCTTGTAGACACACGCACGCCAACCGTCGAGCTGCTTTGTTGTCGTGCTTTCCGTTGTGACGTGCGAGTGACATTACGCAGGGCACGGCACGGCCTACCATTTTTGCATGCAACCGAGACCGACCGACCTCGACGGTGCTCGATACTCGGTAAGGATATTAAAAATAAGGGCAAGCAATCTTATAAACCTTGCATGAAAGCAAAACGGTGTACGCATGATAAAGTGTTTTCAATTAAATCCGTCTTCCGGCTGTAGCTGGTGGGAGCAACATGGAGGCGCCCAGTCTTCCATTTCTTTCTGAGTGTACATTTGTAACGTTTAAAATTCGATTTTATTTCCAATGATTTCAATTTCATTCTTGATTTGGATGTGTAAAAAGTGTGAGTATCTTATGAAAATTTAGAGAGATTGCAACCGTGATCAAATCTAGAACTCAGCAATTGATTTAAATCAAACAATTAATATGGAGAGTAAAATACAAATTAACTATATAAAAAAGTTCATATTTATATGTAGTACAATTTACATTCCTGAAATATTTGAATCCAAAAGAAACTTTTATTCAATATGTTTATTCATTTTATTAAATGTCTGCAAGAGCGTAAATAAATTATGCTTTATGAAGCTTGGCTAAATGCATTTTTTTCTAAGGTCATACACTCAAAATTCTACTGGAAATGGATTACTTAAATTTGCCATTTAAATACAAGATTATTCAAGACCATCAAGAGTGAATTCAGCTTCCCGTACACTAGTTTAAAGTAAAATCAATAATCCACAGAAAAACTCGTACTGCAACTTTGGCCCGAAAAACGTGACTATCCAGCAGTGCCGCATGCACCAATTATTTTAGCGAAAAGTCAAGGCTGTAGTAGGCTTTGGACGGACGTTCATTGTTGCTCCATTTTTTGTGTGTGCGGAATGCTACATCAACGGCACAACACAGTGAGATGACACTGACAGTTGGGCGACCCTGTGCTGGGTTGTTGCGAAAAGTGAACATCCTTCCGTGCGACACACCACGCCACGGAATGCCCTCATCCCTAGGAGGCCCTAGTAGGGTAAAAACTGGGTCGTACTGAAAACCACCAGTAGATTTCGTTTCCATTAGCTGCCCCCGAAAGTATGCTCCTAGCGGTGGCACTCACACACACTCGTTCGTCGGCGTCATGTCTGCAGTGCATCGAGCATTCCTGATTCGGGGAAAGTTTATAACCACGCTGCTACATCTACCACTGTTGCTATTTCGGTAGCCGTTGCCGTACGTGGCCAAAAGCATTCCAAAATGCTTCCAAAAACTCGTCCGACACCACTCCGGTTGCGAATGACATTTGCATCAGCCAACGAGTAAAGTTTGGCAACACTGCGGCACAGGAGAGAGAAAGAGAGAGAAGAGGCTGTAAACAAGAATAAACTATGCCCTTCTCTTGCCCCCAGTGCGCTGTGACCTTTGCGATGAAGGTACCTTTACCAGTGATGGAACAACCATCGGGTTATTGAAACCGACTCTTCGGTGTGCTCTGAGATTCGGTCGCTAAATCCACTGCTGGCATATTTCGAAAGTGGCAACAGAGAACTGTGCATATAAAATCAACTAACAAAAAAACAAACCGTATCTTTGATGGAGAGCCATCCCAGGAAGGATGGATAGAGGAACGCAAGCCACCACACAGACCAGGAGAGGTGAAAGCTTTTCCTCATCCTTCTATCCTTTGCGCGGGTAGTGAAAGTGATGGTGCAAGAGTTAAAGAATGTCACCTGATGGAAGGGAATGCAGCGCGGATGCATCCGTGTTGCACACCAGACCATAGGATGCGCTTCAGCGATGACATAGTAAGGCAGTGCCAGTTTCGGAATGTGATCAGCGAGCTGATCTGGAAACTATCCTCACCGTTCGTACCATCGGATTCGGAATGGGGAATGATTTGTAATGCGCACAATGTTCGGCCAGGCGACGGATATTTCGGTTGCAAGATGAATGGTTCGTGCAGGGCGCGAGTGGAAAATCGATCGAAATCTTGGTACGTTGTTTCAGATGTTGCGTACTAATGGCCTGGCCGTTCAACTTTGCATCAATAAAGAAAACAGAACAATAATAAGAAGAAATAATGAAAAGCTAATAATAATGAACATGAAACTAGCTTAAATATATTTGGGTAAAAATCAAACGCAAGTAAAAAAATGGTAAAGATAAATTAACATAAAAAATATTATTTGTAATAAAAACTGAAAGACAAGAATTAGTTTCAAGCTGCTCGATGAAACTCTCTTTCCTGGAATAAAGTTACTATAACAAATATTTTGTCATTTAATCACTCTTATCCAGTACCATCTAAGCAGTTTATAGTCCATTACATCCTTCATTTGATTGAACAATTATTTATGTGTAAAGCCAACATAAAGTTCAAAATAGCCCATCGAAGCAGCTTCTTACCCTTTTTTTCTCCTTTTTTCCTTTTATTTTCCTTACTCATAACAATTTCTACATGGAAGATCCACTTGATCAGTGTAATTACTGTAGCAAATCCTGTGTAGCGAATGTGGACTAGCAAGTTTCAAGAAATATTTATGAAGCCGATACGTGGGATGTCGTCATTAACGCTAAACTTAACAGCAGGTAACTGTTCCAAGAACGTGTGAGCCAAGCTGCTTAATACAGACTCCATGAGATGCTGGCTATTGATTAGGAAATATAACGAATGGAAAATGATTTGCCACAAAGATCGATTTTTACTCTTTACCGTATCAACGTTCAACGTAAAAATCACAATAAACTCTTAGCTCGTCAGCATTCACATCGCCATGAAACAATCCCAATATGTTTAACCATCGTACGCGATAAGATTTAAACTTTTCACTAGAAATCTCTAATTTTGTGGGATTATTTTCTTACTCAGCGCTCCATAAGCTTAAAGCTGCTTATCGCAAACCCCCTTTCGACGCTTCTCCCGGTTTTCAAAACCCGAACCGTGCCTTTAACGTTACGTACACTGCACAATCGACCGTGTTTGTGCCCGTAAAGTTTGATGGACAATTTTATTGGATTACGGCACACGCCAACGAACGACGACGACGACGGATTTGGCATTGGGCGGTTGCAAAATTTAACTCCGACAGCAACAACAACGGTATCGTCGTACCGTACTCGCGCGCGGTTGCGCTAACGGAATGTCTATCTTTACCAGGGCTGTACCCCGGACCGAACAACATGCTACGCTCGATAACCACATCGATTGAATGTTATTAGCATAAAACCATCGACAATGCTGCGAACATATCTGCGCTGCTTTCAGTATCTTCGTCGCTATGTTTGGCATCTGACGAAAGCACAATGCTTCCGTCCGTACCGTTGCTACGATGCCGTACCGAGCTTGGTGGGGTAGTATGTAGTCCACGATGATGATGATGATGATGATGGTGATGATGGCTGATGAAGCCGTTTTGACAGAGCTTGCTCCTATGAATAAGGTCATCGATGCCGGACACGGAGTCAAATACTGATCCGACCGGGTAGTCTTCTGTTATGCTCAGCGGGAATAAAGCTCCAAGTACAAAACACAAAGCATACCAATGGGCAATGATGGAGATGGTTGGGAGCTGAGTTGAACCTTTGTCTGTGCACCGTCGAGCGATCGTGTTCGATCCATTGTTTCGCCAATGGCAAGACGATGGGCTTGAGAGTTTTGTCAGTGTCGGTGCGCCTGGGAGAACAGAACAATAAAACAGAATGCTCGCCCATTTTTACATCTCACAAGCACAGCTAGGAGAAGGAGGGTAGGGCTGGAAAAGGCTGGATTCTTCTTTTGTGCCGGCACTTGCAGCCTAAGTCACAACATCCTTAACCACTAGCATGGCGTCGCATCCGAGGATTTTGCTTCTGCACGAGGAGGGAAATTATTAGCAAAGTTTGTTACCACACCAACTTCTTTCACGCTCCTGAAGAGCTCTTTAGGCCATTGACCCTTGTGTATCTGTGTGTGTTTTGTGCTTTGCGTGAGCGATAAACTTGAAACAGCAACTTCAAGCTGCTTGCACGAGATATTCGCGTAACTTTTTGCTTAGTTGCTTTACCACCGCCCTTTTTTTGGTGGTGGTTTTGTGGCGCAAACTCTTCCAAACCGTGGTCTGAGATTTGATGAGCTGAGATCACCGTGCGTAGCATGTTTGAACAGCCCCAAAGCCCCACGCCAAACAATAAGATCGGTAGCGTTCCGACCGGGCGTACGAACCGATGACAACTTTCGGCCTGTTTATCGCACACCAGGCGCTAATCTTATCGCGGCAGCAGAGTTTTAAATTGCGATATTTTATCGATGCTGCACGCGCAGCGAGACACAACTCCGGGGGGGGGGGGGGCACCCCGAAACGTCGTGGCTCGATTCGGCCTAAATGTGAGCCGTCGCCTCGTGCAAGAAGTCAATCAAAAGTCAATTTTCCAACTTGAATTAACTCGCCCGAGCGAGCCAAACTACCCTAACTCGCGTGAGGATTACGCTTCATGCTGTGCTCAGTTTCTGGCTGCTGCCAACATGGGTGGGTAGGTAGATTGGTGGGCGTTTATTGACTTCGTTCCCTTGTTTGGCAGTGAAAGACTGGGCGTCTCCATCCACGCTCAGCTTACGTTGCATACCATTCAGGCGCAAGCGAGCGGCTGAAACTTTTGAGTGACATATTTCTCGTAAAATGGAAAGATTTTTCAGCTCAACCCATTAGCGATGGCAAAGAATCTGAAGTCGGTAGATGAAGCGGGCGAAGGAGCAAATTAGGCACCAGTGGGATCAATTAGTTTTAATGATCATTAAAATTGATTTCTTCGCACAGATTGAAAATTATCGTAATAAGGTGTATAGCTTTTTAAGCGGTTTTTGATGTGCTTTTTTATTCGGCAAGCGTTAATGTACGAGCTTATTTTGCCTAGTTGAATTTATTTTTTATGAAAAGCTTGTCGAAAGGGGGGATTTGAGCTCTACAGCTTGTAGTTATTGGTTCTTGGAGTGTGAAATAAAAATATTCTAAATTAATTCAACGTTCCATGGAAGTCAACACAATCCAAATTTGTATTCTGATCACAAGTGTTGAGCTAGGCTTATTGTTTGTCTGAAATTGATTAATATCATTAAAAATACCAGTCAAAAAGATTCTTTCATACCTCAAAATCATAAAACAGTATTAAAATATATTGCAAAATTAACGTACTAGAATGAAATCAAGCTTAACTAACGCATTGTATTGATCCACTTTTACAATCGATCAGGAAACCGTTACAAGAACAATCAACTTGCGACTGGTCGTGTCATTCTTCGTCCCCGATTTATGTGAACATCAACTTCGGCTCGTAAAAAAAGCAAACCACCATCCTGCTCCGGAAGTGACTAACCTCCACCAATGTCAACAGTTTCTTTGTGTTCCTGATGGTTGTGATTTCGCCGACATGCAAATAGTGGCTCGAAAGTAGCAGTACCCGTTTGTCGATGGCTGCGTACCGTCGCTCGTAACCGAAGTGAGCGTAAGCGGCCGGCGTTTTTGAGCGAATTCGATTAATTTTCCAAAATGAAATTGATGCTCCTGAAATGGTAAATATTTACACACGCTGTCGTTTCCGAACGCCCTCGACCCATTCCGTTGTTACCGGGCCGTACCACCGTGCCTTCGGCGGGTTGCGTTATTCGAGACAAACCTTGAGACAGTTTCGCTGAGCCCTTAGCCCCAGTGTGCTTAACCGAAGTGCGCGCGCGTTAGTCAAACAGAAGTTCTTATCTGCTTCTCACCTGGCAAATGGTAAATATGCTCCGATATGATACGCCTGCCAGCCGTGCCCCGATACAAGCCGCTGCAGACGCTGTAGAGGAGAGGCAGGGGAGCGGGTTTCGGCAGAAGTTCGCCACACTTCTTCGGTGGCGAAAGTTTCTGCACCGTGCGAGAAAACGACGTATTGCTTGTCTTGTTATCTTAATTAGATCCATAAAACCGAAAGCCAACTCGAGTCGTGCCTGTGTGTTTGACTTTTGCTTGCTCCCGTGTTGGCTTCCGTGCTTGGTTGGGCACGGGGTTTTACGGCCCTCGACTCGACTGTGCTTGTGATTTATCCCACGGCGTGCGTGCAAAGCTCAGTGCGTTTCGCAGGATGCGGTGTATGTGTGTTTGCGTGGAATAGCATCAATTATTGAAATAATCATCAGAAATGTTATCAACCTGCGAATGAAATTGTATGAAACGAGCTACTGTGCTGAATTCGTCGGGAATTCAACTTTAGTTTTATTTAATTTTAGTTGATTTGAACAAATTAAGCAAACAGTGAGGTCTCGTGATCGCCGGTGAAGCGGGCTTGGCACACATAATTCACCTATGGGACCGTATGTGCAACTACGTGCTGAGAGATATAGTGTTAGTGATTCAGAAGGATTATTTGTTTTTGAAAATAAAAGAAATATGATTCAGGAAAATGATATTACCATCGTGGACACTTGTACATTTCTTACTTATCTCAGATAAGCTACTCAAACAATCTTTTTCTTTCAAATGGTTTCACGCTATAAACCAGTGTTCAACCATTGTTCACGATCACCCAGTGAACTATACACATCACGTTCATCTGTCGATGGCAAAGCGTCGTATCAGTCGTTCCGTCGTAGTCATACGGCAAACAGCACCCAACATTTGCCCTAAAACCCTGAAAGCTGAAAAGCCAAACATAACCAATATCTTACCCAAAGCATCGTCTAAAACGTGTAGCGAATTTATCTCCATTTGATCCATGGTTTGGTTCCAACGCTCTCCTGGTGTGTGTCATCAGCATCATCGAAGCACAGCACAGCACACACACACACACCTATACACACACACACACAAAATAAAGCAAACCAAACAGAATCCCAACCAACGGAACAGAAGTGAAAGACTAGCCGAATTCGTTTATGTATTTGTGTCTTTTTGCTGCGTTGAAACATTTATTATTATCATCTCCACCGCTCTTCGCTGGGCTCTTCGCCAACCCAAAACTGTCACTGTCAACGATCGATCGTTTTGATAAAGCCCCACGCGAGTAACAGGGCGTCGTCGTAGCACCAGCGCACTTACAGCGAACGCCCGTGCTCTGTGTTTCTTTTTCTGTGTATGATGAGAGGATTTGTGTACGTGTGTGTGTGTGTGTGTGTGTGTGTGTGTGTGTATTTATGAGCGTGTATTAGTATGTGTGTTTGTGTGTAAACATGGATGACGACTCCTTCACGGCCAGTCGAAACGTGCCCCGGGAGCTGATCGTAGCTCTTTATCGCATCTTTATAAAACATTTGCCTAACATTGTAGTGTTCCTTGATTTTGTTCTTTTTTGCTTCCTGTGTCATTTGTTCCTCTTCAGCGTTGTGATGGAATGGAAAGGATGAACAATAAAGCTGACCCCTTTGTTGTATTTTTTTTTTAATATTATTGATGGCAGATGGTACTTCTCTTGCAGGTGAATGTGTTTGTTTTATGTACAAACGTACGTCGCTCGTGAGACGCTTTCTTGCAATGATTCCTTAATTCCTCGCTCGGCGCGATCGTTTCAAATCGTGTTAAATAGTATAGTTTGCTTTGCAAATAATGTTTAAATCGATTGCACCTAGTTGCCATAACTATTACTCAATCCCTCGATCGTTTACACTAACGATTTCACTAATGATTTTTGCTAAATAGACTCTAAAACTAAAAAAGCTGTTCACTTTAACCGTCCCCTGCATCTGCCGACGCGGTTGAACAGTCTTTGCTTTTTTCTTCTTACGTACCGGGTTGGAGAGGCTAGAGGGAGGCTAACATGGGAAAAAGGAATTGTCAGGGATGCGGGCAAGGGATGGAAGGATTGAAATAACGCATCAATTCGCTGCAATTTTCCTGCAAGCTCTGTACACACTCGAACGGAAACGGATAAATTCCTTTCACTTCACTACATTGTATCTACAACACTTCTACTTTCCTTTCCAGTTGGCAATCTCCCAAAGCAGCCGTTAGATCTTTGATAGATTTAAAATTTCAATTACAACCGCTCTCCACGCGCTCGACTCTTGCGCGTGGCTCAATTCCTTAAAATTTCCCATCCCAACTCCCTGGCGGGTAACTTCTGGGAACCCTTTTTTCTGTTCAGGAATAGCTTTAAACACGAGCTTCACGTTCACACGGTCTTAAATTTCACCATCAGCGTCTTCCCTATCCTTCATATCTTCCACATACCCCAAGGGGGATATTTTTTGACCGGAAGCTCACCTGTACCGGTCCGAGTGGCGGGTCCGAGCAAGCAAAAAAGGGACAGAAAAGGGATCGCCTAGATGTATCCCTCCCTTGCTCCCACCATTCTCTTCCCGGGCGGCATCGTGTCTTGTATTTACAGTTGAGATTTATTCCAGCCCGTGCTTCTCGTCGTGCGCTTGGCTTGGCTATTTGGGCCCGTTGACCTTCGGGGCAGCAGCAATCGATCGAACGGGGCAAACATTGGGTGTAGCAGGGGTAAAAAGGGATCAGCAAGACAGCACTGCCGAGTAAAGGTGGTTTGCTTTTTCTGGGAGCACTAATCTTGCCAGCTCTTTTTCTGGCGGTGAGCGAAAAGTCGAAAAGCTCAGCCCAACAGCGGTAGGGAGGTAAAAAAGAACACAGGCTCTACTTGTTGCACTTCGGGCAAAATCGCTTTCAAGAATCGGTCAAGGGTTCCATTTCTTTCCCAGCTCTCTCGCTTTTTTGTTCTTGCCAAAAGCAAAGATGAAGATGGAAAGATTTATTGATTGGAAAATGGTGAAATGGCTGAAAATGTTTCCAATCGATTGAATTAATGTTCTTTTTTCGGTGCTCGACGATCACCCCTAAGTTTAAGTGAGAAGTAAAGGAAGAATTATTGCATCGCCAATCAACTGCATAAAGGAAAAGCACGAAAAAAACTAAAGCAAGCACCCCACTTATCTTATTTACCCTTTTCGATCGATCGACCTGCTGCTGAAGGCAAGCATCTCGTTCCCGCATTACTGTAGCGCGCGCGTTACGCTCATTTATGTCTTCACACAGCTTCCTGGTCGTCGTCAGCTGTGCTGTACCGATGCTATACGGTAACCTCCTGAATCTGGACGCGTTTCTTGAGCGTGGCCGTACTGCCCGGAGCCGCAGGACCGCCACCAGCCGGGCCGCTGCCAGTGGTAACCGATCCACTTCCGCTCGCATGATGGTGCGCATGGTGATGGTGATGGTGGTGCTGATGCTGGTGCTGACCCAGCACAGTTGGTGGGCTGCTTCCGGTGGCTGCCGCCGCTGCCACCGTGGCTGAGCTTACCAGATCCACCGTTATGACGCTGCTGTTTGGTTGCGGTGGCAGGGTGGCGTTCGCCATTTCGCAGCTCTGTTGCTGATAGTGATGGGGCTGATGGTTGTTGTTGTTGTTGGTGGTGGTGCTGTTGCTATTTACAAGGATGGAAGTGAGCGGAACGACGGAGGTGGACGCGGTGCCGGAGGACGAGGAGGCGCTGCTACTGCTGCAGGTCGTCGAACGGATCGGTGGAAGGGGCGCTTTGCTTGCCCGGGGAAGCGTCTGATGGTGGCTGACGGTGGCAGCCGCCGGCGTTATTGTCACTGCCGTGTGGCCGACGTTGGTGCTGTGCGGTGCGATTACCTGTGCGGGCGAAAGGGCGGGAAGACAGTTTGAAGTGAGCATTAAATTCAAAGAGGATAAAACCGAAGAAATTTGGATTATTTAGGTATTGAAACGAGGATCAAATGTTAGTTGAAGTTTACCATGTTAGAATAACAGCAATGTTTTCTTTTTTTCATACAAACAGATAGTTTTTAATTGAACTGTCAACAACCTATCCAAACATTCATCCTGGAAACCGTGCAAAATAAAAGTTGGCTTAAATGAAAAACGATATTATCCTGGTGCTATGCAGTTGCAGTTGTTACAGTTCGATCGTTTTTAGAACAACACTGCGCTTTTTTATGTACTGTGAAGTCTGTCAAAGTTACAGAACATGGAATAAGTAATTTGATTTTTTTTCAAGCTGTTTGTTAGCAATCAATTAAATTCCTATCTCTCCTACTCTTACACACGAATTTTGAGCACTGCAAAAAAGCACAAAAAAGCATAAAAACATATCAGCCATAATTGATCGTCAAAATGTATTCCACTCCTGTTCACACAAACACTTCCTCCCGATTCCGTAATGTAATCCGTACAATCTGGCGCAGATTTGCTGGCGTGAGTTTTCATTAAACACTACCCCTCGTGTTTTCCCCGTTCACTACCCGGGAGCTTTTTTGTTAATTTTTCCCACTGCACTGCTCACCACTTTAGTGGCGTTTCACTTTCGGGCCCATCGCTTAAACGAATTAATTGAGCATTAAAGCAGAGCAGGAGGAGAGAGGGGAGGGGAAGGGCAACTTATCCCATATTGGCGAGCCCTGCCTTCCCCTTGCCGCTGCCGACCATACATTATTCATGGACTGTGTTGTGCTGTGCGCACATATAATTAACTGCTGAATAATCAACGGGAATTCATCATCCTGCCGCCTCGCCCAGGGTGGCATGAGGTCAGAGTCACCTTTCAAAGGGCGGAACGCAAGGATGAGCCCGAAAGCGATGCCTCATCAACTTCAACAACCGTGCCAGCAGGCTCAAGTGGGCTGTGCGAGCTTATCGTGGAGTAGGATTTTATTTTTGTAAACAATTTCTAAAACCGGTCACATGGGGATTGGAGTGCTTTGTGCGCGTTACTCATAACAGATGTTGTTTCTTCCTTCGGGGGGAGATGGAGGTATGGTGTCTTGGGAGCTTTTTTAACCACCCCCTTAGGCGCATTGTGCTGCGTTGTGAGTGTTGTGAATATTTTAATGAGTAAAATCACATCCAACCGGTTGCAGTGGAGGTTAAAGGTGACGAGACACTGGAAGTGTCTATTCTTTGGCCGATGATGAGCGTATCCATCATACCGGCTAACCGCACCGTGTGGGAGTAAATCAATCAATCAAATGCAAACATCGTGGTCCCGAGGTCTGATGGCGGATGTACATATAAGGTACAACGCACACAACTTGGCTGTCAGCAGTATGTATGTAAATCTGTACGCTTGGAGGTGAAAGGGACACAGGCGTTCTGCATTTCCTATCCTCCCAAGTTCTTATGCTATGCTAATGCTTCTGTTTTGCTCGCTCCTTCTCGGTATTCTCCTCCCAACCAACAGCTATGGCTATAATGGGCACGAAGATAAATCGATACGCATGATGGGGCAGTTTCTCGGGCCGTGATGAGATTATCGTGGATGAAATATTGCCCACACCAACGCACGCACGCAAACGATGAGCTGACAGTGACCGTTCGTCACCAAGTCTACACAGCCCGGGATGGGTTGCTACTACAACCGACCGTCACGTAATCATCCAAAAAGGCAACGTTGCGTTCAACACGGTCGACAGTTTACCGTCAAACGGTAAGAAAGCGACAGTTGTCCAGCAAACTGCCCAGAGGGTATCTGCTGGAATTGTTTCACATTCCGGACGGTACCGTGATTCCTTCCAGTGTAAAGCAGGCTCTCGTATGGCGTTCTTTTGCTGCCACTGTCATTTGTGCTGAATCTTATAGGAAAGCATCGAGGAGACAGTAATTGTATGCGACTGGGTGGAATAAAAAAACACACCATTTTAGCCTGGAGAATTCGATTCTCGTACTACCTGTACCTCGTGAACAAATCAAAGCTCAATCAAGGTTTTATCTTCAAGCGAAATTTGTACCTTTTACCAGGAACATGATAAAGATACAATGTATTGGAAGGAAAGTATTACGCTTTATTTGCATCGTTTCGAAGAGCCACTTCTACAGGGAAAATGATTTTTTCTCCCCAAAGCATTGTATCTGCTATTTAAAGTCCTTTTTTAAAGGGAGGTTTTTTAAGGCAGCTTTTCTGGGAAAATATTAAACGCTTTGTTCTTAGAACGTTCAGAGGCAATGTTCATTCATAAAATTTAAATTTCGACAATTTTGAGAGCAAGGATGATTAACCAATTCTATGAAACATTAATTTCATTCCGTTCCTTTGCCATCACTAAAGCACTGTAAACTTTAACGGGCTGAAAATGCTTTCAGTATCTGTGTGATGTTCAGGTGGTTTGAGAGGTTGCGTTAAATTGCAAATGAAGTTATTTATTTTGTATTTTTAAATTTTAAAACATGCTACCAAATATTTTTGCACCTTACGAAAACAAAAGAAAATTCTTTCTATTACAGAGTTTGCTAGTAGTTTTCATAACTGTGGCACACTGGCTCCTTCTTACGTGAAATGAACTTAATGCAATGGTAACTGAACTCTATAGTATCCTTGTTAGACAAATCCAATAGGAATTTTCAAAACGCCTGTTCAATGAAGTTCACTTCCTATAAGATAGAGTCAAGGCAGTGTCTCACAACTATGACAACCACTGAAAAACCCTGTAAATATCGAATGGCAAGCACAAAATCTGTAGCTTGGTGTGTTTATTTTTAATTAAACTTGTTTTTTTTTAACTAAGCTAATTTAAGCTTGTTTTCTGTTATTTGTGCCAACAAGTCAAATAAGGAATATTTTAATAATGTTCAAAAAACCTTTGATAAATACTTAACATACATAATAAATAAAAAAAAGGGATAAAAAGCCGCAATTCCTCTTTGTTTCATTATTTTGTATAAAATCGATGTAGTTAATGAACAGACTTATGCTTGTAGTGCTATTTTTCCGCTATCTGCAACAAGCCAAGTTTTATATTGTGCTAGTAAACTATCTGTTCACAAAATTTTCTAATAGGCTTTAATATTTTTCAGTTTTTTAATGTTTATGTTTTATGTTGTTTTATGAGTTAAATAGATGAATAACTGATTTGTAATAATGTTTGTATTTTTGATGCTGCTTATTGATTTTCTCGTTTACTTGTGAGTAATTTTGAGCTGAGTTGATTGGAATGAATATTTCGCCCTATTTTGTTCCATTTCACTGTTGAACATGTGTTTTTTTTTGTAATTATTTAAGAATGTTCGTCAAGGGTCACATTTTTCCATTCTACCTGTTGTTTAGCTCGAACATCTACTTCCAGTTTTCTAGAACTGCCCTATTCACGCATGTGTGAAACGCGCTGGATGAGCATCCAAACCACCCACGGCAGACGGGTCGGCACGTGTAGCACGTGATTTCCGTGTGCACGATTGATGCGTTGTCCATGTGTGTAGTAGTTTGGAGCTTTTGATTTAGAAACGAAAATAGATGGAATAAAAAAAGGAAACAAAACTTTGTTCCGTTCTAAATCGCTTTAACATGTTTTCCCACTCTCTCGCTCTTGCGTGTCTCACACACACACACAGTAGCATTCTCAGAACACGCACACGAAACTGCTAAAACATGCAGGCGAAAATCGTGCGTCTCCCCCAAGGGGCTTGACAACCGAATTTCTAGCTCTAGCCTCGTGTTCATACATAAAAATACGGGTCGGGTCGGGTTTGGTATGCATTTCGTCCCTCTCCCAGCAGGACACCTCTTCACCTTTTACCGCCTCACCGGTATGAGCGGAAGGCAATTTCGTGGCAAACGCAATCGACAGCATTCTTTTTTTTTGTTGTTGCTTGTCTTATATTCCACGTTGCTCGAGCTGCAAATTGAGCATGGTTTGTATTTCGATTCCCCGTTTATTTCTCACTCTTTTCCATCGCATTTGCAGCCGTGTTCCCTGACACCCTGCGATGCTATGATCCTATCATTTTCTGAAACAATTTTATCTTCTGTATCGTTTGTTTTTTCTCTTCTTCCTCTTTTTCGTGTCTCGCCTGGAACGTTTTCCCACGGGGAGTATAAAAGGGCAGCAGAACGGATGAAGGAAGGGACACAAAAAATGCAAAAAGCACACAGCAGAAGCGTGAGAGATCAGAGACATTTTGCGTTCATTTGTGCCTCATGCCGTACACCTCTTTTCTTCCCGCTTCCCGGGAAGGGTAAATATCAATTACCATTTTTTATCTTTTTTGCAGCGTTTCGTGTGCCCCCTTTGCCCGGGTGCGCGCACGCTGCGTGTCGTTCCGCCCTCTCGTTATCTGGTGGCAGTGGGGATGGCGAGGCCGCACGACGCATCGTGCTTTAGATCGGTGTGATGCGATTTCTGTGCTACTTACTTTCCTCTTTGGGGTTCTGGTTTTCCTTTTTTTTTTAGCACAATTCTCTTCCCTTCCTATCTTTTGCCGTCCTTGATTGCGGCCTACCGAAGAAGGCCTGTCCTGGCATGCAATAGTACGAGCCCGACGCTGGAATGTGCCTTTGGCGACAGAATTTATTGTGCTGCTGGGCAGACCTAAAGGTCTACCCCCCCTCACGGGCAAACGGTTGCGTTAGTGGCCTCCTCCCGATTTTTGCGATCTATTTTTATGCCCCACCAATGGCATCTTTTAAAGGACTTCAATTGGAGTTGTTCTGGAGAGAAATTTGAATAAAATTATCCTCCCGTTTGGAGAATAATCCGGAGTGCCCAGCAAGAAGAAGCCAGGAGAAAGACAGGGAATGCTGTAACAAGCCCAGCTAGCCCTTTCGGGGGAGTTTTTCTTATTTTTGATCAGTTATGCCCTTGGGATAGGCTCAATTCATTTCCCTAGTACGCCGTAAAAGCTTTCCAAGGCGATGAAAGCTAGAACGGAACGTAAAACAGATGGGCTGGAGTAAGCAGAAAGTACGCTACCCTTTAAACAGCTTCGATTTTCCTTATTCAAAAAGGAAGCTGGTAACATGGAGCAAGCCTTTTCCTTGCTGCCGATCCGCCACCCAGACATCAATCAGTCATGTGTCAGCTGAATCGGAGAAACATGGAGGGAAACCATGTGAGGGAGGGGCCTCGGGTACGAGGGGAAACTTGTTTGCAGACGCAAGCATAAATCTACGCTGCCCGGTTTCCCTCCGTTACGGTCTGCAGCACAGATAACACAGATGGAAGATAAATAAAATACAAATCCACCGCCCGGGCACAGGCTGCCGCTTGGCCGCTTGGCAGGACAGTCGAAAGATAATTCAATGTTTTCAATCGGTCACCGAGATGCGCAAAAACCTGCAACCGGAACGGGAAACGGCCGTGGTACAGAGATGGATGTGGAGCTAAAAATAGAGCTCCAGCTTGTTCGTAGGGTCTTTGTGAGGTAGAGGGGGGTGGTGGATGAATGGAGGAGCACAAATCAGGCGCCTTGAAGTGGGACGGGCAAGCAGCAAGCAGCAACGCAGATCAGTTTCTCGGCGCTCGAACGCATTTGATTGATGTGCGGACGGATGGGTGAACAATTAGG